>NC_090927.1:87529275-87838519 GCF_040938575.1 Ambystoma mexicanum
TTAATTATTTGAACACACAGTATATATGATGGTGGCAAAAGTCAGGCGGGGACCTGCCGAGGGGCCCTTCCCACACAACATTAGCAGGACACATTATCCTGCCGCGGCTGAAGCCGCGACGGGAGATGCGTCCGCCATTTTAATGTCAGGCAAGCCGACAGAAGTGCCAGCCAGGCACAGCGTTGCTGTGACTAGCTGGCACTTCCGTCAGTTACTGTAAATTCCTATGGTGACCCCTCAGGTCATCAAAGGAAGTTACAGTCCCTTTGTTTCCCCAGATCGTTGAGGGTTCTTTCACCCTCAGCGAACCTGGGGATTCCTGTGTTTCTGTCTTTATAAAATTCAATCCATCTTTTATAAAGCTTTGCCGACGGACAAAGTCGCCTCGGGCTTTGTCCATCGTCAAAGCTTTATAAAAGATTTATTTAATTGTGTACTTTTCAAGCCATCTTTTATAAACAGAGAAATGTTTTAAAAAAGATGGTTTGAAAAGTACACAAACTATAAGGTACGCACTCAAATATATAACTGTTATATATCGGTGTGCATACCTTACTGTGGTTTGTGTACTTTTCAAGCCATCTTGAAGTACACAAACCATAGTAAGGCACTAAAACAAATTTATAAATGTATGCATTTTTATATTCATGTGTGTACCTCACTATGGCTTGTGTACTTTTAAGCCATCTTTTATAAACATAGAAATATGTTATCTATTTCTATGTTTATAAGAGATGGCTTGCGCCCTGACGAAGACAACTATCAGTTTTTTCTTTTTTGACTTAACTAGATCACTTTTGTCGTCGAAACTACACTTATGATGATACTTTGTAATGATATTCTCGTAGTAGGCACTAAGCACTTTTTGACAATACCTTTATATTGACTATCACACACTGCTCCAGATATAGAGTGGTTTATGAATTACATTTAGCAGTGTTCTATAGGTAGTTTTTAGATTTTTTCTAGAACCTTTTTGATAATTCTATACATTTATATACATTTTAAGATGTTATTGTCTGGATGACATTTCTTTTTTACTCTACTGTGATTTTTGTATAACTAATAAAATATGTTGCTTCAATTGTTTACCTGACTGAGCCTCTCATCACCCCCTCACCTACCGGAGTCAATTACTTATTGAATAATTGTTTTATTTATCCATGTGACCTCCTTTTTCGTTTTTTGCATACTACACAAAACATAGTAAGGTAAGCATACAAATATATAAATGCTTACATGCATTTGTGTACTTTGTTAGGCCACGGCCATGCTACAAGCCACGCCCCCAAATGAGGGCCCCCCCTCGAGTTCTTACCCACTTAAAGCCCTGGAGATGACAATGCAAGTGTGACAGCTGCGGTTTAACCTGTGCAGTAACACTTCAAAATAAACCAAGCACTGGCAAAGTCAATAGTGCTGTTCCTTGCACTTTCCATGTATAGGCACCAGGGTTCAAGGAGAGGAGTGAAAAGCTTCAAAGGATGTGCGATAAGGGATGCAGGTGGGAAATAGAATCAGAGGGGGGACTAGAGCAAGGGAGGAAGCTATTGCTATCAGTTGCCATCCATGATGAGCAGGAGGAAATACGAGCAGTAAAGGGTGAGAGTGTACAGGTGCAGAAGCAACATCACAAACATAGCAGGAAGTGCAAAGTACGTGATCATTTCCACCATCAGGTTATGCTTTGCAAATAGAGAATCACTTTCTTCCATCTTTTATAACATGTATTTATTTATTTAATTGTTTTTTTTATAAAGCACTGAGCCGAATCCGGAACCTGAGTTCGGTTTTTAAGCGCAGATGCTTCCAAGAATAGCGCGTTGCCCCTCTGATCCCCTCCTTTCACATTTATAAGCTCTGTAGTCAGCGAATGGATTTGAGGCCTGGGTGCAGCAACTCAATGTTCCTTGGATTCAAGGCAAAGGTTGGCTGTGACTACCTTATCCAGGCATGCGCAGACATGCAAGTCACTTCATAGGATAACTGGGGGAATTCATCGACTTAATAAGAGGCCAGAAATGGGCAGAGGATTTTGAGGCTTAAGTTTTTTACATTTCTTCAGCGTCTGCTTGCGTCATGGAGGCTGTAAAGCTTCTTAGCCAATTGTTGTAGCTTAATTTGTATTTCCTTATCATGGCACCCATTTCATCCGTGTTAAGTTTCCCCAGGGCCCCAAAAGTGCGCCTGAGCACTTGCTTCTTTTGAGGAATATTGTTGGGAGTTGGTCAGGACCCCCCAGCGCCTTCCGTAAGCCCCCAACCCCGAAGGACTCAGCCGGAGACGTCCTCTCGGTTCGGGCTTCCCAGTCGCTCTGTCGCGGCCGGGAACGCCCCGTTTATTTATGTTGCACGCGGCGGCGTGCAACGTCACGCCGCCGCGTGCTTGCTCAGTCATCGGGCAGCACCTCACTCCTCCTTTCTCCGGGAGAACAATAATAATACTAACACTAGACACTGCAAACCAAACCAAAATGAGTCCTTAACACTTTATGAAAACCCCATGTTCAAAAAACCCTATATTGACATCCACCCGGGTCCCCTTACTTAACAGTCCTCATCCTCAGGACAAACAGCCAGGTGACCCAACACGTAATCGCTGAGGTGAGCAGGTGTCCCTCGCCCAGCCCTCTGGGGGTACCTCCTGCTTGCCTCCGGCACGGGTGATCTGTCCAGGAGCATGCCCCGGGCCGGGGACTCAGGCAGACAGGGTGTTTCCCTTTCGTCCTCAGGGATCTCTCCGGGGTCTGGATCAGGTGGTGGATCAGTTTTTGGATCCTGCAGTTTCTTGAAGAAACTCACATTACGAATTACCGCCGACCGTCCGTCCAATGCAGTCACCATGGATCCCTGGACCGCGACGACATCCAGCGGTTCCGGTTCATACGGTAGGGAGAGCTTCCCATGGGGATGCCTATTCCGAATGAGGACCTCATCGCTACGCTCCAGCCGCTGCGGGCGAAGCCCTCTCCGAGCGTTCTCTTACTCGATCCTCAGCCACCGGTCCATCTCGACCTGTTGGTCATTGATCACCCCAGGTTCTTTCTCTCCTACCTCCGGTAGCAAACCCCGAGGACACCGCTTGAAAAATGCCTCAGCCGGGGCCACTCCAGTGGATGCATGTGGCGTGGTGCGGTACACCCTCAGAAACTGGTACAGGGCTCTCTGGAGTGACTGCCCCTGCCCCTGAGCAATTCTAAAGGTCTTATTTAGAGTCCTCATGAGCCGTTCTGCTTCGCCATTGGCCCGGGGCCAGAGGGGCATGATTTTCCTGTGCACCACCCCATAGCTCTCCATCAACTCCGAGAAGCGTTGCTCTGGAATGGCGCCCCATTGTCCGAGCACAGCGTGCGTGGGAAACCATGGCCCTCGAACACCTTTTCCACGGCCACCACGACGTACTCAAACGCCACAGAATCCACAAACTCCACCTCTGGGTATCTAGAGTAGTCGTCAACCAGAATTAGGAAATGGGTGCCCATGGTGGTGGATCCAAAGTCCGCATGAAGGATTTCCCAAGGGCGCGTCCCCCTCGGCATTGTCTCTATTGCAGGTTCCCGCTGCAGAGGAGATGCCACCTGGCACCAAACACAGGCCGCCACAAAGTCATCCACCTTGCATTCTAGCTCGGGGAACCACACCTTCAGCCGTGCCTTGGTCTTGGCGGCAGCCTGATGGCCCCGGTGAGCCAAAGCGATCACCTCGTCCACCTTCGACTGGGGCACCACAATACGATCTCCGCAGAGCAGAAGGCCAGAGGTCGAGAACGATAACTCCTCCCGGACTTTCCATAGTTGATCAAGTCTGGTCCTGGCATCCTGGGTGCGCCCCGCCAGAGCCTCCAGCACCGACTTCCAGGAGCCCTGTTGCATCGAGTGTCATAGGATCTGGAAGCACTCATCTTGCCCTGCAGCTGCCTCCAGCTCCTGGAGAGGCATAGCGTTTGGCGCGGCTGCCTCCACCACCACCCGGACGTGCTCTTCTGCTTCTTCTGCACAGGCGTCCTGGACTTCGCCTGCGTACGCCCCAGGGTGTCTGGAGAGATAGTCTGCAGCGTTGTTCGCCCCTGGCCGGTATACCAAGGTGACTCCATACTCCAAAAGTGCGAGCATTCACCCCTCAATGCGTGCCGGTGGCTTGGATGACGACCCTGCTAGGATGGGAAGCAGCGGCTTGTGGTCTGTCACCACCGTCACCGGGCGTCCAAGGACGTAGAGCCGGAAGTGCCGGCATCCCCTGTAACGCTCACCTGATTCTCGCAGAGGCGCCGGTCTTGACTGGGCGACTACTGTATCTTCAAAGGTGATGTGTAGCACCCGGTTGGCTCTTTGGGCTGGACCTCTGTGCACTGTATGCCTGACTTCAAGAGTAAGATGTCTGCAGATAGAAAATATGGAATTAATGAACTGGGGTTATTGGGGTGTCCCTATCTCTTTCCTTTTTTGATCTCCTGTAGACCCCCAAAGGTTAACGCTCTCACCTTAGGTAAGTGAATGCCGAGCTCTCCATCTGCCTCGGGGCAGGGTGCTGTAACCAGTTTCTTCACTGGATCGGTAGCGCAGGCCTCTTGACTTCAGAGGACTGCTGTCCGTCGTTTACTGCACGAACGGTAAGTTTCGAGTAATTCTATTGTCTTTAAAGTCTTTAGTAATGATGTCTCTTGTTTTGCAGGTTCCGGCGATGGCGGATGACGGACTGAAGTGAGTTGAAGATGGAGTCCGTGTGATGAATAGAAGCGCCTGGAAGCACGTAAGTAAGCGCTTGTTGCCTGCTTCACGATGCGCTCTAACTGTCTTTTATTTTGCAGGTACGAGTTTGGAGCGGCTGCAGGGTGCCGGAATACCCACTGGGTTAGAGTAATGGTACGTGAGTATTAAAGTTCCCCAATGTCTTTAAACGCACCTTGTTTTGTCTTTCAGATGCAGGATGCAGCACCGAAGGCCTCCGGAGCGTGCGAAGAGTTGGTAAGCTTTTGTCTTTCAGATGCCGGAATGCAGAGTGAAGACCTCCGGAGCGCACGAAGAGTAGGTAAGCCTTTGTCTTTCAGACGCCGGAATGCTAACCTGTTCTTTCTTGACTTTATAGGTGTTGCTGAAGACTGGATTCAGGATGGTAAGCCTTTTTCCTTAGGCCCAGGATCCGATGCAGAAGACACGATGAGCGTTCTGCTGCTGAGGATGCAGAATAACGCAAAGCAAGATTCATCCACCGGGTGTGGTTTAAATAGCCTCCTGTAGTGCTTAGGTGTCTCCTTCCACAGCCACGCCTTGGTAAGAAAAGAGTTCCTGCTTTCCAGAAGAGTTCCAGTGTTCTGAATCTAGGGATTGGCTCCTGCCCCACCGAACAGGAAAAGTAGTTCCAAACAGAAGAGGATCAGAGGCTCAGCTGGCAGGCAAGTAAGCAGCATGGTCTGCTGCAGGTAAGTCCACCCAAGCATTATGAGCCCGGCGCTTCCAGTGCTGGGACTGGGCATATTTATGAGCCTGGTGCCACTGGCGCCAGGACTGGGTCCAAAAGGTCCCAATTGGGACTGGTTGGCCCTCGGAACCTGGGTTATGGATCTGCTTCCAAGGGAGTTGGGAAAACCCTGACCTTTTGGAAGCAGAGATCATGACAGTACCCCCCCTCAAGGCCCCTCCCAAACCGGGCTCCTCCAGGGGTTTTGGCTTGTCAGGAAATGTTCGGTGAAATTTTTTGATTAGGCGAGGAGCGTGGACATATTCAGCAGGTTCCCAGGATCTCTCTTGGAGGCCGTAGCCTTTCCAGTCAATTAGTAAAATAGTTTAGATTTGGAGATCTTGGAGTCCAGAATGCTTTTGACTTCAAACTCGAGTTCTCCATCAACTAGGATGGGTTTTGGAGATTTAGTTAGTCGGGTTTGAGGTTGCACAGGTTTTAATAGAGAGACGTGGAAGACCGGATGTATCTTCATGTGCGGGGGCAAGTCCAACTTGACCGCTACTGGGTTTACTATGGTAGTGATGGAATAGGGACCAAGGTATCTTGGGTTGAATGTGCGTGGCCCTTTTAGAGGTAGATATTTGGTGGATAACCAGACTTGGTCCCCTACTTGATATTGAGGGGCTTCCTTCCGATGTTGATCTGCTCCTTTCTTTTATTGTTCTTTAGCCCTTTGAAGGTGAGAAACAGCTTCCTTAAAGGCTTGGGTGATTGTAGAATGCAGGTAGTCTACTGCTGGTGCTTCAAGATCTTGGAGGGGATCCAACTCCGAGGTTCGAGGGTGACTGCCGTACAAAAGAAAAAACGGTGTTTTCCCAGTTCCCGAATGGACAGAGTTATTGTAGGCATATTCGGCTATCCAAAGGATGTCTTTCCAAGTTTTTTCAGTTTGTTGCAGCATGCAGCGTAAATACTGTTCCAGAGTTTGATTGGTCCTCTCGGTTTGTCCGTCGGTCTGAGGGTGGTGACTGGTCGATAGTCTCACATCAATTTGAGCCGACCGACAGCAACTTCGCCAAAAATGAGAAATAAATTGACTACCTCGATCCGAAATTAGAACCGAAGGAAAACCGTGTAGTCGGACGATGTTTTCGAGAAATTCTCGGGCCAGAGTTGCTGCTGTTGGCAAGCCTTTGAGCGGAATGAAATGCGCCATCTTGGAGAATAAGTCCACGATTACTAGAATCGTATTGTATCCGGAGCATGGAGGTAGATCGGTGATGAAGTCCATAGAAAGCGTATGCCAAGGGCGAGGTGGGATGTCAATAGGGCGTAAGAGGCCTGCTGGTCTTTCCTTTTGACTCTTGTTTTGGGCGCATACTCCACAGGACATTATAAAGTCTCTGATATCTTTTTTCCAAGACGGCCACCAGAAGTAGCGCTTGATCTTTTCTGAGGTCTTGGCCATACCGGGATGACCTTCCATTAAAGAATCGTGATAACAGGAGATTACTTTTTTCTGTAAATCTGTGCTGGGTAGGTATAATCGTTCTTGGAAATACAATAAGTTGTCCTTTACTGCAAAGTCCTTTCCCTGCAGATGCCAATTCTGTATGTCTGCTGGAGTTACAAGTTGCCTGGCTTTATCCTTAACTTCCTCTATGGATTCTGTGGCGATTACACCCAGAATTCTTTGTTCCGGAATGATTGGTACAGGTTTAGGGTTGATCAAGTGTTCTTCCACTCCCATCCGAGAAAGGGCATCAGCTTTACCGTTCTTTGTACCAGGTCGATAGGTAATTATGAAGTCAAACTCGGCAAAGAATAATGCCCAACGGAGTTGTCTAGAGGATTGGGCTTTTGCGGTTTTCAAATATTGCAGGTTTCGGTGATCCGTAATCACAGTAACGGTGTGTCGGGCCCCCAGCAGATAATGCCGCCAAGCCTTAAAGGCAGACTTGATAGCCAGAAGTTCCTTGTCAGTAATCGTGTAATTGATTTCAGGAGGCGAGAATTTGCGGGACCAAAATGCCACGGGATGCAACTGATTGGTTACCAGGTCCTTTTGTGATAGAACTGCCCCCACGGCAAGGCTTGAAGCATCAGTTTCCACGATGTAGGGGAGTTCGGGGCGAGGGTGTTTTAAGATTGGTGCAGAGATAAATTTAGTCTTCAAATCCTGGAAAGCTTGTTCCGCCTCCGTAGACCACTCAAAACGTTTGTTTTTCTTTAACAAGGCAGTGATGGGCTGGACTATTCGAGAGAATTCGGGGATAAACCTGCGGTAAAAGTTAGAGAAGCCTAACATGCTTTGCACACCTTTTACGGAGGATGGTGATGGCCATTTGAGAACTGCATCGACCTTCTTTGAATCCATACGTACTCCGCCAGGTGATAATATGAATCCCAAGAATTCAACTTCAGTCACGTTGAAAACACATTTTTCCAACTTAGCGAAAAGTTTGTGTTGACGCAATCTTTCGAGGACCATTTTCACGTGTTTTCGATGTTCAGATTCCGATGAAGAATAAACGAGGATGTCGTCAATGTAAACAACAACACACACATCTATGAGCTCTCTGAGGACATCGTTCATAAAATATTGAAAGGCGGCCGGGGCATTGCAAAGTCCGAAGGGCATGACCTGATATTCAAATAGCCCATACTTGGTGCGGAAGGCAGTCTTCCATTCATCGCCCTCTTTTACTCGTACCAAGTGGTAAGCTCCTCTAAGATCCAGCTTTGTATATATGCATGCTTTTCTGACTTGGTCCAGGAGTTCACGGATCAAAGGTAACGGATATCTATTCTTAACGGTGATCTGGTTCAGGGAGCGATAATCGATACAAGTTCTAAGGTCTCCTTCCTTTTTTGGAACGAAGAACAAAGCTGAAGAAGCAGGGGACTTGGAAGGACGAATAAACCCATTTGCCAGGTATTGATCCAGGTATTGTCGAAGGTGAAGGTTCTCAGGCTCGGTGAGGGCATAAATTCTACTACAAGGAGGAGTAGATCCAGGTATCAGGTCTATCTGGCAGTCATAAAACCTATGAGGAGGTAGAGAGTTAACCTGATCCTTCCGGAAAACATCTTGGTATTCAAGGTATTCGGGAGGTAACTGGGGAGTCTCTGAAGAAATTGCTGCCAGTGCAACACCAGGTGGAGGGTGACAAGTAGAGACACATTCTGGAAACTGGACCGTTCTTGCTCGCCAATCGATCAGAGGATTGTGTTTCTCTAACCAAGGTATTCCTAGAATAATCTGAAACTGAGGGGCCTTGATCACATCGAACACGATCTTCTCATGGTGTCCATCTTGACTTACTAGCGTCACCTCTTGAGTGGTATGCGTTACAGGCCCGGAGGCTATCTCCGTACCATCCACTGTAGTAATGACGTCCTTTACAGCCTTGGGACAAAGAGTTAGATTCATCCTCAAAACCATTTCATGATCCACATAATTGCCGATGGCACCGCTGTCGACGTAAGCTTCAATTGCATGTAATTGATCCGGATTATCAGGGCTAATGAGGACCATAGGTATCACAAAATGCGAGGTCACGGAACTGGTTTTCACGCTCGGCAAGAGGACCTCTATTCTTGTCGGGCGAGGTCGTTTCCCTGCTCGGAGTTTGTAACTTTGGTAACTGCAGCTCCTACTGCCTTCTTGGCAGGTTTCACCGGACAGTCTCGAAGAAAGTGCCCTGAGTTTCCGCAATATAGGCATAATTGCAACTGTTTTCTCCTTTCCCGCTCCTTTTGTGTTAGAGGACCTTTCAGACCCCCTATTTGCATGGGTTCCCCGGAGTCTACTCCTTTGGAAGGAGTTGGCGGTTTGGAAAATACTCGAGCATCAAACTTGGAACGGTCGGCCTTCCTGTTCTGCAGTCTATGATCTATTTGAACGACCAAGTCTATGTAATCCGAACAGTCTTGTGGGGGATTCACTACTTGGGCTAAAACGTCTTTGAGCTCTCCACGTAGACCTCTATAAAACAGCGTAATCCTTTTGTCCTCAGGCCATTGAGTTTCCACTATTAGTCTATTGAAAGATGCAATATAAGCCAAAAGGTCTTGATTACCCTGTCGCAACGAAAGAAGCTCATTGTCCAAGGCCTGCCCCTGTGAATGTCTTGCGAACAGTTTTTCCATACTAAGCTGAAAGGCTTGAAAATCATGGAGAACCGGATCGTCTTGATTAACTAGAGGGATCGACCAGTCTGCCGTGTTGCCACTAAGGTACGAAAGTACAAAAGCTACTTTAGCTTGATCAGTTGGAAAGGCTGCTGGCCGGCATAAGAAGTGCAACCGGCACTGATTCATAAATACTGCAAACCTCTTTGGGTCACCAGAAAATCGTTTGGGCGGAGCCAGAGGTACATTCCCAGGTAGGTTGATCTGCACTGGATTCATAGAGGATGTTGAAGGAAGATTTGCCCCTGATGCAGGTAACAGGGTTTGTCCGGCTTGTGACTGTAGCAATTGTCTAGCAAGACCGTCTGTTCTCTCCTTGGAAATAATTAGTTCCCTTCTTAGAGCATTCGTTTCATGACGAGCTGCATGCACTTCCGCCCTTAGTTCCCCAAGTAACCGGGCTAGGTGGTCAGTATCCGAGGTTTCCATAGCGCCTGGGCGAGAGTTTTGCGGTAGGCTTTGCGTTCTGTAACGCTCACCTGATTCTCGCAGAGGCGCCGGTCTTGACTGGGCGACTACTGTACCTTCAAAGGTGATGTGTAGCACCGGGTTGGCTCTTTAGGCTGGACCTCTGTGCACTGTATGCCTGACTTCAAGAGTAAGATGTCTGCAGATAGAAAATATGGGATTAATGAACTGGGGTTATTGGGGTGTCCCTATCTCTTTCCTTTTTTGCTCTCCTGTAGACCCCCAAAGGTTAACGCTCTCACCTTAGGTAAGTGAATGCCGAGCTCTCCATCTGCCTCGGGGCAGGGTGCTGTAACCAGTTTCTTCACTGGATCGGTAGCGCAGGCCTCTTGACTTCAGAGGACTGCTGTCCGTCGTTTACTGCACGAACGGTAAGTTTCGAGTAATTCTATTGTCTTTAAAGTCTTTAGTAATGATGTCTCTCGTTTTGCAGGTTCCGGCGATGGCGGATGACGGACTGAAGTGAGTTGAAGATGGAGTCCGTGTGATGAATAGAAGCGCCTGGAAGCACGTAAGTAAGCGCTTGTTGCCTGCTTCACGATGCGCTCTAACTGTCTTTTATTTTGCAGGTACGAGTTCGGAGCGGCTGCAGGGTGCCGGAATACCCACTGGGTTAGAGTAATGGCACGTGAGTATTAAAGTTCCCCAATGTCTTTAAACACACCTTGTTTTGTCTTTCAGATGCAGGATGCAGCGCCGAAGGCCTCCGGAGCATGCGAAGAGTTGGTAAGCTTTTGTCTTTCAGATGCCGGAATGCAGAGTGAAGACCTCCGGAGCGCACGAAGAGTAGGTAAGCCTTTGTCTTTCAGACGCCGGAATGCTAACCTGTTCTTTCTTGACTTTATAGGTGTTGCTGAAGACTGGATTCAGGATGGTAAGCCTTTTTCCTTAGGCCCAGGATCCGATGCAGAAGACACAATGAGCGTTCTGCTGCTGAGGATGCAGAATAACGCAAAGCAAGATTCATCCACCGGGTGTGGTTTAAATAGCCTCCTGTAGTGCTTAGGTGTCTCCTTCCACAGCCACGCCTTGGTAAGAAAAGAGTTCCTGCTTTCCAGAAGAGTTCCAGTGTTCTGAATCTAGGGAGTGGCTCCTGCCCCACCTAACAGGAAAAGTAGTTCCAAACAGAAGAGGATCAGAGGCTCAGCTGGCAGGCAAGTAAGCAGCATGGTCTGCTGCAGGTAAGTCCACCCAAGCATTATGAGCCCGGCGCTTCCAGCGCTGGGACTGGGCATATTTATGAGCCTGGTGCCACTGGCGCCAGGACTGGGTCCAAAAGGTCCCAATTGGGACTGGTTGGCCCTCGGAACCTGGGTTATGGATCTGCTTCCAAGGGAGTTGGGAAAACCCTGACCTTTTGGAAGCAGAGATCATGACATCCCCACAGTACTGCCAGCGCCTCACACTCGATCTGTGAGCATCGCTGCTCCGCAGCGGACAGGGCCTTGCTGGCATATGCCACCGGGCGGACGCCCCCACCACTGTCAATTTGATTTAGCACAGCGCCCAGGCCGAAAGGGCTGGCCTCGACGATGATCTCCGAAGGCAGCGCGGGATCGAAGAAGGACATGGTGTCTTCAGCCGCCAGGGCACCCTTTATGTCATCAAAAGCCGCCTGTTCTAGCTGGCCTCAGTTCCAGATGACATCCTTCCTGGTCAGTGCCCTGAGAGGTTCCGATCTGGAGGCCAGATTTTTAATGAATCGTCCACAGTATGTGACCATGCCTAGGAAGCTTCGCACCTCGGATATGGACTCCGGAGGCTTCGCCTTCTTTATGTCCTGCACCTTCCGGGGATCAGGAGACACCCCCCTTCTTTGAATACAAAACCAAAGAATTCTATCGATGGTCGGAGAAATTCACACTTCTCTTTGTGGAGGGTGAGTCCCAAGGACTGCAGTCTTCCGAACCTCTTCGCCAACTACCTCAGATGGTATACCTCCGTTCTGGCAAACACCAGGATGTCGTCGCTTATGTTCAAAACGCCCTGTAGATCAGCCAGGGCACCCCGAATAATGTTCTGGAACACCTCCGCCGCCAAGGACACACCAAAGCTTAGTCTCTTGTAGCGGTATAGCCCTCGGTGTGTCGTGAAGGTGGTAATGTACCTCGACTCGGGGTGGAGAACAACCTGGTCATAGCCTGCACGAAGGTCCAGTTTCGGAAAGAAACGAGCGCCCTGTACCTCCACAATGATGTTGTCAATCGTCGGGGTGAGGTGCCTCTCTCTCTTAATGGCCTTGTTCGGGAGCCTCATGTCGACGCAGATTCTCACAGCATCGCGTTGTTTAGGCTTCCGTGCCACCACTATCGGGGACACCCAGGGTGTCGGGCCTTCCACCTTTTCTATAATGTCAAGATTGACCAAATTGTCCAGTTCCTTGTCGACAAGTTCACGGAGGTGGAACGGCAGCCTTCGATGTTTCAGGGCAATGGGCTGCACCGACTCATCAATGTGTAACCTCACTGGGTCACCGGCCATCTGCCCGATCCCCTTGAACAGCGCAGCATACTTTTCGAGCAAGTCATTAATGTCCTCCAAATAGACAGAGTACGCGAAGCTGACGATGCCGAGGGCCTCTGCTGCAGCACAACTGAGCAGCGTGTTGGTGCTCACCGGTGTCACGTAGAATCGTGCTGTGATTTGGGAGCCCTCATGTTCTACTTTTGCCACGAACACACCGTCCAGAGGGATGGGGTCAACACCACCGAAGGCAAAAATGCAGGCCTTGGGAGCAGCCAGTTTGGGGGGCTGGTTCATAGCGTCATAGTGTCCACGGGCCATTACATTCACCGACGCCCCAGTGTCCACAAGGACGGGGACTGGAGATCGGTTCACCTCAACCACGCACCTTGGCTGTCTCCTGTTCTTACTTCTCAGGATCCCCACACTCGAGACAAAGAAGATATTCTCTTCCTCCTCTTCTTCAGCCTCCTCCACATGGGCATCCTCCTCAGTCTTATCCACCTGAGTGACGTTGATTGGTTGATCCTGGCGATTGAGACTGGACCGTCCTGGGCCCCACGGTACCAATACTGGCATTGCGGCTTTGCATACCCTCGAGAAATTATCTGGCATCCCACACCGTCCACAGGTCTTTCCAGCCGCAGGGCACTCAGCAGGGTGAGGCAAATCATACCCACATTTTTGGCAGATTTCTCCTGCCCTACCGGCTCGATCCCGGGGACTGCCGCCAGATGGGGTGCTGCTGGCAGGAGGGATAGGGGAGCTGCAGGCATGGGGGATAAGGGTGCTGCCGGCAGGGGGGATAGGGGTGCTGCCGGCAGGTCGATGGGGTGCTGCTGGCAGGGGGGGCGGGGTGCTGGTGGTAGGGGGGATAGGGGAGCTGCCAGCAGGGGGGCGGGGAGAGCTGCCGGCAGAGGGTTAAGGGAGCTGCCGGCAGGGGGACTGGGGAGCAGCCGGAAGGGGGGGATGGGGAGATGCCGGCAGGGGGGATGGGGTGCTTCTGGTCATGGTGGACTTCTCAGCCGCCTCTGTTTCCAAGAACCAAGTTGTCATGATCCTCACATTGCTGCTTGTGGAAGCTAAAAGCAGGAGTCTGGCATAAAATATGCCACGATCTAGACATTGGTACTTGTGGAAGCTGAAAACAGGCCTCTGGTATGAATTGTGCCATGAGCCACACATTGTTGCTTGTGGAAGCTGAAAGGAGGGATCCACTAATTGGTGCTTGTGGAAGCTGAAAGGAGGGATCCACTAATTGGTGCTTGTGGAAGCTGAAAGGAGCAGTCCTGCATGAAGGGTATCATGATCCACATATTGATGCTTGTGGAAAATGAAAGGAGGGGTCTGGCATGAAGTGTATCATGAGCCACACATTGGTACTCATGGAAGCTGAAAACAGGCCTCTGGTATGAATTGTGTCATGATCCACACATTGGTGCTTGTGGAAGTTGAAAGGAGGAGTCTGGCATGAAGTGTGCCATGATCCACACATTGTTGCTTGTGGAAGCTGAAAGGAGGGATCCACTAATTGGTGCTTGTGGAAGCTGAAAGGAGCAGTCTTGCATGAAGGGTATCATGATCCACACATTGGTGCTTGTGGAAGCTGAAAGGAGGAGTCTGGCATGAAGGGTATCATGATCCACACATTGGTGCTTGTGGAAAATGAAAGGAGGGGTCTGGCATGAAGTGTACCATGAGCCACACATTGGTACTTGTGGAAGCTGAAAACGAGCCTCTGGTATGAAATGTGTCATGATCCACACATTGGTGCTTGTGGAAGTTGAAAGGAGGAGTCTAGCATGAAGTGTGTGTTGATCCACACATTGGTGCTTGTGGAAGCTGAAAGAGGGATCCACACATTGGTGCTTGTGGAAGCTGAAAGGAGGAGTCTGGCATTGTCATGAGGGCTGGAGGCTGGAAGCTTTGGTCCCGATGGAAGCACCATTAAACTACACATTACGGCACCTCCAGCGCCGTTCTAGTAGTTACGTTTTGGGAGCATCATAACGAGGTTAGCCACGCCCCCTCAGTGCGTTGCAACAATCTTCGTTTCCTCGCTCCACTGTAGTCGTATACTTCAGTGCTCCTAGCGTTCTCCAGCCTCAGTTTCCTCTTCCCTCCTGCATTGCCTTTCCCTTCTGATTCTTACCTACTCGTCCTCCTGACTTTTGTTCCGGTATTTGTCTGCCATCTTTACCGTCTTACCGTCTCCTATTCCTCCCCCCCCCTTGCCCTTTCTCCTACGCCTGGGAATTCACGAGTTCCGGTGTTCTTACCTTTCTAACGGCTCGGTGAGTTTTCTCCGTAGAGATTGGGGGATCCTTTCCCTTAGCCCATTTCCCTCCTCATTCTTTCTTTTACTGTCGTACTTTCACTGTTATTTTTGCTCCATCTGTTCGCCTACCTGAAGCCCTTCCTCCTTAGCTTCCTGTGTCACTGACTTACCTTCCATCTGGATACCGGTTGGTTTGTGAGGGCTTCCACTCCTGGTTATACAGTCTACATACTGGGGAAACTCCTGCCCAGCCTCTACTACGGAACATTCTAGGAAATCCCCGACTCAGCCTTTGCTTAAGTACAGTTTGCGGAATCTCAAGACCAAGACTTTGGACACTCCTCCTCTTTCGGTTTCGGAATTGAATGCTACTGGGGTTTTTTATGCCGCTGGCTTTTTCCCCATATAGGGCTGTAGAGGGAAGGTGCCATATATTATTGCAGTCTGTTTTCTAATAGCAACCATTGTGGCGCATTCCCGAAACAGACCCTATCTCTTCTCAAAAAAAGGATATTCCAAAGAGCCAACAGAACTACCCGGATTGGAATTATCCTCCAGTGAATCAGACACCGAGATACAGGTGAGCTCCACTCCTGACAGATTGCAACGCCAAAAAATGGCCACGGCAGAACAAGTCCAGGAGCTAATAAACGCTGTACAGAACTTTTCCCTCGAACTGCAGGGAGTTAAGGCAGAGAATGCTGTTCTCCGTCAAATGGCAGTCGCCAGAGAAGCCCACCAGACGGATTTACCACCCTTGTCCTTGGCAGCAGGAAAGTTTGATGGTTCACCCAAAAAGGTTAAGGAATTCCTGGATGCTTGCATGATATACTTTACCTTCAGACCTACTACTTATACTCTAGATCGCACTCGGATAGGATTTCTCATATCCAACATGATCGGAAACGCCCTTGCGTGGGCAACTCCGTTGGTCACGTCCAACAATCCTGTCTTACAAGACTATAATGCATTCACAACCCTGCTACGCCAAACCTTTGAAAGACAAGAGATTGGATTCTCTGCTGGAGAAGCCTTGTTTGATATTAAACAAGGTTCGATGGACTTAATGTCTTATATTTCTACCTTCAAGAAGCTGGCGGCGGAAGCGGGCTGGCCAGACACTGTGCAATACACCGCATTCAGAAGAGGTCTGCACGACGACCTGAAAGACGAATTGGCACGAGTTCCTAGACCGGCGACATTAACCGACTTGTACACTTTAGTCCTGCAGATAGATTATCGACTCATGGAAAGACGATCTGAGAAAAGAAAAACCCGAACTCTTTCTATCCCTGGACCGTCACCTGTTTCCACCCAGGGGTCACATCGCTCTGGTGAAGAACCCATGCAGATTGGTACGACCAGGGGTCCTCTTTCAACCACAGAAAGAAACCGACGGAAGGAAAAGGGCTTATGTATGTACTGCGCGTCAGAAACACACTTCCTCAGGGATTGCCCGGAGGTTCCCCCGAGACGTCGGGGAAACGACGGACCCCGGTCTTAGAAGGAGCCACTTACCGGGGTTCAGTGGAAGGCTCACATTGTGCTCAGACGTCAGGTGAAGACGCCCGACTTATGGTCCTTCAAGTGTCACTCCAGTGGAAGAACTGTCCAAAAAAGAACGCCTTAGCCCTCATTGACAGTGGGGCGGCAGGTAATTTCTTAGACATCAATTGGGCTAAACAAGAAGGTATTCACCTGGTAAAAAAGACAGAGGAACAAAAGGTGGAAGGGGTGGATGGCCGTCCCTTATGTTCAGGACCCATTGTACAAGCTGCAGTCGACATCAAGGTATGCATATCTCTTCATCAGGAAACCCTCACCTTTGATGTGATAAGAGCAGCACATTTTCCCATAATATTAGGAATCCCTTGGCTTCGTAAACACAATCCTGATATTAACTGGTCCCTCAACACCTTAAAATTCGAATCTGAGTACTGCTTCCAACACTGCTGCTCTTCCAAACAGACGGAAGCAACCGTTATCTCTAGCCCATCAGGAACTTCTGGTTCCCTTCGAGTTCTTAACATTCACCCCATTTTTCATGAGTTTGCTGATGTGTTTGAAGATAGAATACCCAAAGACTTGCCCCCTCATCGGTCCGAAGATTGTGCTATCGATCTCGTTCCGGGTACCACTGTACCCTTTGGACGTATGTTCTCTTTAACCTTCCCAGAAAAACAAGCATTGAGGACATATCTAGACCAAAACCTCCAAAACGGATTGATTCGTCCTTCCAAGTCTCCAGCAGGGGCTTCCTTATTCTTTATAGCCAAGAAGGACACGAGTGAACTACGCCCATGTATAGACTATAGGGGCTTAAACAAGATCACAGTGAGAGATCGCTACCCGATGCCTTTGATAAAAGATATCTTGGAGGCAGTTGAAGGATCATGTATATTCAGCAAGCTAGACCTTAGGGGTGCTTATCATCTCTTAAGGGTCAAGACTGGGGACGAATGGAAGACGGCATTTCGTACACCCTTTGGATTGTATGAATATCGAGTAATGCCCTTTGGCTTAGTCAATGCCCCAGCAGCCTTTCAGAGGTTTATGGATCATCTTTTTGCTGATCTCTTATTTGTCTCAGTTATAGTATACTTAGACGACATCCTGGTCTTTTCTTGTAACCCTATTCAACATCAGGGCCATCTCACTGAAGTTATGGAACGCTTGAGACGCCATCAACTCTTGGCTAAACCGGAAAAATGTGTGATTGCAGTAACTTCGGTTCCCTATCTAGGTTTTATCCTATCGGAACATGGTATTAAGATGGATCCAAAAAAGGTCTCAGCTATTCTCTCCTGGCCAGCCCCCTCTTCGGTAAGGGAGGTACAGGCCTTTTTGGGTCTTTCAAATTTCTACAGACGATTTATCGTCAACTTTTCTGAGCAAGTTCTTCCGATAACAGCTCTACTAAAGAAGGATGTTCCCTTTATTTGGAATCACAACGCAGAACAAGCGTTCCTAGGATTAAAAAAGGCGTTTTGTTCGGCTCCGATTCTCAAACAGCCAGACCAACTAAGGCCCTTTGTGGTTGAAACTGATGCATCTTCAGGGGCAATAGGGGCTGTTCTCAAACAAGAACACGATGGTAAGGAACACCCAATAGCCTATCTTTCTCGCACGCTTACGCCTAGCGAAAACAACTACTCTGTTATAGAGAAAGAGCTTCTGGCCATTAAGCAGGCATGTTCAGACTGGAGACATCTTCTCCAAGGGTCAAGACATCCATTTGAGATTCGCACAGATCATAGCAATCTCAAAGTACTACAACAAATGGAGTGTAAGAATACCCGACAAGCCCGATGGGCTTACTTCTTTGCCCAATATGATTTCTTTATTACCTACCTCCCGGGCAGTAAGAATGTCCTAGCGGATAGTCTATCTCGTAGCCCCTCCAGTTGGGTTAATCCACCCTTTAAGGGGGAACTTTTGTTACCTGAGGTCCGAATCGTCCATACAATCTCAAGGTTTCTACAGGACGTCAAGGAAGCAACTCAGGTTGCTATACTACCTCTTTCCAAGCCGGTTCAGGAGCAATTATGCAAGAAAGAAGGACTGTGGTTCTACAAAGGAAAGCTTTTCATTCCCAACACCAAGCTACAGTCACGAGTCCTTCATTGGGGTCATGAATCACGGATCGCAGGTCACAAGGGCCTAACAGCTACTTCCGACCTGATCAGACGAATGTTCTGGTGGCCTAACATGCTGTCTGACATTCATTTATATGTAGGGTCTTGTCCTATCTGCGCCAGGAACAAGGGTCTGACTTCAAAACCTGCTGGTTTATTGCACCAACCTAAACTTCCTACAGCTCCGTGGGCACATGTCTCTACCGACTTTGTGGTAGATCTCCCTAAGTCTCAAGGATACTCAGCAATCATGGTAACCATAGACAGCTTCAGTAAGATGGGCCATTTCTCACCACTGAAAGGAGTGCCTTCTGCTCCGGAGATGGCGCAGGTATTTCTAAAGGACATTGTCCGACTCCATGGTATCCCAGAAACTATTCTTTCGGACAGAGGTTCCCAGTTCACTTCTACCTTTTGGAAAACCTTATGTGATCTACTGGGAATAGAACGGGCCCTCACTTCAGGTTACCATCCACAATCGAATGGACAGACGGAGCGTCTCAACGCCACTATGGAGCAGTATCTTCGCTGTTTTGTTAACGAACAACAAGATAACTGGGTCTCTCTTCTTCCAATGGCCTAGTTTTCGTATAACAATACCCTTCACTCGGCTATTAAAATGACACCTTTTTTTTGTGTGTTTGGTCATCATCCCCGTTCTTTTCCCTTGGATAATATCCAGGCTTCATGTCTACCCACGATAGACTCTCTCTTGGAAAACATTACCAGAACACAGAAGAACTCTCTTATCAACCTACAGGAAAGTAGAGCTCGATCGAAACATCAAGCTGATACACATCGGATCCAGAATCCTGACTGGCAAGTAGGGGATAGAGTCTGGCTCTCAACCAGATACTTACCTCGTTGGACACATCCTTCTAAATTCTCTCCCAAATATCTGGGCCCTTATACCATCACTGCTCGCATTAATCCTGTGGCTTTTCGATTGAAACTCCCTTCTCAGCTCAGCAGAATTCATCCAGTCTTCCACTCTTCTCTGTTGAAAAAGTTCATCCCAGACCCACACCACAGGAAAAGAAGAACCTTTCATTTAAAGGACACTAATCCCCAGGCAGACGAATATGAAGTGGAGAGGATAATAGATTCAAGATACTACAGAGGTCGACTCCAGTACCTAGTGAGATGGAAAGGTTATTCTCAAGCAGAGGATTCTTGGGAACCTGTGACTAATCTCTCAGCTCCCAGATGTGTGCGACAGTTTCACGCCCTCTATCCGGGTAAGCCTGGGGTCGGTACCCCAAGAAGGAGGCATACTGTCATGAGGGCTGGAGGCTGGAAGCTTTGGTCCCGATGGAAGCACCATTAAACTACACATTACGGCACCTCCAGTGCCGTTCTAGTAGTTACGTTTTGGGAGCATCATAACGAGGTTAGCCACGCCCCCTCAGTGCGTTGCAACAATCTTCGTTTCCTCGCTCCACTGTAGTCGTATACTTCAGTGCTCCTAGCGTTCTCCAGCCTCAGTTTCCTCTTCCCTCCTGCATTGCCTTTCCCTTCTGATTCTTACCTACTCGTCCTCCTGACTTTTGTTCCAGTATTTGTCTGCCATCTTTACCGTCTTACCATCTCCTATTCCTCCCCCCCCTTGCCCTTTCTCCTACGCCTGGGAATTCACGAGTTCCGGTGTTCTTACCTTTCTAACGGCTCGGTGAGTTTTCTCCGTAGAGATTGGGGGATCCTTTCCCTTAGCCCATTTCCCTCCTCATTCTTTCTTTTACTGTCGTACTTTCACTGTTATTTTTGCTCCATCTGTTCGCCTACCTGAAGCCCTTCCTCCTTAGCTTCCTGTGTCACTGACTTACCTTCCATCTGGATACCGGTTGGTTTGTGAGGGCTTCCACTCCTGGTTATACAGTCTACATACTGGGGAAACTCCTGCCCAGCCTCTACTACGGAACATTCTAGGAAATCCCCGACTCAGCCTTTGCTTAAGTACAGTTTGCGGAATCTCAAGACCAAGACTTTGGACACTCCTCCTCTTTCGGTTTCGGAATTGAATGCTACTGGGGTTTTTTATGCCGCTGGCTTTTTCCCCATATAGGGCTGTAGAGGGAAGGTGCCATATATTATTGCAGTCTGTTTTCTAATAGCAACCATTGTGGCGCATTCCCGAAACAGACCCTATCTCTTCTCAAAAAAAGGATATTCCAAAGAGCCAACAGAACTACCCGGATTGGAATTATCCTCCAGTGAATCAGACACCGAGATACAGGTGAGCTCCACTCCTGACAGGCATGAAGTGTGCCATGATCCACACATTGGTGCTTGTGAAAGCTGAAAGGAGGAGTCTGGCATGAAGTGTGTGATGATTCACACATTGGTGCTTGTGGAAGCTGAAAGGAGGGATCCACACAATGGTGCTTGTGGAAGCTGAAAGGAGCAGTCTGGCATGAAGTGTGCCATGATCTACACATTGGTGGTTGTGGAAGCTGAAAGGAAGAGTCCGGCATAAACTGTGTGATGATTCACACATTGGTGCTTGTGGAAGCTGAAAGGAGGAGCCTGGCATGAAGTGTGTGATGATTCACACATTGGTGCTTGTGGAAACTGAAAGGAGGGATCCACACAATGGTGCTTGTGGAAGCTGAAAGGAGCAGTCTGGCATGAAGTGTGCCATGATCTACACATTGGTGAGTGTGGAAGCTGAAAGGAGGAGTCGGGCATGAAGTGTGTGATGATTCACACATTGGTGCTTGTGGAAGCTTAGAGGAGGGATCCACACAATGGTGCTTGTGGAAGCTGAAAGGAGGAGTGCTATATGTAAATAACCAGTACTATGATTAATGATTCGGCCGGATTCCTTGCATGATTCAAAGCCATAGTTTACACTGCACACCTCACCTGGGTTCACTGGATTGGTACAATTCATGCTGCATGGCAGCCGGCAGCACTTCTGCTTATCAGGGCATTCATTGTCTCCCTGGCAACCTTTAGGCAAAGGATCCAAGTGACACATTATGCCTGCTGATGGGCAAACACCGGGTTTCACTGTAAAATAAATGGAAATCTATTAGACGTGTCACTAACACCTAATACTAATGGGTATCACGAGGGGCAGAGGATCCTCCACGTGTGCTCAGAATGAATTCTAAACAGATGACCCCATGCATTCAGCAACATGTTCTGCTCCGCTTGCACTGTGGCTGGAGCACCGTGTTATCACTATTAGACTGACACGTGTTTAGCTGCTGACTCTCAAGGCCAGATGGCAACGAGAGAGACAGCAGAAAGCTCAGACACACCTGGGGCCTGATTCCCAAAAGGCGGCGCAAATGAAAGGAGCACAGAGAATGGATGCGCTGGCCAGCTCCCTTGCATACGTTAGTGTTGAGAGTGTGTTGCTGGGGGCGCATTTCACTCAGATGGGCCATTAAAAGGCCCATCGGGGTGAATTGCTTTGAAAAAAAAAACAATCGGAATCCCTGTTTGGGAGATGACCAGTGCCTTAAGTGGGTAGAACAGTTTTTGGGATCACTTTAGCAAAAATGAACGGCTCCGTGCACACTTTTGAGCATAAAACTATGCAAAAGGAGTACTCTCTCTGTTTATCTTGCAGTTTTTCGCATATTTTAATTATTTGAACACAAAGTATATATGATGGTGGCAAATGTCAGGCGGGGACCTGCCGAGGGGCCCTTCCCACACAACATTAGCAGGACACATTATCCTGCCGCGGCTGAAGCCGCGACGGGAGATGCGTCCGCCATTTTAATGTCAGGCAAGCCGACAGAAGTGCCAGCCAGGCACAGCGTTGCTGTGACTGACTGGCACTTCCGTCAGTTACTGTAAATTCCTATGGTGACCCCTCAGGTCATCAAAGGAAGTTGCAGTCCCTTTGTTTCCCCAGATCATCGAGGGTTCTTTCACCCTCAGCGAACCTGGGGATTCCTGTGTTTCTGTCTTTATAAAATTCAATCCATCTTTTATAAAGCTTTGCCGACGGACAAAGTCGCCTCGGGCTTTGTCCATCGTCAAAGCTTTATAAAAGATTTATTTAATTATGTACTTTTCAAGCCATCCTTTATAAACAGAGAAATGTTTTAAAAAAGATGGTTTGAAAAGTACACAAACTATAAGGTACGCACTCAAATATATAACTGTTATATATCGGTGTGCATACCTTACTGTGGTTTGTGTACTTTTCAAGCCATCTTGAAGTACACAAACCATAGTAAGGCACTAAAACAAATTTATAAATGTATGCATTTTTATATTCATGTGTGTACCTCACTATGGCTTGTGTACTTTTAAGCCATCTTTTATAAACATAGAAATATGTTAACTATTTCTATGTTTATAAGAGATGGCTTGCGCCCTGACGAAGACAACTATCAGTTTTTTCTTTTTTGACTTAACTAGATCACTTTTGTCGTCGAAACTACACTTATGATGATACTTTGTAATGATATTCTCGTAGTAGGCACTAAGCACTTTTTGACAATACCTTTATATTGACTATCACACACTGCTCCAGATATAGAGTGGTTTATGAATTACATTTAGCAGTGTTCTATAGGTAGTTTTTAGATTTTTTCTAGAACATTTTTGATAATTATATACATTTATATACATTTTAAGATGTTATTGTGTGGATGACATTTCTTTTTTACTTTACTGTGATTTTTGTATAACTAATAAAATATGTTGATTCAATTGTTTACCTGACTGAGCCTCTCATCACCCCCGCACCTACCGGAGTCAATTACTTATTGAATAATTGTTTTATTTATCCATGTGACCTCCTTTTTCGTTTTTTGCATACTACACAAAACATAGTAAGGTAAGCATACAAATATATAAATGCTTACATGCATTTGTGCACTTTGTTAGGCCACGGCCATGCTACAAGCCACGCCCCCAAATGAGGGCCCCCCCCTCGAGTTCTTACCCACTTAAAGCCCTGGAGATGACAATGCAAGTGTGACAGCTGCGGTTTAACCCGTGCAGTAACACTTCAAAATAAAAGAAGCACTGGCAAAGTCAATAGTGCTGTTCCTTGCACTTTCCATGTATAGGCACCAGGGTTCAAGGAGAGGAGTGAAAAGCTTCAAAGGAGGTGCGATAAGGGGTGCAGGTGGGAAATAGAATCAGAGGGGAGACTAGAGCAAGGGAGGAAGCCATTGCTATCGGTTGCCATCCATGATGAGCAGGAGGAAATACGAGCAGTAAAGGGTGAGAGTGTACAGGTGCAGAAGCAACATCACAAACATAGCAGGAAGTGCAAAGTACGTGATCATTTCCACCATCAGGTTATGCTTTGCAAATAGAGAATCACTTTCTTCCATCTTTTATAACATGTATTTATTTATTTAATTGTTTTTTTATAAAGCACTGGGCCGAATCCGGTACCTGAGTTCGGTTTTTAAGCGCAGATGCTTCCAAGAATAGCGCGTTGCCCCTCTGATCCCCTCCTTTCACATTTATAAGCTGTAGTCAGCGAATGGATTTGAGGCCTGGGTGCAGCAACTCAATGTTCCTTGGATACAAGGCAAAGGTTGGCTGTGACTACCTTATCCAGGCATGCGCAGACATGCAAGTCACTTCATAGGATAACTGGGGGAATTCATCGACTTAATAAGAGGCCAGAAATGGGCAGAGGATTTTGAGGCTAAAGTTTTTGACATTTCTTCAGCGTCTGCTTGCGTCATGGAGGCTGTAAAGCTTCTTAGCCAATTGTTGTAGCTTAATTTGTATTTCCTTATCATGGCACACATTTCATCCGTGTTAAGTTTCCCCAGGGCCCCAAAAGTGCGCCTGAGCACTTGCTTCTTTTGATGAATATTGTTGGGGGTTGGTCAGGACCCCCCAGCGCCTTTCGTAAGCCCCCAACCCCGAAGGACTCAGCCGGAGACGTCCTCTCGGTTCGGGCTTCCCAGTCGCTCTGTTGCGGCCGGGAACGCCCCGTTTATTTAAGTTGCACGCGGCGGCGTGCAACGTCACGCCGCCGCGTGCATGCTCAGTCATCGGGCAGCGCCACACTCCCCCTTTTTCCGGGAGAACAATAACAATACTAACACTAGACACTGCAAACCAAACCAAAATGAGTCCTTAACACTTTACGAAAACCCCATGTTCACAAAACCCTATATTGACATCCACCCGGGTCCCCTTACTTAACAGTCCTCATCCTCAGGACAAACAGCCAGGTGACCCAACACGTAATCGCTGAGGTGAGAAGGATTCCCTCACCCAGCCCTCTGGGGGTACCTCCTGCTCGCCTCCGGCACGGGTGGTCTGTCCAGGAGCATGCCCCGGGCCAGGGACTCAGGCAGACAGGGTGTTGCCCTTTCGTCCTCAGGGATCTCTCCAGGGTCTGGATCAGGTGGTGGATCAGTTCTTGGATCCTGCAGTTTCTTGAAGAAACTCATATTGCGAGTTACCGCTGACCGTCCGTCCAATACAGTCACCATGGATCCCTGGATCGCGGCGACATCCAGCGGTTCCGGTTCATACGGTAGGGAGAGCTTCCCATGGGGATGCCTATTCCGAATGAGGACCTCATCGCTACGCTCCAGCCGCTGCGGGCAAAGCCCTCTCCGAGCGTTCTCTTGCTCGATCCTCAGCCACCGGTCCATCTCGACCTGTTGGTCATTGATCACCCCAGGTTCTTTCTCTCCTACCTCCGGTAGCAAACCCCGAGGACACCGCTTGAAAAATGCCACAGCCGGGGCCACTCCAGTGGATGCATGTGGCGTGGTGCGGTACACCCTCAGAAACTGGTACAGAGCTCTCTGGAGTGACTGCCCCTGCCCCTGAGCAATTCTAAAGGTCTTATTTAGAGTCCTCATGAGCCGTTCTGCATCGCCATTGGCCCAGGGCCAGAGGGGCATGATTTTCCTGTGCACCACCCCATAGCTCTCCATCAACTGCGAGAAGCGTTCGCTCTGGAATGGCGCCCCGTTGTCCGAGCACAGCGTGCGTGGGAAACCATGGCCCGCGAACACCTTTTCCACGGCCACCATGACGTGCTCAAATGCCACAGAATCCACAATCTCCACCTCTGGGTATCTAGAGTACTCGTCAACCAGAATTAGGAAATGGGTGCCCATGGTGGTGGATCCAAAGTCCGCATGAACGATTTCCCAAGGGCACGTCCCCCTCGGCATTGTCTCTATTGCAGGTTCCCGCTGCAGAGGACATGCCGCCTGGCACCAAACATAGGCCGCCACAAAGTCATCCAACTTGCGTTCTAGCTCGGGGAACCACACCTTCAGCCGTAGGCGTGCCTTGGTCTTGGCGGCAGCCTGATGGCCCTGGTGAGCCAAAGCGATCACCTCGTCCACCTTCGACTGGGGCACCACAATCCGATCTCCGCAGAGCAGAAGGCCAGAGGTCGAGAACGATAACTCCTCCCGGACTTTCCATAGTTGCTCAAGTCCGATCCTGGCATCCTGGGTGCGCCCCGCCAGAGCCTCCAGCACCGACTTCCAGGAGCCCTGTTGCATCGAGTGTCTTAGGATCTGGAAGCACTTATCTTGCCCTGCAGCTTCCTCCAGCTCCTGGAGAGGCATAGCGTTTGGCGTGGCTGCCTCCACCACCACCCAGACGTGCTCTTCTGCTTCTTCTGCACAGGCGTCCTGGACTTCGCCTGCGTACGCCCCAGGGTGTCTGGAGAGATAGTCTGCAGCGTTGTTCACCCCTGGCCGGTATACCAATGTGACTCCATACTCCAAAAGTGCGAGCATCCACCGCTCAATGCGTGCCGGTGGCTTGGATGACGACCCTGCTAGGATGGGAAGCAGCGGCTTGTGGTCTGTCACCACCGTCACCGGGCGTTCAAGGAGGTAGAGCCGTTAGTGCCGGCATCCCCACAGTACTGCCAGCGCCTCACGCTCGATCTGTGAGTATCGCTGCTCCGCATCGGACAGGGCCTTGCTGGCATATGCCACCGGGCGGACGCCCCCACCACTGTCAATTTGTATTAGCACAGCGCCCAGGCCGAATGGGCTAGCGTCGACGATGATCTCCGAAGGCAGCGCAGGATCGTAGAAGGACATGGTGTCTTCAAAAGCCGCCTGTTCTAGCTGGCCCCAGTTCCAGATGACATCCTTCCTGGTCTGTGCCCTGAGAGGTTCCGATCTGGAGGCCAGATTTTTAATGAATCGTCCACAGTATGTGACCATGCCTAGGAAGCTTCGCACCTCGGATATGGACTCCGGAGGCTGCGCCTTCTTTATGTCCTGCACCTTCCGGGGATCAGGAGACACCCCCCTTCTTTGAATACAAAACCAAAGAATTCTATCGATGGTCGGAGAAATTCACACTTCTCTTTGTGGAGGGTGAGTCCCAAGGACTGCAGTCTTCCGAACGTCTTCGCCAACTACCTCAGATGGTCTACCTCCGTTCTGGCAAACACCAGGATGTCGTCGCTTATGTTCAAAACGCCCTGTAGATCAGCCAGGGCACCCCGAATAATGTTCTGGAACACCTCCGCCGCCAAGGACACACCAAAGCTTAGTCTCTTGTAGCGGTATAGCCCTCGGTGTGTCGTGAAGGTGGTAATGTACCTCGACTCGGGGTGGAGGACAACCTGGTCATAGCCTGCACGAAGGTCCAGTTTCGGAAAGAAACGAGCGCCCTGTACCTCCACAATGATGTTGTCAATCGTCGGGGTGAGGTGCCTCTCTCTCTTAATGGCCTCGTTCGGGAGCCTCATGTTGACGCAGATTCTCACAGCATCGGGTTGTTTAGGCTTCCGTGCCACCACTATCGGGGACACCCAGGGTGTCGGGCCTTCCACCTTTTCTATAATGTCAAGATTGACCAAATTGTCCAGTTCCTTGTCGACAAGTTCACGGAGGTGGAACGGCAGCCTTCGATGTTTCAGGGCAATGGGCTGCACCGACTCATCAATGTGTAACCTCACTGGGTCACCGGCCATCTGCCCGATCCCCTTGAACAGCGCAGCATACTTTTCGAGCAAGTCATTAATGTCCTCCAAATAGACAGAGTACGCGAAGCTGACGATGCCGAGGGCCTCTGCTGCAGCACAACTGAGCAGCGTGTTGGTGCTCACCGGTGTCACGTAGAATCGTGCTGTGATTTGGGAGCCCTCATGTTCTACTTTTGCCACGAACACACCGTCCAGAGGGATGGGGTCAACACCACCGAAGGCAAAAATGCAGGCCTTGGGAGCAGCCAGTTTGGGGGGCTGGTTCATAGCGTCATACTGTCCACGGGCCATTACATTCGCCGACGCCCCAGTGTCCACAAGGACGGGGACTGGAGATCGGTTCACCTCAACCACGCACCTTGGCTGTCTCCTGTTCTTACTTCTCAGGATCCCCACACTCGAGACAAAGAAGATATTCTCTTCCTCCTCTTCTTCAGCCTCCTCCACCTGGGCATCCTCCTCAGTCTTATCCACCTGAGCGACGTTGGTTGGTTGATCCTGGTGATTGAGACTGGACCGTCCTGGGCCCCACGGTACCAATACTGGCATTGCGGCTTTGCATACCCTCGAGAAATTATCTGGCATCCCCCACCGTCCACAGGTCTTTCCAGCCGCAGGGCACTCAGCAGGGTGAGGCAAATCATACCCACATTTTTGGCATATTTCTCCTGCCCTACCCGCTCGATCCCGGGGACTGCCGCCAGATGGGGTGCTGCTGGCAGGAGGGATAGGGGAGCTGCAGACATGGGGGATAAGGGTGCTGCCGGCAGGGGGGATAGGGGTGCTGCCGGCAGGTCGATGGGGTGCTGCTGGCAGGGGGGGCGGGGTGCTGGTGGTAGGGGGGATAGGCGAGCTGCCGGCAGGGGGGCGGGGAGAGCTGCCGGCAGGGGGTTAAGGGAGCTGCCGGCAGGGGGACTGGGGAGCAGCCTTAAGGGGGGGATGGGGAGCTGCCGGCAGGGGGGATGGGGTGCTTCTGGTCATGGTGGACTTCTCAGCCGCCTCTGTTTCCAAGAACCAAGTTGTCATGATCCTCACATTGCTGCTTGTGGAAGCTAAAAGCAGGAGTCTGGCATAAAATATGCCACGATCTAGACATTGGTACTTGTGGAAGCTGAAAACAGGCCTCTGGTATGAATTGTGCCATGAGCCACACATTGTTGCTTGTGAAAGCTGAAAGGAGGGATCCACTAATTGGTGCTTGTGGAAGCTGAAAGGAGGGATCCACTAATTGGTGCTTTTGGAAGCTGAAAGGAGCAGTCTGGCATGAAGGGTATCATGATCCACATATTGATGCTTGTGGAAAATGAAAGGAGGGGTCTGGCATGAAGTGTATCATGAGCCACACATTGGTACTCATGGAAGCTGAAAACAGGCCTCTGGTATGAATTGTGTCATGATCCACACATTGGTGCTTGTGGAAGTTGAAAGGAGGAGTCTGGCATGAAGTGTGCCATGATCCACACATTGTTGCTTGTGGAAGCTGAAAGGAGGGATCCACTAATTGGTGCTTGTGGAAGCTGAAAGGAGCAGTCTTGCATGAAGGGTATCATGATCCACACATTGGTGCTTGTGGAAGCTGAAAGGAGGAGTCTGGCATGAAGGGTATCATGAGCCACACATTGGTACTTGTGGAAGTTGAAAGGAGGAGTCTGGCATGAAGTGTGTGTTGATCCACACATTGGTGCTTGTGGAAGCTGAAAGAAGGATCCACGCATTGGTGCTTGTGGAAGCTGAAAGGAGGAGTCTGGCATGAAGTGTGCCATGATCTACACATTGGTGCTTGTGGAAGCTGAAAGGAAGAGTCCGGCATAAACTGTGTGATGATTCACACATTGGTGCTTGTGGAAGCTGAAAGGAGGAGCCTGGCATGAAGTGTGTGATGATTCACACATTGGTGCTTGTGGAAGCTGAAAGGAGGGATCCACACAATGGTGCTTGTGGAAGCTGAAAGGAGCAGTCTGGCATGAAGTGTGCCATGATCTACACATTGGTGCGTGTGGAAGCTGAAAGGAGGAGTCGGGCATGAAGTGTGTGATGATTCACACATTGGTGCTTGTGGAAGCTTAGAGGAGAGATCCACACAATGGTGCTTGTGGAAGCTGAAAGGAGGAGTCGGGCATGAAGTGTGTGATGATTCACACATTGGTGCTTGTGGAAGCTGAAAGGATCCACACATTGGTGCTTGTGGAAGCTGAAAGGAGGAGTGCTATATATAAATAACCAGTACTATGATTAATGATTCGGCCGGATTCCTTGCATGATTCAAAGCCATAGTTTACACTGCACACCTCACCTGGGTTCACTGGATTGGTACAATTCATGCTGCATGGCAGCCGGCAGCACTTCTGCTTATCAGGGCATTCATTGTCTCCCTGGCAACCTTTAGGCACAGGATCCAAGTGACACATTATGCCTGGTGATGGGCAAACACCGGGTTTCACTGTAAAATAAATGGAAATCTATTAGACGTGTCACTAACACCTAATACTAATGGGTATCACGAGGGGCAGAGGATCCTCCACGTGAGCTCAGAATGAATTCTAAACAGATGACCCCATGCATTCAGCAACATGTTCTGCTCCGCTTGCACTGTGGCTGGAGCACCGTGTTATCACTATTAGACTGACACGTGTTTAGCTGCTGACTCTCAAGGCCAGATGGCAACGAGAGAGACAGCAGAAAGCTCAGACACACCTGGGGCCTGATTCCCAAAAGGCGGCGCAAATGAAAGGAGCACAGAGAATGGATGCGCTGGCCAGCTCCCTTGCATACGTTAGTGTTGAGAGTGTGTTGCTGGGGGCGCATTTCACTCAGATGGGCCATTAAAAGGCCCATCGGGGCGAATTGCTTTGAAAAAAAAAACAATCGGAATCCCTGTTTGGGAGATGACCAGTGCCTTAAGTGGGTAGAACAGTTTTTGGGATCACTTTAGCAAAAATGAACGGCTCCGTGCACACTTTTGAGCATAAAACTATGCAAAAGGAGTACTCTCTCTGTTTATCTTGCAGTTTTTCACATATTTTAATTATTTGAACACAAAGTATATATGATGGTGGCAAATGTCAGGCGGGGACCTGCCGAGGGGCCCTTCCCACACAACATTAGCAGGACACATTATCCTGCCGCGGCTGAAGCCGCGACGGGAGATGCGTCCGCCATTTTAATGTCAGGCAAGCCGACAGAAGTGCCAGCCAGGCACAGCGTTGCTGTGACTGGCTAGCACTTCCGTCAGTTACTGTAAATTCCTATGGTGACCCCTCAGGTCATCAAAGGAAGTTACAGTCCCTTTGTTTCCCCAGATCGTCGAGGGTTCTTTCACCCTCAGCGAACCTGGGGATTCCTGTGTTTCTGTCTTTATAAAATTCAATCCATCTTTTATAAAGCTTTGCCGACGGACAAAGACGCCTCGGGCTTTGTCCATCATCAAAGCTTTATAAAAGATTTATTTAATTGTGTACTTTTCAAGCCATCTTTTATAAACAGAGAAATGTTTTAAAAAAGATGGTTTGAAAAGTACACAAACTATAAGGTACGCACTCAAATATATAACTGTTATATATCGGTGTGCATACCTTACTGTGGTTTGTGTACTTTTCAATCCATCTTGAAGTACACAAACCATAGTAAGGCACTAAAACAAATTTATAAATGTATGCATTTTTATATTCATGTGTATACCTCACTATGGCTTGTGTACTTTTAAGCCATCTTTTATAAACATAGAAATATGTTATCTATTTCTATGTTTATAAGAGATGGCTTGCGCCCTGACGAAGACAACTATCAGTTTTTTCTTTTTTGACTTAACTAGATCACTTTTGTCGTCGAAACTACACATTTATATACATTTTAAGATGTTATTGTGTGGATACATTTCTTTTTTACTCTACTGTGATTTTTGTATAACTAATAAAATATGTTGATTCAATTGTTTACCTGACTGAGCCTCTCATCACCCCCTCACCTACCGGAGTCAATTACTTATTGAATAATTGTTTTATTTATCCATGTGACCTCCTTTTTCGTTTTTTGCATACTACACAAAACATAGTAAGGTAAGCATACAAATATATAAATGCTTACATGCATTTGTGTACTTTGTTAGGCCACGGCCATGCTACAAGCCACGCCCCCAAATGAGGGCCCCCCCCCCCTCGAGTTCTTACCCACTTAAAGCCCTGGAGATGACAATGCAAGTGTGACAGCTGCGGTTTAACCCGTGCAGTAACACTTCAAAATAAAACAAGCACTGGCAAAGTCAATAGTGCTGTTCCTTGCACTTTCCATGTATAGGCACCAGGGTTCAAGGAGAGGAGTGAAAAGCTTCAAAGGAGGTGCGATAAGGGGTGCAGGTGGGAAATAGAATCAGAGGGGAGACTAGAGCAAGGGAGGAAGCCATTGCTATCGGTTGCCATCCATGATGAGCAGGAGGAAATACGAGCGGTAAAGGGTGAGAGTGTACAGGTGCAGAAGCAACATCACAAACATAGTAGGAAGTGCAAACTACGTGATCATTTCCACCATTAGGTTATGCTTTTCAAATAGAGAATCACTTTCTTCCATCTTTTATAACATGTATTTATTTATTTAATTGTTTTTTTATAACGCACTGAGCCGAATCCGGTACCTGAGTTCGGTTTTTAAGCGCAGATGCTTCCAAGAATAGCGCGTTGCCCCTCTGATCCCCTCCTTTCACATTTATAAGCTCTGTAGTCAGCGAATGGATTTGAGGCCTGGGTGCAGCAACTCAATGTTCCTTGGATACAAGGCAAAGGTTGGCTGTGACTACCTTATCCAGGCATGCGCAGACATGCAAGTCACTTCATAGGATAACTGGGGGAATTCATCGACTTAATAAGAGGCCAGAAATGGGCAGAGGATTTTGAGGCTAAAGTTTTTGACATTTCTTCAGCGTCTGCTTGCGTCATGGAGGCTGTAAAGCATCTTAGCCAATTGTTGTAGCTTAATTTGTATTTCCTTATCATGGCACACATTTCATCCGTGTTAAGTTTCCCCAGGGCCCAAAAAGTGCGCCTGAGCACTTGCTTCTTTTGATGAATATTGTTGGGGGTTGGTCAGGACCCCCCAGCGCCTTCCGTAAGCCCCCAACCCCGAAGGACTCAGCCGGAGATGTCCTCTCGGTTCGGGCCTCCCAGTCGCTCTGTTGCGGCCGGGAACGCCCCGTTTATTTAAGTTGCACGCGGCGGCGTGCAACGTCACGCCGCCGCGTGCATGCTCAGTCATCGGGCAGCGCCACACTCCCCCTTTTTCCGGGAGAACAATAACAATACTAACACTAGACACTGCAAACCAAACCAAAATGAGTCCTTAACACTTTACGAAAACCCCATGTTCAAAAAACCCTATATTGACATCCACCCGGGTCCCCTTACTTAACAGTCCTCATCCTCAGGACAAACAGCCAGGTGACCCAACACGTAATCGCTGAGGTGAGAAGGATTCCCTCACCCAGCCCTCTGGGGGTACCTCCTGCTCGCCTCCGGCACGGGTGATCTGTCCAGGAGCATGCCCCGGGCCAGGGACTCAGGCAGACAGGGTGTTACCCTTTCGTCCTCAGGGATCTCTCCGGGGTCTGGATCAGGTGGTGGATCAGTTCTTGGATCCTGCAGTTTCTTGAAGAAACTCATATTGCGAGTTACCGCTGACCGTCCGTCCAATACAGTCACCATGGATCCCTGGATCGCGACGACATCCAGCGGTTCCGGTTCATACGGTAGGGAGAGCTTCCCATGGGGATGCCTATTCCGAATGAGGACCTCATCGCTACGCTCCAGCCGCTGCGGGCGAAGCCCTCTCCGAGCGTTCTCTTGCTCGATCCTCAGCCACCGGTCCATCTCGACCTGTTGGTCATTGATCACCCCAGGTTCTTTCTCTCCTACCTCCGGTAGCAAACCCCGAGGACACCGCTTGAAAAATGCCTCAGCCGGGGCCACTCCAGTGGATGCATGTGGTGTGGTGCGGTACACCCTCAGAAACTGGTACAGAGCTCTCTGGAGTGACTGCCCCTGCCCCTGAGCAATTCTAAAGGTCTTATTTAGAGTCCTCATGAGCCGTTCTGCATCGCCATTGGCCCGGGGCCAGAGGGGCATGATTTTCCTGTGCACCACCCCATAGCTCTCCATCAACTCCGAGAAGCGTTCGCTCTGGAATGGCGCCCCGTTGTCCGAGCACAGCATGCGTGGGAAACCATGGCCCGCGAACACCTTTTCCACGGCCACCATGACGTGCTCAAATGCCACAGAATCCACAATCTCCACCTCTGGGTATCTAGAGTACTCGTCAACCAGAATTAGGAAATGGGTGCCCATGGTGGTGGATCCAAAGTCCGCATGAACGATTTCCCAAGGGCACGTCCCCCTCGGCATTGTCTCTATTGCAGGTTCCCGCTGCAGAGGAGATGCCGCCTGGCACCAAACACAGGCCGCCACAAAGTCATCCAACTTGCGTTCTAGCTCGGGGAACCACACCTTCAGCCATAGGCGTGCCTTGGTCTTGGCGGCAGCCTGATGGCCCTGGTGAGCCAAAGCGATCACCTCGTCCACCTTCGACTGGGGCACCACAATCCGATCTCCGCAGAGCAGAAGGCCAGAGGTCGAGAACGATAACTCCTCCCGGACTTTCCATAGTTGCTCAAGTCCGATCCTGGCATCCTGGGTGCGCCCCGCCAGAGCCTCCAGCACCGACTTCCAGGAGTTCTGTTGCATCGAGTGTCTTAGGATCTGGAAGCACTTATCTTGCCCTGCAGCTTCCTCCAGCTCCTGGAGAGGCATAGCGTTTGGCGTGGCTGCCTCCACCACCACCCAGACGTGCTCTTCTGCTTCTTCTGCACAGGCGTCCTGGACTTCGCCTGCGTACGCCCCAGGGTGTCTGGAGAGATAGTCTGCAGCGTTGTTCACCCCTGGCCGGTATACCAATGTGACTCCATACTCCAAAAGTGCGAGCATCCACCGCTCAATGCGTGCCGGTGGCTTGGATGACGACCCTGCTAGGATGGGAAGCAGCAGCTTGTGGTCTGTCACCACCGTCACCGGGCGTTCAAGGACGTAGAGCCGGAAGTGCCGGCATCCCCACAGTACTGCCAGCACCTCACGCTCGATCTGTGAGTATCGCTGCTCCGCATCGGACAGGGCCTTGCTGGCATATGCCACCGGGCGGACGCCCCCACCACTGTCAATTTGTATTAGCACAGCGCCCAGGTCGAATGGGCTAGCGTTGACGATGATCTCCGAAGGCAGCGCAGGATCGAAGAAGGACATGGTGTCTTCAACCGCCAGGGCACCCTTTATGTCATCAAAAGCCGCCTGTTCTAGCTGGCCCCAGTTCCAGATGACATCCTTCCTGGTCAGTGCCCTGAGAGGTTCCGATCTGGAGGCCAGATTTTTAATGAATCGTCCACAGTATGTGACCATGCCTAGGAAGCTTCGCACCTCGGATATGGACTCCGGAGGCTGCGCCTTCTTTATGTCCTGCACCTTCCGGGGATCAGGAGACACCCCCCTTCTTTGAATACAAAACCAAAGAATTCTATCGATGGTCGGAGAAATTCACACTTCTCTTTGTGGAGGGTGAGTCCCAAGGACTGCAGTCTTCCGAACGTCTTCGCCAACTACCTCAGGTGGTCTACCTCCGTTCTGGCAAACACCAGGATGTCGTCGCTTATGTTCAAAACGCCCTGTAGATCAGCCAGGGCACCCCGAATAATGTTCTGGAACACCTCCGCCGCCGAGGACACACCAAAGCTTAGTCTCTTGTAGCGGTATAGCCCTTGGTGTGTCGTGAAGGTGGTAATGTACCTCGACTCGGGGTGGAGGACAACCTGGTCATAGCCTGCACGAAGGTCCAGTTTCGGAAAGAAACGAGCGCCCTGTACCTCCACAATGATGTTGTCAATCGTCGGGGTGAGGTGCCTCTCTCTCTTAATGGCCTTGTTCGGGAGCCTCATGTCGACGCAGATTCTCACAGCATCGGGTTGTTTAGACTTCCGTGCCACCACTATCGGGACACCCAGGGTGTCGGGCCTTCCACCTTTTCTATAATGTCAAGATTGACCAAATTGTCCAGTTCCTTGTCGACAAGTTCACGGAGGTGGAACGGCAGCCTTCGATGTTTCAGGGCAATGGGCTGCACCGACTCATCAATGTGTAACCTCACTGGGTCACCGGCCATCTGCCCGATCCCCTTGAACAGCGCAGCATACTTTTCGAGCAAGTCATTAATGTCCTCCAAATAGACAGAGTACGCGAAGCACAACTGAGCAGCGTGTTGGTGCTCACCGGTGTCACGTAGAATCGTGCTGTGATTTGGGAGCCCTCATGTTCTACTTTTGCCACAAACACACCGTCCAAAGGGATGGGGTCAACACCACCGAAGGCAAAAATGCAGGCCTTGGGAGCAGCCAGTTTGGGGGGCTGGTTCATGGCGTCATAGTGTCCACGGGCCATTACATTCACTGACGCCCCAGTGTCCACAAGGACGGGGACTGGAGATCGGTTCACCTCAACCACGCACCTTGGCTGTCTCCTGTTCTCACTTCTCAGGATCCCCACACTCGAGACAAAGAAGATATTCTCTTCCTCCTCTTCTTCAGCCTCCTCCACCTGGGCATCCTCTTCAGTCTGATCCACCTGAGCGACGTTGGATGGTTGATCCTGGCGATTGAGACTGGACCGTCCTGGGCCCCACGGTACCAATACTGTCATTGCGGCTTTGCATACCCTTGAGAAAAATTATCCGGCATCCCACACCGTCCACAGGTCTTTCCAGCCGCAGGGCACTCAGCAGGGTGAGGCAGATCATACCCACATTTTTGGCAGATTTCTCCTGCCCTACCGGCTCGATCCCGGGGACTGCTGCCAGGTCTTTGGGTGCCCCAGCCACCTCGCCACATCGCACATACCTCTTCGGTCTTGAGGGGGTGCGACCCGGCCTCCATTCTCGCAGCCCTCGCCTCTGACACCTCATGGCACCTCCCCAGTTCAAGGATGCACTGAAGTGTAATGCCAGGCTCCCTTAGCACCTGGTGCCTTAACTTGCCTGACGAGCAAGCCTGGATCAGCATCGTCCTGATCATGTCCTCCGCATCACCCCAAGCACAGGCCAGCGAGAGACGCCTTAGGCGCCCGTAGAAAGTGTCCAGAGTCTCATCGTCTTTCTGTTTGGCAGAGAGCATTACAAAACGTTCATAATCCGCATTGGCGAGAGGCAGGATGTAGGCCTGCAGAGCGGCCTTCGCCTGATCATAGGATCCATCCCTGGCAGGAGTGATTCAAAAGTCTCTTGGACAGATGGACCTGCCGAGTACAGCATGGTTGCCAGCCGGGTATCAACATCTACCACTTGGGCAGCCCGAAAGTACATGTCCAGACGGTCCACCCACCTCCTCCATCTGGGCCCCAAGCTGGAAGGTGGGCCTGATACATCAAACTCCGGGATGGGCTGCAGAGCCGCCTGTGCATGTACCTGAGCCATAACGGGGAGGATCTGTTGAACAACGGGTGCTGCCACAGGCTGCGCTGGAAGTAGAGGACTTTGAGGGCCTGTTTGACCACCTGGAGGCTGCTGTGCCGACTGCACTGGAGGTAGCAAACCTTGAGGTGCTGCTGGAGCACATGGAGGCCGCTGCACCGCCGCTCCGTCCTGGTCCTCAGTATCACTCATTCGTTCGAGCGCACAGGCACCCCCAGCGTGAAGGACAGGGGCCGCAACTCAAACACCAAGTCCAGATGCCTCCAGCCAGCACCATTGAAGAAAAACAGCTGCTGCACCACACTTCTGTGATGATGAAGAGGATGAAGATCAGTGGGGCCACCAGTCTGATGATGATGAAGAAGATGAAGAGAAGCCTCAGCTTCCAGCTGTTCCAAAAATTAGGACAAGAAAGAAATATGGGCCCTGCAGGCCCAGCCATTGTAGCCCTCCTTCTTGCTTGCACTCGACGTAGGATACCCAGGAAAATGCAAAAACACCAACTGGGCAAAGTCACATGCAGGTATCACTGCCTGCTAGTAGGATTTCCAAAATTTAGGCCTGGATGCACTTCTTAGCTCAAACCGCAGCACAGAGAAGTTTCACGGCCTGATTCACAAAATGGCCGCCGGCCGCGTGGATAACGCACAGCCTGCGGGCCGGAGCGAAGTCTCAAGGCGACCTCGCTGCAAATACACAAAAATTGCCGGTCAAGTCACAGCCGGGCCCAGGCATTGTTTCCCCCACTCGTCACCACTGTTGGGGGTTGGTCAGGACCCCCCTGCGCCTTCCGTAAGCCCCCAACCCCGAAGGACTCAGCCGGAGACGTCCTCTCGGTTCGGGCTTCCCGGTCGCTCTGTCGCGGTCGGGAAAGCCGTGCAACATCACGCCACCGCGTGCACGCCCAGTCATCCGGCAGCGCCACAAATATCAACCCTAGACTTATGTTTATGTTTGAAGCAAGGTTTGGTCATAACTGTGAGTTGTTCCTGGAAAACTGTCAAAATAGCAACATGGTTTTAATGGAGGATATGGTTTGAACTCTTCAGACTATACACGACATGAGTTGGGCGATTGGCAAATTTGTCTACACTTTTCTGCTTCCATAATGACCTGCTCCTCCCTGGGTTTACCTCTAAATTTGGTATGTATTTTCTATTTAAATTATCCACAGCCGGAGAATGACATCTCCTTTGAAGTACTGAATGGCCACCAAGGTATCATTTAAAAAGACAAACGTGTTTATCACCCCTATTCCAGGTGTCCTGAGCAGGAATGTCACCCGTCACATTGCATTTACCTTGTGTAATCATGGCGTGTCCATGAGCTCTAACCAAGCCAGTCCGACCCTGGAAATATACCCACACCTGGAAAACACTGGGGATCCCATGTTAATGTTACTGCTTGTATAAAGGGATTTGGGGATTGCCAATTGGAATTCGTTAGCCCCAAGTCATCATGCACCGCCACAAGGAGACCCGCTGATGACCTTCTTTTAAGCCCCCTAGTGGCTGGGTTTAACAACACTGATTATCCTTCGAACAAAGGACTTATACTCAGCCAGGTTTCCTGTAGAGCAAAAATATAAAATTGCAACACATTGAAACCCCCTGGCTGTGGTTCTAAAGGCTTCTTTGTGGGGTCCAAGACTGTTTTATTATTCAAGTCTTTGAGACCTTCCTTTTTTGTTCAAGCATGAGAAATTGCGGCTGGCGTACCAACTGGACACCACTAGTAGAGGGCTTTATTTCTATGATATCTCCTAAATAATGAGTTGGAGGGTTGCAAGCTGGAAAGAGATCCCTGATCCACTGTACCTCATGTTTTAGTAGTCCGGGGAACGGGATCTTCCACTACAACACAAGCCGAGGGGGAGTCAACTGAGTATGTAGAAATATTCAGAAGATCCACTTAATCAATTACTTGGTGGATGATTGTTCTTGGCACTTGTAACTTATCAGGGGTATCGACCCACGTTCAAGTTATCGTGCTGCAACATTTTGTGCTGTGGGCTTAGAAAATCCAAGATGGGCGAAAAGCCCACATTTGCGTCAGAATCCAGGAAAACTGCGCAGTTTTTGCGCACACCAAAATGGTCGCTTGACCTGCCACCCACCAGTGCGAGCGTGGTGGGCGAGAAGCGCCATGAGTGAAACGTGGTGTGTTAGCTCAAAAAGCGCTTTGAAATCACATTTGTTTCTCTGAAATGCAAGCTCAAAATGCCTTTTTCAAACATTGCAAGATATTCAAAAATCTTACTAAACACCAGCAGACGTCTGGTAGAATGAAGTCTTGTGTGCATACCAAATCTGGAAAGATGAAGAGCCTAAAATAATGTTCATAACAAAACTGGCTGAGCAGTGCATGTCAGCAGCTCAAGTGAAATTGGACTTAAAGCCACTAAAATCGAAATGTTTAAAATAAATGAGTGATTTACTTTGTAGTGTCACATAGGTTGCAACTGTTTAAATGTCATAGTTTTGAACTTAGAATCAGCGTTCTAGCTGCATGTGTCAAAATTGTAAGTTTGATTTGAATGAAGAAAAATGGGAACAAAATTCACATTTGGCTGAAGCCTGGTTTAAAGGGATTGAATTCTGCCCGGCAACTACCCCGCCAGGAGTTTAAACTTGCCCAGCAACTGCATTCACAGGCCGGGCTGCATTCTGCTGTCCCCACCAAAAGGAGATCACACCTCTCTGAATGAATCAGGGGAGGAGTACCTGGGAGCAGGGAAAAAGAACAATGAACTTCCCTTTGCTCCAAGCAATTTCTAAATCAGGGGGTCGTAAATGGCTTCCTCTTGGAAGGAAATGGGAGGGGCACTGTCTCTGTGAACCAGCTGAGCTTGGAGGAAGTGGACAAACCAGACATTCCCCCATGTGCTTTGGGAAACCACACCCACTGGGCAAGAGCATAATTTTAGAAAGATGGATAATTCATAGTACATAATTGTCAAAATTATATCAATAATATCATGATTCCTGTGATTTTTCTGTGCACATTTTAAGAGGTGTTAGGACTCTGTGGTATGTTCTGGGGGTAGTAGCGGAAAATAGGGTATTGCTCCAAATGTATGTATGTTAAAAATCTGACACTTCATCATCTGATGCCTATAGTCCTTGCGCACATTTTTGTAAATTTTGGAAAAGTTTAGAGGTTGTGTTCCGGATGAAAAGGGCATAATTCTGTCAGAAGTGAACACAACATCTTACAAAGACAGGGATCGGATGGTTTGGCGCTACAGAAAATATGTTAACTGGACATATAATATTAGAAAAATTGCACATAGATAAATATGCATTTAAGTCAAAAATAGATTTGTGTGCAAAGTGACAAGGGGAGTGTTCTTTCTGTATGCCATAAAAAGGATGCCGGATGACTCACAATTCAGTTCCCTAGTCAGGCGACAGAGAATCCTATAGCCTATCAGGATCCTCAGAGGGTTGGGCATAGAAAGTCAGCCTTCCCACCCACTTTCAAAAGACATGAAAAGACCCACTGAAACCCAGGTAGGACTGCTCTTTCCACTTTCTTGCGAAGCACTTTGCCGGACGACTTCAAATCCAGACAATATTCAGAGACCAGAACTTAGAAAACCAGACTCCAGATTCCAGAACTTTGTAGCAGAAAGGCCTAGTGCACAGGCTGAATCCTTTCCAGAGGCCTCAGAATCCAGCAACCTAACCAAACCATTCAACAGCCGGGCGAGCTGTGTGATTCTGGCTAGAACCCTGTGCCAAGAACTTTTGCCAAAACCAGAGACCAGACCAGACCGCTGTGCAGTGCCAGAACTTTTGCCAGAACCAGAGATCCAGACCAGCAGAGCAGAGAGAATCGCAGCTAAACCTGTTGACCAGATCTGTGACGAGGCCTATTCCTTCCAAAATTAGGAGTGAGTATCCAGCCAGAGCTGTGCAAACCAATCTCTTAGTTTAAAATAATCTAATTCAAACCATTTCCACCAATTTAGAACTGCATAGAAATCGTGTGTCCATTCTGTGATTTCAAACCTGTGAAAGTGTCATTTGCCATTCTGAATCATTATTTCATTTCTGAAATCTACCTCCACAAAATCGTCTGTATCTCTTGAACCAAACGTGCTAGGAACGAGATTTAACTTTCATTTTAAAGCTAAGATCCTCAGCTTTCCAAGCCCTAAACTTATAGTTCTTCCGTAATCAGGCTCGACGCACTCGGAACAAATCTTCTTCTTCACCTGTCAAAAATAGCTGTCTTTTGCTTCCATTGCTGAAATTCGTTTTCAACCTGATAATACCTCATGCATCATTGCTAGTGTTGACCTGAAGTAATTCAAAGTAGCTGTCACCTACCCTGAATCTCCTATAGGGAATTAAAATCATTTTTAGCATATTTTTCACTTCTTTGCTAATCACATGTAAAAGTATTTTTTCCTGTTTAAAAGCATACCGGTTGCTCTAAGCTTGCTAGGGGGGAACTAGAATTTGTATTGCATTTGATTATATTCCTGAAAATGGTGTGCTCTCCTTCCATCTCTTTATATTGCATAGGGGGGGGGGTGAATTGCCACAAGGGGAAAAGTGATTATATTATCTCTTGTTGAAACAATATCAGTTTATCCGTGTGCTGCATTCTTTTCCATCATTGCATTTTCTTGAAACCATAAAGTATTCTCAGATACCTTATCCTTTCTATACCAACTCCTAAATGATGAAAAAAGTGTGCTAGTCTAATATTATCCATTGTTGATCACTGTCATATTCATAAGTGTGCTATCAAATATTAATTTATTCATAAAAGTGTGATATATATATTGTTTAATTTTTCAAATACATCTTTTAATTTGCAAACAAACCTACTTCTTGGCTCAGTGAGGTCAGGGGGATTCAAAGAGAGGGGCGTTATACAAGGGTTTATCATCCAGATCTATGAACTTGTTATAAAAATATATAAATAAGGGCTTCCCTTGGGCATCCCAGACTAGGCATTGACTTTGTTGGAGTGCTGAATAGAAGTCACTTAACAAACTTTGACTTTATCTGGGATGTGCTCCACTTTCTTTGATTTCATACATATATTTGCCACTATCCCCTCAGTTTCAATAGATGTCACTAGTGTGCAGAGAAATCTGCAAGAAACACAATTTCTACGTGTAGATTTAATGTTTTTGCTCTTTTTTGTTTTGTTTCCTTTTCTCAGACCAGAGTTTTTTTTCCTCCATTCATAGAAAATTGAATCATTTAAGAGATCTTGAGCAGGGCCGTAACCAGAGTCTTCTTGCCCTAAGTGATCATCATGAAGCCTAGGGGAGGGCTGATCACCTTGAGCGGAAGGTCACTGGTTCAAACACAAAAGTCCTGGGGAGATGGCAAGGGGAGCTACACATGTTCCCTCGTAACTTGCTGGAGGACCAGCGATCCCAAAGGTGATCTTTGTGATGAACTCAAGGGGTGGCGCGTATTCAATCATTCCTTAGGTCTAGTATAGGATGAATGGGGTTCACAGCTGTAATATATCCTTCAATGAAGGACATTTTGGACATTAAGATGTTTAAAAGGGCTGCCTTTTCTTTACAATTGGAGTTGATACTCTCATATATTCTAACCAAAGAAGTTAACAAAGTTCAATGCTGAGATCATAGTAGCCCTTAGAGGGGGACCTTGCGTGCCAGGGTTCGGCAAGTGGGAGGAAAACAAAGATGAGGCTGAGGATGACGATGATATTTTCGAGGGTTCAGGCAACTCTTCTAGCAAAGCGGGAGAAGCAACTGAAGAGTCTGATAGCCGCTGGTGAAATGGGGCATGTGGCTTCGAGACGACCATCGGAGTAGAATTTATCAGCTTGATGACAACGTCATTAAGTAAAGCATCTGTTAGGGGAATCGGAATGGAGTTTGTATCAGGAGCCGAAGGAGTAGACACCATATCCATAGTTTGCCCATAGACTAACACATTCTTGTAAGGGATATCTTTCATGACAGATGGATCTGCTTGACCCACATCAGTGGCGCTACTAATTAAGGGAACAGATTTGGGAAAGAAGGCAGTCTTTTTTTTTATTTGAATTTTTGGGAATGCCGGGGGTGTGGGAGTGAAGTGGAGTGAACAACGGTGACCCTCTGCTCTGAGGAGCATCAACCGTAAGGGGCTCCAATAAGGGCTGCAGATGGATCGACATGGGGAAGCTGGCTGTAGCGGAATCAGTCACAAGCACATCCACAAGGTGGCTGCACCAGGAGGGGCTTCTTCTAGTGTTTGTACCGCGCTCAAGTCCTGGGCTGATTTTACTATGCAATGAGCAGGCAACAGGCATTTTTACCACTGAATGAAAGTACCAAACACGACCCGGGGAATCACAGATTTTAGTGCTCGACTCACCACAGGCCAAGTGAAGGATCACCCGTAGATCTTTCACAAGTACCAGTCTCAGGGTTGACTAACGCGTTCCATCTTGCTGATTCCTTGCGTGTGACTGCAGTGCGACTGCACTTGCACGCCGGACTTTCACGCAAGTATCCTGCCCACCTCTTCCTCCAGCAATCACCAGCGACAAGGTCCGCAAAAACAAATCCTTGCTCCATGAGCCCCATATGATGTCTGCAGTGCAACAGCACTGGTATTCTGCACTAGTACGCCAGCTTTTCATGCCAGTATCCGGTGTAATGAAGAGCCGCCCTCCTCTTCCACCAGAAATCACCAGCGACAAGGTCTGCAAAAACAAATCCTCGCTCCGTAAGCCCCAAATGATGTCTACAGTGTTTGTTTTGTTTGTTTGTTGTTTTGTTTGTGCATTTATATAGCGCTACGAACCTTCAGGTATCTGAGCGCTGCTTATTTCCCACGGTGTGTGGTGCTCATTTAGCGACCTCGGAAGGATGAAAGGCTGAGTTTGGCCCTGCCGGGATTCGAACCTGTGTCAGCAGGCTCTGCACGGATGTCAAAGCGAGCGATCTACTCGCTGTGCTATCTGACCGGCTGCATGCCACTTGCATGCCACACTTGAACGCCGGCTTTTCATGCCGGTATCCGGTGTAATGAAGAGCTGTCCCTCCTCTTCCTCCAGCAATCACCAGTGACAAGATCTGTTAAAACCAATCCACTCTCCGTAAGCCACAAATGATGTCTGCAGTGCGACTGCACTTGCATGCCGGCTTTTCATGACGGTATCTGGTGTAATGAAGAGCCGGCCCTCCTCTTCCTCCAGCAATCACCAGCGACAAGGTTCGCAAAATCAAATCCTTGCTCCGTAAGCCCCAAATGATGTCTACAGTGCGACTGCACTTGCATGCCACATTTGCACACCAGCTTTTCATGCCAGTATACATTGTAATGAAGAGCCGTCCCTCCTCTTCCACCAGCAATCACCAACGACACGGTCCGCAAAAACAAATCCTCACTCCGTAAAACCCAAATTATGTCTGCAGTGAGACAGCACTTGTATGCCGCACTTGCATGCCAGCTTTTTATGCCGGTATCCGGTGTAATGAAGAGCTGTCCCTCCTCTTCCTCCAGCAATCACCAAGTTAAAATCGCTCTATTTTAGCACAAATGTTCATTTCCCCACTATGCCTCCAACAGGAAGCATCAGGGAACAGGAAGCCGAATGAAAGCCTAAAAGAAAAAACCTTTTATCTTGGAACAAAGTAATTTAAGGTAAGCTTCAATCAGTGCATAGTTCTGCCACATAATCTGGTCCTCTCCTCCCCCTTATCATTGAATTCTAACTCTGTCCATTTTCTTTCTTTCTTTTTTTTGTTTTCTCTCTGGGGCACTTTTTGAACCTGCCAGTATTTGAAAATTGAAGATTGCTATCAATAGTGAGCCATAAGAAATGGTTGTTACAGTTATTACTTCAACTAAGAAACACTAAAACAGTAACAACCTTACAAACAGGTAAGTGATATGAATCGTGTATGTCATTTGAAGGTCATCTTCTAGTTCTGACTAGCAGAGCATTATACAGGACAAAAGCTAAGAAAAACACCCTTTTCTTTTTGCATTTTTTTTCTTCTTAGGAACACTGTATAGACAATATTGATAAACCTCTCCTGCTGATCCATTTAGAAATGTGAATGGTGAAACACGTGTTGAGAGTTGAATTAACAGAAAACCTGCCAATAAATATAGTTTTTTGAATCAAGACCAGCACTAGTAGATTATTTCAACACCAATTTACTGGCATAACTTTTTTGATGAATACAGTTGGCCCAAAATACAATTATCCCCTCTTTATAAATACTGAATTTTTGCAGTGAAGCAGCCTCACTAGTGGGATAAACTATTTTTGCCTGAAAACTACCCAACAACCAACAAATGTGGAACCGCCACGTGCCAGCCATTTAAGACTGAAAACAGTTTAAATATTACCTATATTTGCAACTAATATTTAACTTTACAAAGGTAATGCCAATTTAAAGTGGCAGCCAAAATGTTTTCAGTTATGAATTTCGTTTTTCACTAAAAAGTGGAATGAGGATAAAAGAAACCACATCATATATTGTCTTTGATATGTAAAAGTAACAAAGAACATTGGAAAATGTACACCTATGCCCTTATACATTTTGTTTGTATGCTCTAACTTTTGAATCATCAGCACTAACTAGATATAACTTATATTATAACTTATATTTTCAGTGTACACGCCTAGGTGAACAGTTTGATATATCACATGATGGAATTCTGATACTTTTTAACAATTTTAACAATTTTACACGTTTTCACCATTTTGAGCCATTTCCAAAATGACAACGTTTAATTCCATTTCAATATTTTGGTATAGCTTCCTTTTATCTACAACATATCAAAAGCTCTAATCAATTGAAGCTTGCATGGCAATGCAAGGCTTAATTTCGCATTTGCACATTTAAAGTGAGATTTTTGTTTATGTTATTAATGGGGATTTCTTTGGTATGTTATTGAAGCAGTTCTCCACAAGAGAGCAGAGATGACACATTGCCCAAGCGTTCCCTCTCTAAGTCACCACTTCTTCAAAGTAACATTTTCTTGGTTGTGCATATTCTGTATGACCTTTAACCTTAACTAATCCAGTCAAATGGCTGGAGCTGTACATCTAAATGTCAGTAACACTTTAGGGTGACCTCACACTGCTAATGGATACAGTTTATGTGTTTTTGTGAAATAAAGCGTGTGCTATCTCTTTGAATCAAGGCCTGGTGGCCTGATTGCATGCCGAAGACAATTTATAAAGTGTACATGTCCTGAAATCCTTTGTGAGTACAATGGAGGAGCATCTTGTGTTGATCTTAAAAGAATCTGGCCTGACCATCACCTATAATCATATTCTATTCATTTACAGCTGTATTGGAGGCCTTGAACTATTCATGTATGCCTACATGTGAGAATAGAAACGTTTAATGCAATCTGATCCTTTTCTTTTAATTCCAGCTGTTTTGGGTTTCCTTTCTTCATTTATAAATGCAGACCTAACTTTTCAATCAATCTACATCAGGTATCAAATAAAATTCAATAGCATTTCCATTCCTATTCTTGAATTTCAAACAATATAGTATACATTAATTATTAGCATGGAACAATAAAGGAAAACATTATATACTCCTACGTCCCGTCCCCTTTCCTCCATACTTATGGACATCTCTCCGTCCTGTGGGACGGGACCGGAACACTTTGTAAAAAGCATCCACATTTTTCCAAAAATGTGTCCTTCCTCTCTTTCTTGCACGGGGCCCGGCACGTGGCCGTAACCCCGCCCACCTTGACTCCGCCCCGCATATCGCCCATCAGTCCTTTTCTCCGCTCGCTCAGGGCCAGACGCACTTGCATCCTCGGAAGATTTTCTTCCCTTTTTCCTCTCTGGCTCTCGCTAGCGTTCATTTACTAGTCTGTCTATGTCTTTCAAGTTAGACTTTCCAGATTGTTCATCGTGTCACCGTCGCTTCGTGAGGGCGTATCCCCATCCTCTTTGTTTAGAGTGTTTGGGTCCGGAACACCATTGGGACTCCTGTTTTTACTGTGACTCCCTTTCGGTCCGGGCACTTCAACGCCGGTTGGAGCGGTGGGAGAAGGTGTTCCGATGAACTCCTCCTTCGCATTTTCAGGCGTTTATCGACGAGAAGAAGAAACACCCGGTAAGTTCTTTACTTTTCAGATCAGGGATACCTTCCCGGGTTCCTCTTGGTCTGGGAGGGGCATTGATCGCTCTGTCACCGGGGTGCGCCCTGATGTGCCCGTTGGGCCTAATAATTCTACTGGAGTTTTCTCCGAGGATCTCCGTAAGGGGCCTGTGAATACCGGAGTACGCTCCGAGGCCCCTCCTGTGGGGGCTGTTTGTAGACCCAGTTCTACTGAATCGTGGGGTACCGGAGCTCGCTCTGAGGAACTCTCTGTCGGCTTCCCTCAAAAACAAGACCGGGGTGCGCCCCGAGGCCTTGGCTGGGCTTGTTGTTACTGAACGGATGTTCGAGGCCAGCGCAGATAATGCTGTTACCGGGCCTGGGTCCGAGGTCGCTCGTTCAGAGGCTAAAGCTACCAACAGTTCTGAGAGGCCGGTCAAGGCTTTGTCAGTGAAAGCGGTTGCTCACCGTTGCCGCTCTTGAGGTGACACCAGATGTGTTGAGGGGTCAAAGAAGCAAAATTCTTCTTTTACCGGCAGTGCCGAGGTCCTTCCTTCGAAGGCTCAGTTGGCGGTTGGTATGTCTCAAAAACATTCCAGGCCTCATAGTACCGGCTCTGCCAAGGTTCCTTATGTTAAGGCTAAGATTAAGACCCCTGATCCATCGACGGGGACCCCTGCCTCACTTCCTCACGTGCCGCAGTTCCCCTCAGATGAGGACAAAATGGCACCCGTTCCCGCCACGACCACAGCGGCCATTTTAGGTGCTACCCCTACAACTACGCCATCGGCGTCTGGTGTAGGGCTTGGTCCTTGGGTCAACCTAAAGTCCCTTGTGCGCATCCTTACCGGCCGGTTTATGATTGGAACGCCCGGATGCCTCTTCCGCACAATGTGTCATTGCCCACGGGGGCGGCACCTTTGATTTATGTGGATACGTCGGTGGAGGGGCCGGTGTGTACCCTTCCCCGTTACGTCCCTAGATTTGTCCACCTCATGAGAGGCCAACTCAGTTTCCGAAACAGTCTCCGGAGGACGCCTTTTTCGGTAAATTTCAAGCACTTATGCGTACCGACCCCATGAGGGAATATTTCGAAAAGGCTTTTCAAGGAGATATGTCCACCTACGCCTCCGGCTCCACCCGTTCCTCCGGTGGTTCTGCCGGCGCCTTCCTTGCCTGTGGTGCTTCCCCCGGCTCTTCCGCCTTTGCCTCCATTGTCCCCAGTGGACAAGGCAGTGCCTGACACAGCTCAGCAGGATGCTGACCTGTCAGATGATCCTCAAGGCGATCAGGACAACGAGGACCTTCCCCGCTCTATCAGAGCCTTTCATGATGAGTTTCTTAGATGTTCCGGTGCCCGAGGCACCCACTCCGCAGGCAGGCGTGCTTTCTGGGGATTTCACCCTGCCTCCCTTGGAGCCTACCGGCCTGTTCCTGCAGAGGGACGTTCTGGTCAAGGTCCGAAGAGTCCGGGAAAAGCCACACTCGGGACTTTTTGTCAATAAGAAGATTGACGCGAGGTACAGGCTACATTCTTCGGAAGAGGTGGCCCTGTTGTCTTGTCCGCCTCCCTCCTCCACAGTGGTGGCTGCGGCGGGAGCTAACATGCGGATGTGGAAAGGTCTGTCGGAGTTTGAGGAGCACATCCCGGTCGAGAAGTTGGAAGACTTTAAAGGAGGCCTTTCTGACGCCAGGGTCTTGGCCCAGGATCTCCTGGAGGCTGCGGCTCATCACTTAGACACTTCGGCTCGGGGCCTGATGCTGGGGGTTGATACCTCACGCCGGGCGTAGCTGCATGCCACTAAATTTTCTAAGGTAGTGCAAGACAAGGTGTTGGACCTTCCATTCGATGGTAAGGAGCTTTTTCATTCTACAACTGATGTAGAGCTCACCAAGACCAAGGATATCACTCAGACGGCTAAATCATTGTCTGCTCTGGTCAAAGCTCCTTTCAAATCCCAGAGACCGTTGTCTCAAAGTCGACCCTCCTCTGGTTTTAGGGGCTTCCTCGACCGCAAATCTCACAGAGTGGATACTCCTGCGGGGAATAACCACCATAGACAACAGTGCATGCGTTTTTTCTCCCGCTCCTCAGCCTCCTCATCAGGTTCAGGTGGCACCGCCACCGATAAGCCTGCCAAATGAGGGTTTTCTGCGCTCGCACGATACCCCGGTGGGAGGACGCATTGCGTCTCATTGCGAGGTGTGGCAGACCATCACAGAAGACAGATGGGTCTTGTCAGTCGCTCGAGCGGGCTTCCGCTTACCTTTACCCCCTACCCCACCTCTCAACCCTCCTTTTCAGCTATCGGGCTCACCCTCCCTCAAGGCCGAAGTTCAGAAACGTCTGGACCTCAGAGCTGTGGAACCCGTTCCCCTTGGGGAGCAAGGGGAGGGCTTCTACTCCTGACTGTTTACGGTGCCCAAACCCAACCAGGCTAGCCTGCGCACCATCCTAGACCTTTCCCAGTTCAATCTTTTCCTACCCCAAGAGAAATTCAAGATGATCACGCCCAGCCAGATACGCTCCTCCTTACAGAGGGGCGATTGGCTCAGCGTTGTGGATCTTCAAGACGCGTACATGCATATCCTGATTTGGAATCCACACAGGAGGTATCTCCACTTCTCTTTGGGAGAGGAGCACTTCCAGTTTCGGGTGCTTCCTTTTGGCCTCAGCTCGGCGCCGCGTGTCTTCACGAAGATGATGTCGGTAATTGAGGCCTATCTTCATCTCTAGGGTATCCATGTGTATCCATATTTGGATGACTGGCTCTTACGCAGCCCTTGTCCGCTGGCGGCAGCGGGCAATCTCCAGTCTCTCCTTCAGCTCCTGTTCCCTCTTGGGCTGTCGGTGAACTGGCAGAAATCCTCCATGACGGTCTCAAAGGACCTGATTTTCCTGGGTTTTCGTTGGAACACGATCGACTGCAGAGTGTATCTGACTGCGGACAGAATGGCGGATCTGTTAGCCACATGTCAGATGTTTGCACAGTCGGAGAGCATGTCGGCCTGGTGGTTCCAGAGGCTTCTGGGCCTCATGGCCTCGTGTCTACTGGCTCTTCCTCTTGCTCGTCTCAAAATGAGCCAGACCCAGCTGGCTCTTCGGAGTTCATGGCGTCAGGCAGTGGATCCGGATTCCAAGCGGATAATGATTCCAGATTCCATGAGAGTGGACCTGGATTGGTGGTCATCTCTCAGCAACCTGTCTGGGGGTGCAGGTTTTCAGTACCCGGTCCCCACGGTGACGGTCACGATGGACTCCTCCCTTCTGGAGTGGGGTGCGATGTTAGATCTTCTTTGGGTCTCGGACCTCTGGTCGCACCAGGACAGGCTCCTCCACATAAATCATCTGGAGCTTCTGGCGATCTTCCTAGCGCTCAGGGCGTTCATACCGCTCATTGTCAACAAGGTGGTCCGCATAGGAACGGACAATGTGGTGTCAATGTATTACATCAACAATCAAGGGGGAACAAAGTCTCCCACCCTCGTGGACCTGTCTATCGAGATTTGGGAGTGTGCCGTGCTTCATGGTGTCTGGCTGCTTGAAGTGCACATCCCGGGCCAGCTAAATGTCACAGCGGATGCCCTCAGCCGGCCAGTGGTCAGCTACGAGTGGGAATTGAAGGCAGAGGTCCTCTCATGGATTTTCTTGCATTGGGGCACACCGGAGATGGACCTCTTTGCTACGGCGATGAACAAGAAGCTTCCTCAGTATGCCTCCAGAGGGGGGCTGGGAGCCTCCTCTCTAGGGGATGCTCTCGAGATTCCATGGCACAACATGAGAGCTTACGCCTTCCCGCCTCTGCCTCTAGTTCACCGTGCAATTTGGAAGTTGAAGAACTCAGTGAACTGTTCCCTTCTACTCATAGCTCCGTGGTGGCCGGCCAGGTTTTGATTCTCAGAACTTCAACACCTGTCGGTGTATCCGCCGATCAGATTACCAGTAACTCTCGATCTTCTTCCCCAAGGGGAACAGCAGATGTGGCACCCCTCCCCACAATTGCTCAGCTTGGCGGCATGGTGCCTGAGTTCAAGTCTTTAGAGCATCTGAATTTTTCTACGGATAACATGCACATTATCCAGGCAGCCAGGAAACCATCGACCAGATCTCAGTACAAGAGTAAATGGCTCAGGTTCTGTCATTGGTGTTTGGAGAAGGAGTTGGATCCAAGGGTGGCCACGATTGACACGGTGCTGTCCTTCATGTCCTCCCTAGCAGAGTCAGGGGTTCATGTTCTGTCATGCAGGACTTACCTTTCAGCGGTTTCCGCTTATCTTTCTACAGACCAGTGCTCTTATTCTCTGAGTAACCCAGTGGTTAAGAGGCATTTTGCAGGGTTGACACGCCTCTACCCTCCGTTTCGTAGTCCGCACCCGCCGTGGGACCTAAATGTAGTCCTGATGGCGCTGTGCCATAAACCCTTTGAACCAATGGCTACGGTGGACCTCAAGTACTTGTCTTGGAAAGTGTCCTTTTTGGTCGCCGTCACGTCAGCAAGGAGAGTGAGTGAGCTCCAGGCATTGTCGGTGGAGCATCCTTTCTTGGTCTTTCACAAGGACAAGGTAGTCCTTCGGACAAACCCGGCCTTTCTACCGAAGGTGGTGACCAAACTCCATCTGAATCAGTCGATCTCCCTAACGGTCTTTTTTTCCGAACCCTGCCTCTGAGGCTGAGAGGGTTCTACACTGTCTTGATGTCCGAAGAGCTCTTAAGTTCTACCTAGACAGGACTTCCGAGCTTAGGCATTCTTCTCAACTTTTTGTGACCTTCGGTAACCCTCAGGGCAGGCAGGCCTCTAAGGCAACTATTTCTAGGTGGATCGCCGCCTGCATCACAGAGTCTTTCACCGTCCAAGGGATGAAACCTCCTAAGGGTATTCATGCACACCTGGTGCGGGGTAAGGCAGCCGTGGTTGCTTTTTAGAAATATGTCCCCTCGGAGTCCATTGCTAGGGCAGCTACTTGTGCCTCCCCATCTGCTTTCTGTAAGCATTATTGTCTTGACATGAGCTCAAGAGCTGACGCTCACTTTGGTCAGGCTGTGCTGAAGAACCTTTTTCAGTAAGGGGTATTTCCATCCACCCACAGTTCCTGTAAGGAGTGCTTGGGAATCTCCCATAAGTATGGAGGAAAGGGGGCGGGACGTAGGAGTATTACCAGGTTACTTACCATAGTGACCACCTTACTCCTAGTCCATAGTCCCTTTTCCTCCATACGCCCTAATAAGGTTCCTCTGTTGGTTTATAGTCATAAAACCGAAAACAAAAATCCCGAATACAATAATCTCGAATCCAAAATCTCGAAAAAAAAAAAGTCGAATTTTTTTTTAATGACGTTTTTTGTTCGAAATGGGGGGGTTCCCCCCCAACCCCCCTTTTTTCTATTTTTTTTTTATTTTAACCCATTTTTTTTACTTACCTGACCCCAAAAAAGCATATAATTAAATAAATAAAAAATTCGATTTTTTTTTTTTCGGGATTTTGGATTCGAGATTATTGTATTTCGAGATTTTTTTTTCGGTCTTTTGACCGACCACCTCCTCTGTTATTGCTAATGGGTCTTTGACCCGGCGATAGAAAAGGACTGATGGGCGATGCGCGGGGCAGAGCCAAGGTGGGCGGGGTTACAGCCGTGTGCCGGGCCCCGCGCAAGAAAGAGAGGAAGGACACATTTTTGGAAAAATGTGGATGTTTTTACAAAGTGCTCCGGTCCTGTCCCACAGGACGGAGAGATGTCCATAAGTATGGAGGAAAGGGGACTATGGACTAGGAGTAAGGTGGTCACTACGGTGAGTAACCTGGTAATATTCTCACATTGACTGGAATACAAGTTTTACTGTACATTTGCTATTCACATTGACAGACATATGAAGAATCCAATTATAAACTTTTATTTAAATAGCCTGTGGTATTCCTTGCACATTGACTACTTTAATTATTGGCCTGTCTTTCACATGTAGCATGGTTCATTACAGTTTTCTTTTCTCAAATTTATAATATCCTGTGCTTCATATTTTGGGATCAGGATTTCACATGACAGGGATATGTTTTTTCCAAGAAGGCTTGTGTATTCCACAACACATATTCTAGATGGGCATTTTTATTGAGTTGCACAATGTCTGAAAGAAAATATGTCCTGTACATGGTTATTATGTAGTCTGAACCTGAAAATAATTTACTTCAACAGTCCATTGTGCTCTGCAATCTGACAGGGGTCCATTTTTAAAATGACAGCAAGGAAGAAGCATAAATTCCTAATAAGCGCCAAATTTGTACCTTTTATTTCACTCGCTCTTGCTAGGAAGGCCTGCCTCATTTTATTCACTTTAGACCTCTTCTTTATTATAAAATGCTTGACAGGTTAGACTGGAGAGGAACTTCCTGGGTCAAGCAATCTAGGGAAGAATCTGGCCTTGCTCTTCCCATCCATACTTCCAAGACATTGATTCCTGGGGCATGGGGAAGTATCACCAGTAGCCCCCGGGACCAGCCTCAGTCTCCCAGTGATTAGGTTCTGGGGTCATGGATGTGGTAGAGGTGTGTTTTGTTTGTTTGTTTTATTTATTTATATAGCGCTCCAGACCCAGAGGTAAAAGGGTGCTTCGGGACACGGTTACATAGTACATTATATACAGTTTACAGTTATACATTTATACAGTTTGCAGGTAAAAAGCACAATTAGAGTATAGGCAGTATCGTCAGACATAGGAGAGAGAAGATGGTAAATGCTAGTTTTTATCCAGTAACCAACTAATAACCTGTTTCCTGAAAGACTGAAATGACTCGATAGATTTAATGTTAAGTGGTAAGGTGTTCCAAAGTTGGGAGGCAAGGACCATGAAGCTGGATCCTCCAGCACTTTTTAAGGTGAATCTGGGCACTGTAAGGCATAATGTATTAGAGGATCTAGTAATTCTGGTAGCAGGTTTCAAGGTGTGTCTATCATTAAGCCTCACTCCTCTACTACCACTCCTCCTTCCACTCCCCAGGAATAATTACCAGCAGGTCTACACTCTGGCATGCCTCCAATCAGATCTCCCAGTAGGGGGAAGTATATTCCGTTTCCAAGAGGTGTGGTTGAACAAGGTTTACAATGTTTGTTGACAGGCAGTGGTCCGAGATCAATTTGTTCTCAAACTCACCTAAAACTCACCTCTGTTACTCCTGACTTGGGTACCCAGGTGACCCTATAGCTGTCACACTCACATGTGTCTCTGCAGGAGCGATGGATGAGCCTCCCTTGACCCCCGAGTTCTCACTTCCCCTGTTTTCACCCGGAGGGATTCCTGTCTAATACAAAGTAAACACTCAGACCTGAATTCACCTGATTCCCCTGGGCCCTTTCCTTTACTTTAAGGTGTGCTGTGATGTCCCCTAATGGCTTACCTTGATCTTTAGTAAGGTGTGCACTCCATCCTGCATTCGCAGGGGCGCGATTCACTCATATGGATGATGACAATGTCTGTTGGCTGAGTTCTGATGCCACACGCTGTTATATGCCTTCACAGCGAGGCTGAGTGTTCAAGGCGCCAGTTTCTTCACTGCCTAGAAAGTCTTTTCCAGGTGAACGTTGCACAGAGACTGTTTAGTGTCCTGAATTGTTCGTATTGTCCTTGTTTGCCTAGGTATTTTATGGGTGAGTAGCGCTGCGTGCTGAAGTCAGCTGCTGGTAGGTAAGCGCAGCCCCTTAAATCCGAGCGCACCTGGTAATGTCTCTCCTTTTTCTTTCCTTGCAGGAGTGGATTAAGTGATATTAGCGCCTCGAGTCCGGGTTCAGCGCTACCGAAGACTTGGTGGTCTGGTAAGTTTGTACGGAGATATTGGTAAGTATATGCTGCGTTATTAGGGCGAGCGCAATGACTAATGTCTCGTCTTTCTTTTGCAGGGGTTTGTGCGCTTCGCGGGAAGATTGGGTGAGTATGTGCAGCGTTATTGCTGTCGCGCACTAACGCTGTTTTTCTTTGTTCTTACAGATGCCGGTGTTGAAGTCCCCTGTTGACCAGAGATAGCTGCGCCGTGGAGAAAACACGGAGTATCTGTAAGGTGAAGCAGAACGATCTGAAGCAGGTAAACAGAAGTAGGATGTTCCTTAGCAGGTAAGCTGAAGCAGGATGATCCGGAGCAAGTAAGCTGAAGCAGGATGATCCGGAGCAGGTAAGCAGAAGCTGGCTGATCCAGAGCACGCTTACCTGGTATCCACAGGGACGCCACACAGCCGGGTTACTCTCTGATATGATTCTCAGCTTTGCCCAGATGTTGTCTGCAGGGAAGGGTCTGCCTGAAAATACAGGAGGACTGTGTTCAAGACTGACCGACGGGCGAAGTATCATCCCTCCACCCCCGTATGATTTCAGTCCCTCTGGCGCCCTCTCCTCACCTTGTGGCAGAATTAGGCGTGCTCTCCCTCCTGCCTTCTTTGCAGGGGCGCGTTGTCTTTCATGGGGGAGTGCAGTCCAGTTACTTCACTGACGCCGGCCCGTTTGATATTGTTCAGGTAGGTCTTATTGCTCTTCTTTAGTTTTGTTGCTATCCTGCATGCCTTTCTTTGTTTAAAATGTCTCTTTTTTTTCCCTTAGGTATGTTAATGTTAAAGGTATGCAGGGCTTCAGCGCGACGAACTGGCTTGGTTGAGCCCCGCTGATCAATGATGGCGCATTAAGAGTGCTATGATGCGGTAAGTAAGCGCTATAAGCAGGGCTGCGAAGTATTTCCTTTGCTAACCTGTGTTTTCCTTCCTTGTAGGTCGCAGTGTTCTTCAGCGTGAGTTGATTGTCCGGAGTGGTGCCAGCCGAGAGGCGACCAGCCAGGTAAGCCTTTTGATCAGTTTGTAATTTGTAAATGTCTTTACTGCTTTCTTTAATGTTGCCCCTATCTTCCTCTTTCATGTCGTTCTGTCCGGGAGGCCTGCAGATTCGAGGAAGCTGTTCTCAGCAGCTGCAAGTGTTTAAAGATGAAGACTGCAGGTAAGATGCTGCTGCTAATGATGTTCCATTTGTCTCCTTGCAGGTTCTGCTTCTCCGAGGTTCGAGGGAATAGCTGGACACGGTGAGCGTCCCGTTGCAAGCTGCAAAGTAATGCGAAGCGTGTTGTCTTGCTCGGGTGTGGTTTAAATAGCCCCAACAAAATAGTCCAGGTAAAGTAGTCTCTAGGCTGCCACACCCAAAACCCTAGACCGCATAGCTTGGTTCTTAGGAACCAAGCTATGTGGATGCCTCCATGTTGGCTGACAATACAATAAAGTAGTTCCCAAGCACATTGTTTATCATGATGTATGAGCCTGACGCCACAGGCGCCAGGACTGGCCCCATGAGGGCTTTTGAAGAGGATGCAAGACCCTAGAGGCCCGAGTCCTGACTCCACCTGGCCAATGGGTTGCCCAGAGGGGGTTTTGGGCACGGGTCGTGACAGCCCTCCCCCCTAAGGCCCCTCCCATGGTGTTGCTTCTGTCTGGCCCAGGTTTGGTTGGGAAGTTCCGATGGAATTTCCTAATTAGACATGGTGCGTGGATATTGTCACTGGGCTCCCAGGATCTATCTTGTGGTCCAAATCCTTTCCAATCGACGAGATAATATAGCTTGGTCCTAGAGTATTTAGAGTCCAAGATATCTTTGACTTTGAATTCTGGTTCTCCGTCAACAAGTACGGGTTCAGGTGGTGTCCCAATCCGTGTGCCGGGTTGCATTGGTTTCAGTAGGGACACATGGAATACCGGGTGGATGTGTAGATTAGGTGGTAAATCCAGTTTCACGGCTGCTGGGTTGATAATTGCCTTAATGGTATAGGGTTCTAATAATCTGGGATGAAAGGTCCGGGTTCCCTTGATGGATACGAATTTAGCGGCTAACCAAACTTTGTCTTCTACTTGATAATCAGGGGCCTTTTTCCGATGTTGGTCGGCAAATTTCTTTTGTTTTTCTTTGACATGAATAAGGTGTTCCTTTGCCCTTTTGAAAGCCTGAGTAATGGTTGTGTGTAGAGTCTTTACCGCTGGCATTTCCAAGTTGACTAGAAGGTCTAGTTCAGAGGTACGTGGATGTCTGCCATAAAGGGTATAGAAGAGCGTTTGTCCCGTGCTTGAATGCAAAGAATTGTTATATGCATATATGCATATTCGGCTATCCATAGTAGGTCTTTCCAATTCCTTTGTTCGTGGTGTAGCATGCACCGTAAATATTGCTCGAGTGTCTGATTGGTTCTCTCGGTGTGGCCGTCCATTTGGGAATGGTGACGTAGATAGCCGAACATCGATCTGCGCCATTGCACACCATTTTTTCCAGAAGTTTGAAACAAACTGGCTGCCTCGATCACAGACCAGAACCGAAGGGAAGCCATGTAGCTTAACCACACCCTCCAGGAACACTTTTGCTAAAGTGGCTGCGTCTGGGAGGCCTTTGAGAGGAATATAATGGGCCATCTTCGAGAATAAGTCCACAACTACAAGGATGGTGTTGAACCCTTGGCTTGGAGGTAGATCAATGATGAAGTCAAGGGAAAGAGTGTGCCATGGAACTGGAGGAATGTCCAATGGTTGTAGGCGACCAGATGGTTTTTGTTTCTGTGATTTATTTTGTGCGCAGACACCGCAGGACTGAATATACTGAATGATGTCCTTACGCCAGGTAGGCCACCAAAAGTTCTCTTTCACCTTAGCTAGGGTTTTGGCGATCCCAGGATGCCCTTCGATCAGTGAATTGTGATAGTTTGAAATAATATGCTGTTGTAATTCCTTCTTGGGTACATATAGGCAATCCCTAAAAATGGGTAGATGGTCCTTAATGGTATATTGTTCTCCTTGAGTTTGCCATGCGAGGTAGGAATCAGGATTCATTGTCCGTTGGATTTCTTTTCGTAGTTCTGCTTGTTTTAAGGCTGTCGTGATACCCAAGAGTTTGTCTTCAGGTATAATAGGCACTGGGTCCGGAATTGTATATACTATTTAATCTATGCCCATGCGAGATAAGGCATCCGCCTTTCCGTTTCTGACTCCTGGTCGAAATGTGATTACATAATCATATTCGGGGAAGGAAAGGGCCCACCGTAATTGGCACGAGGACTGGGCCTTGGCTGTTTTGAGATATTGCAGGTTTCGGTGGTATGTGATGACTGTGATGGTGTGTCTGGCCCCCAAAAGGTAGTGCATCCAGGCTTTAAAGGTGGATTTGATAGCCAGGAGTTCCTTGTCCGTGATGGCATAATTAATCTCTGGCAGTGAGAACTTTTTCAACCAGAAGGCCACAGGATGTAGCTGGCCGGTTTCCGGGTCTCTCTGTGAAAGGACAGCCCCCATTGCAACACTGGACGCATCAGTTTTAACGACATAAGGGAGGTCTGGATGAGGATGTCGTAGGATTGGGGCAGAGGTAAACCTTTGTTTAAGTTCCTGAAAGGCTTTTTCTGCTTCTTCGGTCCAAGCAAACTTTTTATTGTTTTTTCGTAATAGTACTGTGATTGGGTGTACAACCTGAGAGAAGTCTGGGATGAACCGGCGGTAGAAGTTTGCAAAGCCCAGCATGCTTTGTACCCCTTTCAGAGATGTCAGTGAAGGCCATTTCAGAATGGCATCTACCTTGTGCACGTCCATTCTGATGCCTCTTGGAGTAAGGATGAAACCAAGAAATTCTACTTCGGTGACGTGAAAAAAGCATTTTTCAAGCTTTGCAAAAAAAACGATGTTGACGGAGCATGGTGAGGACTGAACAAATGTGCCTGACATGATCTTGTTCAGAGGCTGAGTATACCGAGATGTCGTCTATGTACACTAAGGCGCAAGCATCAATGAATTCCCTTAAAACGTCATTCATGAAATATTGCAATGTCGCAGGAGCGTTGCATAACCCGAAGGGCATGACTTAATATTCAAACAAGCCGTACTTACTACGGAAGGCGGTTTTCCATTCATCTCCTTTTCTGACTAGGACCAGGTGGTACGCTCCTCGAAGGTGCAATTTGGTATAAATCTGGGCATCTTTAACTTGGTCTAGCATCTCAGGGATAAGTGGCAAGGGGTAGTGGTTCTTCACAGTGATCTGGTTCAATGCGCGGTAGTCAATACAGGTTCTCAAGTCTCCTTTCTTTTTCGGTATGAAGAACAAAGGACTGGCTGCGGGGGACTTCGAAGGACGGATGAATCCGTTTGCAAGGTACTGGTCTAAATAGGATTTCAAATGAAGGTTTTCTGGTTCTGTGAGAGCGTAGATCCTGCCGCAAGGGATTAGTGCTCCAGGAACAAGGTCGATCTGACAGTCATTGGGCCTGTGCGGCGGCAATGTATTGGCTTGGTCCTTTCGGAAAACATCCTGGAAATCATGGTATTCACTTGGCAAGGTATTAGTTGCTCCCAGGGTTGATACTGTCACTCCGGGAGTCATGGGGATACAGACGTCAGGTATCTCCTCTTGGTAATAGCAGGCAGGGTAGCAGTCACCGGGGAAGGTTGATTTTCGTGCGCGCCAGTCTATCAAAGGGTTGTGAGAAACCAACCATGGCATCCCTAGTATTAGCCTGAACTAAGGTGCCTTGATGAGATCGAATGAAATAGACTCCTGATATCCATCCTGGCACAGCAAGGTTACCCTGGCTGTGCACTGGGTTACTGGTCCGGAAGCGATTTCTATACCCATCCACGGTGGTTACCTTGTCCATAGTTGGCTTAGAACACAAAGGAAGCCCCATCTCTGCTGCCAGTTCTTGATCAATATAATTTCCAACTGCTGCGCTATCGATGTATGCTTCAATGGCATGCATTCTTGATGACTGTTGGTGGTTAATTAAGATCACTGGTATTGCAAAGTGCGAGGTCAGCAACCCTTTCTTCTCAATCGACAAACTGACCTCTACGTTTGTCGAGCTTGGTAGTTTTCCGAGTCCTTAGCTTCATCCTTCTCTGTGGCCCCGACTGTTCTTCTTGGGGGTTTTACTGGACAGTCGTTCAGGAAATGTCCTGGTTTCCCACAATACAAACAAAGCTGTTGTTGTCTTCTTTTGTCCCGCTCTTGTTTTGTTAATGGAGGCCGTATCTGTTATGCTCACCTGGTATCCATGGGGACGCCACCCAGCTGCCGGGACTCTGGTACCCCTCTCGGTCGCTCCCTGGATTTATCAGCGGGGAAGTTCTGCCTGGAAAACAGGTGGGCAATGTTCAAGTCTGGGCAAGTGGGGTAAGAGCCTTCCAAGATCAGGTATGCCCGTGGCCGTTCCCGGACCTTTCCTCACCTTGTTTTGGCGTGCTCTCCGTCCTGCCTTCTTGGCAGGGGCGCGTTGTCCTCTGTGGGCGAATGCAATCTAGTTACTTCACTGATGCTGCCCTTTTAGAGTCTCTCAGGTAGGTCTTATTACTGTATACTGTAATACTGTAAGCCTTTCCTTGATTTAATAATGTCTTTTTTCTCTATTTAGGTGCGCGGAAGTCCGCTGTGGAACGTTGGCTGGATTTGGACTCTCCGGCGAGTGATGGTGTTTCGAGAGCGCCTTGATGCGGTAGGTGAACGCTTGCGCAGCGCTATGATGATGTCTTGCCTTGCTAACCTGTTGTCTTTTGCTCCCGCAGGTTGTGGTGTTCACCGGGGCAAGAAGTTCCAGAGCGGTGCTGATCGAGGGGTGACTCAAGGTAAGCTGCCGGCTCAAATGTCGTGTCTAATGTATCTTTTCTCTCTTGCAGGTTCGACGATCCAGTAGGCACGCTTGTAAAGACCGGTAGGGCGTGTCTGTACTTCCGCTCTCTATATGGTAGAGGAGAGGCACAGAGGACCCCAGCCAAGATTCTCTATAAGGTAGCAATGGGCGAGCAATCAAGGCCTAGCTTCTCAGGAGGTGATGCGGGCTGGTTCTTAAGTACAGTGTAGTCCCCGAACCCCCACAAAGGAATGTCCACACACTGTATTACTGAAAACACAGTCTTTATATAATTAATATTCAAAGGTATGTACACAATCACAATAACGCACTTTGTACTTGGAAGTCAATAATGATAAATATATACACGTCTAGAGTGGTACCACTAATGTTATCAAATCTCATTAAAGTGCATCAACTGTACGGTTAAAATGTCACACAGATCAATAACGAGTAAACCAGCAATAGAGATAGGCAGGAACGTAAGATGGTTGAAACAATAGGCAGAATGCTGACCCCTACCACTAGGCACAGTTCTGTGTGGAGATCCCCCCACCTGGGCAACCTGTAAATAAATATATATAGCACAAGCCCAGTCCATATAATGTTCGATAGTCTTACTTCTTCCTATTAAGGTTTTACCCCCCCAATGTACCTGGTGGAGTAGAGTTCTCTGATGATGCGGCAACCGATCCTTCTTGAGTGCCTCTCAGGAGGGAGCCACGGATCGTCGAGAGGTGTCGGGGAACTTGGTGTTCGGTGTCGGGGAATCGACGGCCCTTCTTGAGTGCCCTCCCTTTAAGGCAGGGGTCACGGGTCGTCGAACGTCCGACGGTGAACAGGGTGAACTATGGCAGGGAAGTGGCAGCTGCGTTCCTAACGGTGCTCGTCGACGACAGAGCATTGGCATCCTGCAAGGAAGAGGCGTGCGGGGCATCTCGGTGACAATAGTTCTGGACCGTAAAGAGATGATGAAGAACTGTGGCCCAGCAAGGGCATCGAGTCGTCGGCATCTCTGCAGTCTGTAGGTGGCGGGAAACCCACCGGGGGATGCTCCTCGACGCGTCGATGGTCGGGCCTTCTCCAGCGGGAGACAAGCGGGTGACGATGCAGACGAGAGCGTCCAATGATCAATGGAAGTTCTTAGGCAAACGGGAGCACGGCGGCTCCGGTCGGCGACGGCGGTCGTCGACAGTGGCGGACAACAGTCCGAGTGCTTCTCCTTGGAGTTCCGCAGCAGTCCCCGTATCGGGTCGGCAGCCTGTCGAAGGTCTGTCTACCAGGGAGCGTTGGCAAAGATCAGCTGTGCACGATGGTCCCTCGTAGCTCGGGAAGAGGGCGCCTTACCAGGTCCTCTCTGGGTCAGTCCTTGGAGGCACAGCAGCTTTCAGATTGTGAAGGAGAGCAACAGCAATTCTTCTCGTCCAGCAGGGCTTCAAGGTCAAGCGTCAGTTAATCCAGTTACTCGTCGTAGTGGACTTCAGCTTCTGAACACGATTCCTAGCAGTGAGAGGTCCCCAGATATACTGTTGATCTCCCATTCATTCCGCTGGGTCACACTCAAGCATCCAATCACGACTACGGGCATTCATGTAGGCAGGCAGCCAATCAGGCACACGAGGTATTCAGGCCATTCACTTCTCTCCAGACACTCGCAACAAGTTATGTGTATTGGGACAAGTACCGAGCCATTCAACACTCCAAGCTACATTCATACCGGTTTCGGGCAGGGTTGTCTCAGTCATTGTGTCAACCACCAGATACTAGACACCCACAACACAGAATGCATATTCGTCACACACTATTCACCCAGGTCCCACCCGCAGGAGGTACCCACAACATACATCACCGGGAAGGCTCTAGCTAGTCTGGCCGGGCCTTCACAACAACACCATATATGGCATTTCCACCCAACAACCAGTCAGGGGGAAGGGACAGAGTCAGGGCTTCCCAGGACTTTGGGAAAGCAAGGTAATGGGTATTAGAAAGCAAGAGGCCACCGGGGCCATCTTGTTTTCCATCAGGAATCAACTGATCCCAATGGCAGGGCCGGGTATCCCAAAATGGAGGATACACCGCGGACCTGTCAGATTCAGCATGGAGCTGCCACCAGCCCATACCCTGCTCTGCGGGCCACCCACAGGTGCCCAAAAACATACACTAGGGGCACAGGGTTGTACCCCCACCCGTGGGTGCCATAAGGGTATCCCACGGGTCCGTTCACCAAACCAAAAGAAAGAGAGCTGCACCGCCAGGAGTCCCACATGAACTCCTGCGCGGAAAACACGACAGAACACATGATAAAAAGCAGTTAAGGACAAGGATACGGAGGCCCTGTCCCTCCGATGCATTTCCAGCATCACAACGTTGTTCCTTGGATGCTGCTCGCTGGAGCAGTGGACAGCTAACGGTGGAATCTCAGGTAAGCTGCTGCTAATAACAATGTCCTTTTTGTCCTTTCAGGTGCGGTTCATCCGAGGTTTGCAGATGCTGCAGAACACGGTGAGCGTCACGTTGCTGGATCGCAAAATGGTTTAAATAGCCTCAAGAAAAATAGTCCAAGAAAAGTAGTCCCTAGAAGTAGTCCCTAGGCTACCACACCCAAAACACTATACTGCATAGCTTGGTTCCCAGGAGCCAAGCTATGTGGATGACTCCATGTTGACTGGCATTGAAAAAAGTAGTCTCCAGCACCAAGCACAAGTCTCATTAAGTATGAGCCTGGTGCCAAAGGCCAAGAGGGCCTTGGCCAAGGATGCCTAAACTTGTTTGGGGCCCGAACCAAGACCCCTCCAATGGGCTTGCCCGGGGGGTTCAAGGAAATGGGTCGTGACAGTATCCCTCCAATTGTCATGATGCCTACCCCCGGGCATCCGGGCCAAGCCCATCAGCCCTGGGAGCAGGCATCCAGGTGCTTACAAAAAAACCAGCAGCTCTGGCTAGGGGCTGTCTGGGTACAGTCCTAGCGCCATTGGCACCAGGCTCATAGAGGAAATCAGTCCTGGTCCATAGGCTCATGTACATTACTTACCTCATGCAGACCATGCTGCAATGAAGTCAAGCCAACGTGAGGCCTGAATGGGACTACTTTACTTCAGGGACTTTTTTTTACTCGGGTGTGGTTCTGGGGGAACTTCTTACCTGGGACTACTTTGAAGGCTATTTAAACCACGCCCGAACAGCAGCACATGTTTCGCATTATTCTGCATCCAGCAGCGCAACGCTCACCGTGCCTATAGTTAGCATTCAGTCTTCTGCCACGCCCGCCTCGAATCCTGAGCTCCTAGAAAAAGAGGAAAGAAGAAAGAAAGGATAGAACACAGACTTTATTTTAATTCCTTACCTGATTCCGGATCCATCATGTCTTCGATCTTGGAAAAGACATTATTTCCGCACGCGTCGCATCGCCAGCTGCAGCGCCGCGCCATACTCACCAGTCCTCACAGCATTTTTCCATTCGGCGCTGCCTCCATCATTTTCCTCGCCGAACTCCAGCATCTAGGGGACAAAGAAATATAAGGTGAGCCGAGAGAGCCAACAAATACAATCTCTTTTTACCACCATAAACTTACCTGATTTACCACCAGAGGCAATATTCTTTAACATCCCGCAACTTCTTACGCTGCACCTGTAAGGAGAGAGAAAACAACAAGTTAAATACACACATCTTTTACCGGACAGTGTTGGGTAATACAGATTCTTACCTGAACGCCATCAGCTGCCACAAGACAATCTTCTCTTGGACCCGGCTGCAACACAAGAAGGGAATGGGACAAGAGTGAACATCCGACATATTGAACTCTTTGGACTTTATACTTCCGGGTTCTCGCCAGGAACCTCGGAGTCAATATTCATCCGGAACTCTTCCAACGCCTTCAAACCAGTGAAGTAACTGGTATCTACGCTCCCTGCATTCCACGCAGGATGGAGAGCTCATCCTTCAAAAACATAAGGTGAGATTACTGAAAGGGAATATCGGAGGTGATTAGTGGGGAGAACAGTGGGGTGCCATTACTAGAATCCACAGGTGGCTAAATCGCTTTTTCCACTTGCAGGAAAATACTTCTATGGGTCAAGTAGACGAGATTAAGCGGGCCAGTCCAGTCTGTCATCTCTGCACTATGCATCATGTTGGAGGAGACCGCAGCTGTCCGGGTCCGATCGACACTCCTGTGGGAGCCAGGTGAGCGTCACACCAATCTGTAGGGGTTCTACAGCATTTTCAGGTACACGGGGTGTGTTTTCCCTTGGTCAAATATACACGGTCCGAGGGTCCGTCTTAGACGGTCTGCCTTTCGGTCCTGCAACCGGTGGTCTAGCTGCACGACCAGATTTATGAATTCTGCACAGTCTCTGGGTGGATCAACCACCTGGGCTAAGACGTCCTTTAATACGCCTCGTAAGCCTCGATGGAATAACGTGGTTCTTTTGTTTTCTGGCCACCTAGCTTCGGCAACCAGTCTGTTGAAGGTAGCAATGTACATTAACAAGTCCTGATTCCCCTGTCGGAGGGACAAGAGTTCATTGTCTACGGCTTGTTCCTGGGTATGGCGAGCAAAACGTTTTTCCATTTCTCTCTGGAACCCCCCAAAGTCATGTAATAGAGGATTGTCATGGGTTACCAACGGCATCATCTGCTGCACTACCACTCAGGTATGATAAGCTGCCCGAGCTTGGTCGTTTGGAAATGCTCCAGGCCTACAAAGAAAATGAAGGCGGCACTGATTGATGAATGCCGCATACTTCCGGGGGTCGCCTGAGAACCTTTCTGGTGGTGCCAGGGGCACTGTTCCAGGTAACGTGATCTGTACCAGAGTGGGTGGTATGGCGGGGTTTTGAACCTTTGGATTGCTTCCAGGTAGAGGCGTCTGTCCTGCCTGTGATTGCAAGTATTGCCTGCTAATTTCTTCAGTGCGTTCTTTGGTCACTATTAGGTCTCTCCGGAGGGCATTAGTCTCTTTTCGGGCAGAATGAACCTCAGCACGAAGCTCTCCTAGTAATTGAGCCAATTGGTCCATTTCTGATGTCTCCATTGCGCCCAGTGGATTTGTTATGGTAGGCTTTGCGTTCTGTTATGCTCACCTGGTATCCACAGGGACGCCACCCAGCCGGGTTACTTGCTGGTATGCTTCTCAGCTTTGCCCAGATGTGGTCTGCGGGGAAGGTTCTGCCTGAAAATACAGGAGGACTGTGTTCAAGACTGACCGACGGGGGTAAGTATCCTCCCTCCATCCCTGTATGATTTCAGTCCCTCTGGCGCACTCTCCTCACCTTGTGGTAGAATTAGGCGTGCTCTCCCTCCTGCCTTCTTTGCAGGGGCGCGTTGTCTTTCATGGGCGAGTGCAGTCCAGTTACTTCACTGACGCCGGCCCCTTTGTTATTGTTCAGGTAGGTCTTATTGCTGTTCTTTAGTTTTGTTGCTATCCTGCATGTCTTTCTTTGTTTAAAATGTCTCTTTTTTCTCCCTTAGGTATGCAGAGCTTTAGCGCAGCGAACTCACTTGGTTGAGACCCGCTGGTAAATGATGGTGCATTAAGAGCGCTATGATGCGGTTAGCGCTATGCGCAGCGCTGCAAAGTCTTGCCTTTGCTAACCTGTGTTTTCCTTCCTTGTAGGTCGCAGTGTTCTTCAGCGCGAGTGGAATGTTCGGAGTGGTGCCAGCCGAGAGGCGACCAGCCAGGTAAGCCTTTTGAGCAGTTCGTAATTTGTAAATGTCTTTACTGCTTTCTTTGCCTCTATCTTCCTCTTTCAGGTCATTCTGTCCAGGAGGCGTGCAGATTCGAGGAAGCTGTTCTCAGTAGCTGCGAGTGTTTAAAGATGAAGACTGCAGGTAAGATGCTGCTGCTAATGATGTTCCTTTTGTCTCCTTGCAGGTTCTGCTTCTCCGAGGTTCGAGGGAATAGCTGGACATGGTGAGCGTCCTGTTGCAAGCTGCAAAGTAACGCGAAGCGTGTTGTCTTGCTCAGGTGTGGTTTAAATAGCCCCAACAAAATAGTCCAGGTAAAGTAGTCCCTAGGCTGCCACACCCAAAACACTAGACCGCATAGCTTGGTTACAGGGAACCAAGCTATGTGGATGCCTCCATGTTGGCTGACAATACAATAAAGTAGTTCCCAAGCACATTGTTTTTCATGATGTATGAGCCTGGCGCCACAGGCGCCAGGACTGGCCCCATGAGGGCTTTTGAAGAGGATGCAAGACTCTAGAGGCCCGAGTCCTGACTCCACCTGGCCAATGGGTTTGCCAGAGGGGGTTTGGGCGAGGGTCGTGACAGTGTGTGCTGATGCAGCTCACAGGAAGCAACACGAAGCACTGGAAGATTCTTGGGTGTGGCTTATATAGCCAGCCACACCCAAACACTAGTGAGCATGCACTTCCTGTTTGACAATAGGAAGTGGTAACCAGGGTGTTACTACAAACACTAGGAAGGAAGTAAAGGATGGATCTGCTATGGGTTCTATGTGTGCCTATGCCAGGCCTGCCAACCCTCCACCCAGCTTGCCCAAACATGGCAGTCTGTCACACTTCGGGAATACACAGAGGGGATTTATTCCATCCACTTTCTGGTCCTTTAGACCCATCATAGATTTCAAGTGAATAGACAAGTAGTTTAGTCCTGCAACTTTCAAGATTTAGACATTGCAATCCATCATACCAATTATGGCACCAGGGATGCCTTTTGCTTCATGGAAATGAAGGATGCCTATTTCCATTCCCCCAACAGAGCCAAAGATCACTGTTTACTCAGATTTGCAACCCAGGAGTGGCACTTTCAGGTCCATGTCTTCCCCTTTGGCCTTTCCTTTTCATCCAAAGCCTTCACAAAGTGGCACCTCTGGTCAGAGTTTTTCATGCTTGGGGCACATCCTGCACCCATACTTGGATGATTGGTTGCTGCACATCTCTCCCTTCTGCAGACGGTTGTGAACATGACTATTTTTTATCAGACTATGCTCAGGTTTGTCTGGATCCTGAGCTTGGTCGAGAACAACTTGAACCAAGGAAAATGGTTGAACTTTATAGTGGCATGCTTCAATATGATGGAGGATTGTGAGTCATTTCCACAAGCAAGAGCCTGCAAGCTGCCAGCCCGCATGTGCTGTCTTCTGGTCCAACCCTCTACGCTGTCTCACCCATAGCTGCTGTGTCAAGTTGACAACGTGGCATGTGTATTTGTGGTCCCATTGGTTAGGTCCCATCTAAAGTCTCTGGTCAACTTTCTCCTCACCAACATGGACCCTCCCTCTCAGAACTCTTCACACCTATTCCAGGATTGTGGCATAACTTTTATGTTGGTTGGTAGAAGCTCAACTGTGTAGGGGCGGGCCCCGAATCACCTTAACCCAAGGTGTGCTCACCATTTAAGGAATGAGTGCACGTTTAGAGGTAAAGCAAGTTTATTATACAATTGTCTGGGGAGAAGCTAGATGACGTTGCAGAGTCAAACTAACCCAAGTCTCCCTGAACCACATAAATTGACACATTGCATACATTTTAGCAACAGTTAAAACCCTCCCATACGCTTCATTACAATCAACCCCCATGCATGATTGGTTAAAACCTATTCAAAGAAATCCTATCTTTCTTCGATTCTTCCATTCTCAGTAGCCATTGTTCTCATAACTACCATCTTCAGAACATATTCATAGCACATCCCTTCTTGGGATACCTCCATTGTAGGACATGACATCAGCACATGGTTACACATTTGTATACAAATATAATTAATTACTAGTACCAACTGGCCTGAGCCCTTTAACCTTAATCGGGATTGCACATGGTCCGCGTGGATACTTTAATAACATGAGGGAACGCTGAGTAAATAAGTTTTCTTTGAACTGATGATAACTATCTCATCCACCCCGGTTTACTGTCTCCATTGGAACATTCTAATATAAATAACTACCATTACAACATGCTGGGCCCCAGGCCACTTCCTGAGTAATCGAATCACAAGGAGTATTAGTCACTTTGGCCTCATGCATCGCTTCGACCCATGTTTATTGCTGGTCAAAAACAAATAGCTGCAACCCTCTGTCAAGCTCCCATGCACTTAAGAGATTATGGGCCTCATCAGGGCTTGGGCGGAGTGGTGTAAATGCAGCATAATGCTGTTATCACTGCGTTACCACTCTGCCCAATCCTGAGTTTGGGCCGAAAGTTGTAGATTTACCTCCAGCTTTGAGCTGGAGGTAAATCTTGACACTTACCACCCATTTGCAGTGCTAGTACCATGGCGCTATTAGCGCCAGTGGTAATAGAACCAAGACTCCCCCATAGGGTCCTTTGGACTCTTAAAAAAATGGGGTTTAACAGCATTGCCACAACTCAGTATTCAGCACTAATAGCGCCAAACTGAGTCGCTGGAATGCTATTTGCGTTGGGCGGTATCCCAGCGGTAAATCCGTCCAACGTCTGATAAAGTCCTACATCTGCTTTCTGCTTTACTACCTGCCATAAAACCCATGGCCAGTTCCTTTAGATGAGAAGACCATTGCTAAGGTCGTAGTTTATTTGGCCTCTGAAACGCGGCAAAATCAGTTTCTCAAAGTCAAACCCTGACAGCTGTGTTTTAATCTATTTATAAGTCCACTACAAGTAGATTTATGAATGCCCTGTGTATAGTGTGCATGCATGTTTAATAAATATGATCTCTGCCTTAAAGTGGTTTCTTCAGAACAGGCCCCTTCTTTGCATGCGTGTTACAAAACTCCCTGTCACACAGTTTCTAAGTACTTCATAGCACAGTATATCTGGGTCAGGTTTTATATTTCATTTGGCGGTTTTAGCATTTTGTCTTTCTACGTGTGTGCAAATCGAATATGTATCAACTTTAAACAAAAAGTAACACTACAGTAACTGTTAGGGAGAATTCTCTGTAAGGCTAATTTCCCAAACCTAGTGAGTCCTCCAGCTGCTTTACTCGATTTTTGGGGTTTATTTTTTTCTCTGCTGCTAAGAGTGAGATTCTTTTACTCCCACTCTTAGACATGATTTGAGGTGTTCCTTGAGGTGTTCCTTTATCTTTCAATGTGTTTTATGGGCTATAGGGTCTTTTACTCCATAGGGTCTCATGTGTTTTTTTATGTGGGTTACACAACACCCTCCGTGCCGTAACCCAGGGGTGTCGTAGCAACCCCCCAACATAGACTCCATACCCTGGGACTGACTACTGTCTCCAAGGGCATGTAAAGTCACCATTGGCTTTACTAGTCCAAATTATGAACAGAAACCAGTACAAACCATCATATTGTGGACGTACTGGTCGGGGCAATTCGATTGGCCCGGGTCTGTTGTTCGAGGGGGCACGTCTCCGTCCCCCCTGATTGAGTTTTGGCTGGTGGCAGTGGATACTACTTTTTATATTCGACCGCAAATATATCTCTATGGGATTTTCCCATTGTTCGAGGCTACAAACTTTATTTAATTCTTATAGCCTCGAACATACCGCCGGTTTATTTATTTAATATTAATTCTCCGGTTGGTATTTTTTGCCAAGACTCGGTTCTAAAATGGCGTTTGTGTTCTCTTCTGTGACTCCAACCTAAGTCGAGCCCTTTGTTCCACTTTTTTGCGGGCTTCTTCACAGAAGCCTCCAAAAGTGGTGCCACTCTGTCTGGGTACCACAGGAGGTGTGGGAGGGGGTTTAGGCACCCTGGACTGAGTTGCCTTGGTAACTCAGGTCGCACTCTTGTGTGATTGGCCCAAGTGGTGAGCCGGCCGGCTCACCACTTAGCATGTTTGAGTGACAGCTAGGCTGAGTGAATGGGGGTGTGCTGCATAAAAGCAGGGCTTTGGGGACTGGAACTTCAGAAGTCGCCACAGGACATAAGAATCCGAGGAGGGAGCAGCTGAGCCGATCTGCAACGACGACACCACCGGTGGAGCCCTGCTGAACCGTCTGACCACTTTTCCCGAACAGAGGAGATCTCCAGTCCGGAGAGTCTTCTTCCTTTGACTGGTGGGGATAACCAGTTTTGCCTTCTTTTCACCTTCCTGGAGCATCTCGTGGTCGCCTTGCCCATGCCAAGCATCCCGGCAACCAGAATACCATGGTTTATCACTACCACAAAGAGAAGGGTAGTGCCTTTTAACTGGAGAACTCCGCGGCAGGTTTCTTCCCTGGCAGTGCAACGACCTTCATCTTTCCTCCACGGCGAGACCTCTTCTTCCTCTGGACGAAACACTGACTTGCACCTGCTGCCAGGAACAACTTCCCCCGCTGGAGCTTCCTTCGCACTTAAGGTACTGTGTCCCACCTGGCTTCCCTTGCGACAGATCGTTCGGGGTGACAGTAAAGCCTCGAATTTCTAACCTGGGCTAGCCTGGGACAAACTAGCTAACTTTTCCTGACTTTAATTTCATCCTTTTTGTGCAAACTATCTACAAGACTCTTTGGGCATAACCCCACTGTGTGAACCTGGACCCCTTCTGCTTGCTCTCTCCAAGAGTGGGCCTTGCAATTGACTTCCTTGCTCTCCAGTAGAACTCTGCCTATCCTGCCTTATTGTGGTTCTTTGTAAAAGTATTGAAACTGGTGTGCTTCCTTAACTCTGCCTTTTTCCCTCCGTTTCTTTACAACTTATTAGAGTGTCATCTTACGTTAAGCACTCACCTCTGTCTGAAAATAAGTGGTGTTTCACACTAAGACTTGTCTAAAAAGTGAATAGGGTTGTATATATATGATAGTGACTGTGTGCTGAATTTACTTACCTCGTTTTTGCTAGTGTAAATCACAAGTGTGTTTTTAAATAAATAATTCTATACTTTTACACCAAAGCTCTGGTCAGTGTTTGCTTGTACTACTGTGTCTCTGTACCTATTGTGTATACTCTGCATACTGCCTAACTCTTCTTGAGGGAAGTCTGACTGCTCAGCCACAGCTACCAAGTGAATCTGTGTGGTAGAGACTGCTACCAAGTGGGTTTACTGCCAAACACCGGTAGTCTTAAATCTTTTGCAGTGCTCCCTAAGGGAACTGCACAGGTTTCTGCCTAACAGTAACATATCCCATAAACAATTAACTACACTGGACACATATGAAATTGCAACATGGCGCCCATTTCGCTGCACCCCCAGGCACATGAACACCTCTTCATGAGGACCTTTCCTGACCACCCCAACATCTGCAAAGGAGTTTTCTGCTCATCCAAACAACTTCTGCCAATGCAAGGGGCTGGGGTATATTGTGGCCTAGGATTCTGGCTAGGGTCTGTGGAACCCGCAGGTGGAGCAAGCCTCCTTAAACTGGAGAGCGTTCTCAACAGGCAGAATGACACTTCTCCATTTCGCTCCCAATTCCTCCCAGTTAGAACATCCACCACAGTGATGAAATGTTACCTGAACCATAACGGGGCACCATATCCCAGAAGCTAGTGGAAGTGGCTGTTGCCATCATGGCATGGGCAAGGGCCATCCCTTCTCTCTGGAATCCTCCTACCTTTGTGGGGTGGAAAACATCCAGGCAGGTGCACGCAGCAAAATGTTACCTTCCTTGAGGGAATTGACCCTCATCAGGAGTATCTTCCTTGCAATTTGCAGAAGATTCTAAACTAAAAGCCTGTCTCATTGCCTCTGAGTTAACCCATTAACCTACCTCTCATCTGCTTTCTAACTAGCAAGTTTCACTTCCCTCTAACCTGCCTCTGTCCCTCACTTTCTCTGTCTCCCTCTAGAACTTCATCCATCATGGTCACATCCCTAACAGAGGTAGCCGTACTGCCCACCTGCACTTAAACATATCTAATGTTGGTTGTCCTTAATCTATACATGTCCACACATGTATTGTCCCTGGTGACTGTTCCATTTACTCCCCTCCACAACCTGGTCAGAATGTCACTCACACTCATGCCATTGTAAGAAGCTCACTGGTTCCCTTCAAATTAGATCTCCTATGTATTGTATGTTCTTTTGTAATGAAAAGAGAATTGTTCTTCCCTGTATATTAATAACGACATAAATAAATAAGGATGGATTTTCCCCTCCGGGGCATCCCACAGGCTCCCATCATATTGCTTCAGTGACATCAACCCTGTCACCTAAGGCTAAGATGCCCTGCATTTCCATTGGTCAATAGGTTTGTTGTATAACTTTCCACCCTTCCAAATCTTGTCCTAGTTACCCCTCAGGATGTACATGGCGGAGGATCCTATGATTCTAGTGGCCCCAGCCTGGAGAAAATGATCCTGGTGCAGTATTTTACAGGAATTATTACTCTCCGTTATGGGTTCTCCTGCTCTCCCTGTACCCTCTTCTCTCCTTTATGTCTACTACTGCTCTCCCTGTACCATCTTCTCTCCTGTATGGTTTCTCCTGCTCTCCCTGTGCCCTCTTCTCTCCTGTATGGGTTCTCCTGCTCTCCCTGTGCCCTCTTCTATCCTTTATGGGTTCTCCTGCTCTCCCTGTGCCCTCTTCTATCCTTTATGGGTTCCGTTGCTATCCCTGTACCCGCTTCTCTACTGTATGGGTTCTCCTGCTCTCCCTGTGCCCTCTTCTATCCTTTATGGGTTCCGTTGCTATCCCTGTACCTGCGTCTCTCCTGTACGGGTTCTCCTGCTCTCCCTGTGCCCCCTTCTTTACTTTATGGGTTCTCCTGCTCTACCTGTGCCCTCTTCTCTCCATTATGGGTTCCCCTGTGCCTACCTCTTTCCTTTATGAGTTCCCTGGCTCTTCCTGCACTCTATTTTCTCATGTATGGGTTCTCCTGCTCTCCCTGTACCCTCTTCTCTCCTTTGCGGAGTCCCCTGCTCTCCCTATAGCCTCTTCCCTCCTTTATGGGCTCTAAAGCTCTCCCTGTGCCCACTTCTCTCCTGTATGGGTTCTCCTGCTCTCCCTGTGCCCTCTTCTCTCCTTTGTGGGGTCCCCTGCTCTCCCTGTGCCCTCTTCTCTCCATTGCAGGGTCCCCTAATCTCCCTGTGCCCACTTCTCTCCTTTATTGATTCACCAGCTCTCCCTGTGTCCTCTTCTTTCCTTTATAGGTTCCCCTGCTCCCCCATACCCTCTTCTCTCCTTTATGGGTACTCCTTCTCTCCCTGTGCCCTCTTCTCTTCTTTATGGGCTCCCCTGTGCCCACTTCTTTCCTTTATGGGTTCTCTGGCTCTCCCTGCACTCTATTCTCCCATGTATGGGCTCTCCTTCTCTCCCTGTGCCCTCTTCTTTCCTTTATGGGTTCTCTGGCTCCCCCTGTGCCCTCTTCTCTTCTTTATGGGTTCCCCTGTGCCCTCTTCTCTACTTTATGGGTTTGCCCTCTTCTTACCTTTATGGGTTTCACTGCTCCCCATGTACCCTCTTCTCTTCTATATTGGTTCTCCAGCGCTCACTGTGCCCTCTTCTTTCCCTCTCCTTTATTGGTTATCCAGCTCTCCCTGTGCCCTCCCCTCTCCTTTATGGGCTCCCCTGTGCCCTCTTCTCTCCTTTATGGGTTCTCCAGCTCTCCCTGTACCCTCTTCTCTCCTTTATGGGTTCTCCTGCTCTTCCTGTGCCCTCTACTCTCCTTTATGAGTTATCCGGCTCTCCCTGCACTCTATTTTCTCATTTATGGGCTCTCCTGCTCTCCCTGTGTCCTCTTCTCTCCTTAATGGATTCCCCTGTGCCTACCTCTTTCCTTTATGGGTTCCCTGCTCCCCATGTACCCTCTTCTCTCCTTTATGGGTTCCCCTGCTCCCCCGTGCCCTCTTCTCTCCTTTATGGGTTCCCCTACTCCCCCGTACCCTCTTCTCTCCTTTATGGGTTCTCTGGCTCTGCTTGTGCCCTCTTCTCTCCTTTATGGTTTCCCCAGCTCTTCCTGTGCCCCCTACTCTTCTTTAGAGAGGGCAAAACTAAATGAAACTAAGATATAAGTGAAGTAGAGAGTCTATAGATACTAAAAAACATAGAACGATATACAAATAATGAAGAGAAAGTGTGAACGAAGGAGCTCGGAGAGTAGCGCCATAAAGATCTCCAAAAATAACAACACCTGGAGATAGGCAAAACATTCTACATTGTGGAATACGAGCAGTGATTGATGGTACCTGCTCAAATAATTTAAAATGATATACTTAATAAATACAAGAACAACAAAAAACACAAGTAAGTATCGACAGTCTGAACTGACTTGTCACCATGGAAGATGCACCTCTTTTACATTTACGCAGAACATTGCCGAGACATACAGCCAAAATTAGGCTGTATCATTCCGAATGGGTCAAGGGCACGACTAAGAAAACATTTAGGCCCTGGCCATCAGAGGGTTCGCTGTTAAAGACAGTGTTACGTAATATGGCAACATATTTGCATGCCACATATAAGGGAAAGAAACTAGAGAAGAGATTGGCAGTTTTAGAACTCTGGAAGATGTACAAGAATGAGAAGGAGGATCCAGCCTATAAGGAGTGGATGCTCAACCCGAACATAAGGGAAGGTGTGACGCCTTTGGCTTCCCTTTCCCTGTCTGAAAAGCCAGGCACAGAAAATAAAGAGGAGGGATTTTATCCTTTAAAGGAATTAAAAGCAGCAGCGGGGTGCATTAATCCATCATATGAGCCCCCTGCTTATGATAGTGAAGACAATGAGGAAGATAGCAAGATTCAAGAACACAAATATTTATCGACACGCGATGAAGGTAAACAGTGCAATGAGAAAAAGGATGGACAGAGTAGACAGACAGAGATAGAGGAAGCAGCAGAAAGAATGAAAGAAAGTAATACAGGACATAGCTACAAAGACGACCATAGTGCAGGGTGAATGCATGGGAGGACAGATATTGCTTAAATTAGATGATAAGGCATCAATGAAGTTTGAGAGAGAGAGAGGAAATGGGAAGAACGAGATAAAAATGAGAAAGAAAAGGAGGAAGAGAGAATATATATAAATAAGAAAGGGGCAAAGAATGCAAATGAAGGGAAGAACGAAGGAAGTATGAGGCACAAAAAAAGCAAGAGAGGGTAAAAGAAGAGAAACGAGAAGAAATAGAAGCCCTACGATTGAAAGCACGTAGGTTACAGAGAATGCAAGAGGAAGAAGAATTGAGAGAGATAAAGAGAAGGGAAGATGAAAGGAATCGAAGTAGGGAAATCAGAGACAAGGAGATTGAATGTTTATGCCATAGGAGCATGGTAACCATAGAAATGCAAGAGCGAATTGAAGATGAGAGAGGGTCAGAGCTCTCCAGAGGAGGGCTGCGAGGTATGTCAGGAACACCAACATGGAGAGAGGAAGACACAGAGACTATAGGGAGAAGGAGTGGGAACCTATATAGACAAATGAGAGATAAGGGATGATACAAAACTCAGGAGGATGAGCAAGGATCTTCATGTAAGGGAGCAGAAGGAGATATGGGTGATGTCATAACAGACAATCATAGAGTGTTATCCTTAAGCAGGTTAGACCTTGATAATGCAGAGGGAGATTACAGCCACATGAGCTGGGGCATGGCAATGTCAGATGAAGAAAGAAAAGAAAGGAATAGAACAAGAAAGGAAGGCGCATATGGGTTTTCATGAGAATCAAACCTAGATAAAGGGGTAAAATGGACAGATCAAGAGGGTCTCATAGAGAAAACACCAGAGTCAACATCATGTACAAAACGACCGCAAGTACGATCACACAGTGCAAGGGATGTGTCCCCACCCTATGTGAGTAGATTAAGGGAGTTATCAGCATGAAGACAAGCAGGTGATGATAATGCTGCATAGAAGACAAGGAGTGTTGGTAGATATGACTTTGGGCCAGGCTTTTCACAGTTTCCCCTATTAGAGAAAGGGTGGGTTGACCACAATATATCCCATGGCCACAAATGGATAAAGAACATTTACAGTGCACACTGCCGAGTTTAACTTCCTGTGTTGGAAAATGGATTAGGGAACTAGAGGAAAGAACATCAGGGATGACACTCTATCATTGCTGCAGCAGCACACCACGGAGGGCAGGAGCCCCAGCCTCTGGAGCCCAGGAGCGGCTCCAACTCTACATGGACCAGCTGTGCCCCGGATTGCCAGGCCACCCCGAAATCCTCAAGGGTGAGGTCTTTCCACCCACACCAAACAGGTATGCGCCTTGAGCACACCTAGATCAGCCGCACGCTGATGTCCACCTGAAGCGCACCGCATCCAGTGAATCCCCTGACCCTGGCAGATTCTTCCGCCTGACTTAGCAATGGCGGGTGCATCGCGGCATCAGAGCGAGGCTCTGACCGCGTGGCTTCGCTGCTGAGCAACCAAAACGTCCTTACACCGATCCTCTTCCGCCGGCAAGCGGAAACGCCAGCCTCACAACAAAGGCCCATACTAAGGCCCCTGTTTGCCCCCTGTTCGCACGCTGGAGCACGCTACTCTGCCTGTGCTCATACTTGCAGTATGCCCTCTATGCCAACATCTCAACTGAAGGCCGGAGGAGTAGGAGATCCCGCCATCCATTGCAGGAGTAGCAGGTTTCAGGATCGTTGGCTACGAGCCCAGCCAGATGCAAGGTAGGCCATATTGCCCCCTTGTTGTACTCCAGATCCCAGCCACTTGCCTGTTTTTTCTCATTTCTAGAGTGCTCGGGCACCCATATGGGCCCTCACTAGCATACGGCATCCAGCCTGGTTACCACTGCCACATGTAGAAACAGTACATGTACCTCAACTTGCCGGCTCGTGCACTACAGACTCACTCTCTGACACACTACTACCGGTCTCACACCTATACAATGGTCGCAAATAGACCCCACTGATCTGTACTGTACCCTATGGTCGCTTTTAGACCACATTTGACTTGCATTGTGCCCTATGGTCGCTAATAGACTACATTTGACTTGCATTGTGCCCTATGGTCGCTATTAGACCACATTTGACTTGCATTGTGTCCTATGGTCGCTAATAGACCACATTTGACTTGCATTGTGCCCTATGGTCGCTATTAGACCACATTTGACTTGCATTGTGCCCTATGGTCGCTAATAGACCACATTTGACTTGCATTGTGCCTTATGGTCGCTAATAGACCACATTTGACTTACATTGTGCCCTATGGTTGCTAATAGACCACATTTGATCTGTATCGCACCCTATGGTCGCTAATAGACCACATTTGACTTGCATTGTGCCCTATGTTCGCCAATAGACCACATTTGATCTGTATCGTACCCTATGGTCGCTAATGGACCACATTTGACATGCATTGTGCCCTATGGTCGCTAATAGACCACATTTCATCTTTATCGTACCCTATGGTCGCTAATAGAACACATTGGACTTGCATTGTGCCCTATGGTCGCTATTAGACCTCATTTGACTTGCATTGTGCCCTATGGTCGCTAATAGACCACATTTGACTTGCATTGTGCCCTATGTTCGCTAATAGACCACTTTTGATCTGTATCGTACCCTATGGTCGCTAATAGACCACATTTGACTTACATTGTGCCCTATGGTCGCTAATAGACCACATTTGACTTGCATTGTGCCCTATGGTCGCTAATAGACCACATTTGACTTGCATTGTGCCCTATGTTCGCTAATAGACCACTTTTGATCTGTATCGTACCCTATGGTCGCTAATAGACCACATTTGACTTACATTGTGCCCTATGGTCGCTAATAGACCACATTTGACTTGCATTGTGCCCTATGGTCGCTACTAGACCACATTTGACGTGCATTGTGCCCTATGGTCACTAATAGACCACACCTGATCCTTGTTGTGCCCCTTGGTCGCTAATAGACCACATTTGACTTGCACTGTGCCCTTGTGCCTTGGCACTGTACCTAGCAGGACAGTTGCATCTTGCCTGCCTGTTCTTGGCCTTTCCAAATTGCTACTGAAATTCTACCTAGCCTGATAGTTGCATCTAACCTGCCTAGTCTTAGCCACCTAAATTGCCACTGAAACTACACCTAACTGACTATTACTCAGCCATTTAGCATGCACACCCTGGGTCTTGCCTACAGGTCACCCTGGCTACCATTGTATATTGCCCTCCTCATCACATTAGGAAAACAACCACTTAAAATAAGCACCAAAGTTAACATTCTGAGTCTTCGCACCACGTCCTATTCCACCCATCGCACCTGCCATATCATGCTCAACACACAACAACCCAATACTAGACTTAAAATGACCCACTATCCAGATAGCACCACTCTACAAAGGGCATGCAACACTACAGACAGAAACCTAAGACTACGTGCTCGCCTGTCCAAACTGCATGAGCTACCAGCCAAGAAAGCTGAACTACTAAAATTCCAAAATAAAATACAGTTACCCTTGAAGGGTATTGCAGAACCCACCAGGAAACAGGCCAAGCCCAACAGACCCAGAATAAACAACTCCAAACAGACAACCAAAGGTAGCCATAACACCACCTGCCCTAACTTAGCAGACCACAAACCATATCTCAAAGGTGCGCTTATAAACGCCAGGTCGCTAGTCGCACACGCTACAGAGATCTCGGATATCATTGCCACAGACAACCTAGACTTTTTGGCCATCTCAGAATCCTGGCTACATGATGCGGCTGGCCCAGCCTTATCACTAGCAGTCCCAGACAACTATACAATCCTACGTGCGGACAGACTTACTTCCCGAGGCGGAGGTCTAGCAATCATAGCTAAAACTAGCCTGGACATGAGGATCATCACTACTACCACTATGCAATCCTGTGAATGCCTCACGGTCAAAATAGCCATCGCCAACTCCCAAACCCTAAACATCATCCTCATCTACAGACCACCAGGTCCTATCGGAACCTTCGCTGAGGACATCTCGACATCCTTGTCCAATAACCTAAAAAATACATCCCAAACAATAGTGCTAGGAGACTTTAATCTAGGCTATAATGACAATAAGGACACCCAATGGACAGCGATTGCTCTGACCTTGAAAGAGCTGGGATTCTCCCAAAAAAGTTGAATTACCCACCCACAACAAAGGTTGCATCCTTGATTGGATAGCAGAACATAATTGCAAAGTAAATATTACGGATTCTGTACCGCAGATCTGGACTGACCACCACCTGCTATTATTCACAGTGACAACCAACTGGGCCACTGCCCCGTCCTCACCCGCCCCACCTCTGCCAAAGAGAAACAAAAAACTAATGACAGCAGAAAACTGTAACGCTCACCTGGTTCCCACGGAGGCGCGGCGTCGAAGGCGCAGAACTCTGAAGATGGACAGGAAGGGCCCCTCTATTCTGGCTTCCCTGGCTCGTTGGATACCCTCCTGTACGTGAAAAGGGAGTATTACCAACTGTGGAACAATGCTCAAGCCTCCCACTCCCTTCCAACCCTCCACGATACCTCCTCCATGATTCCCCGTGAAGCCTCACCTTAGGGTTTGGAAGGATGAGCTCTCCATCCTGCTTCTGATGCAGGGGCGCGTTGAAACCCAGTTACTTCACTGGATTGAGGATTGATGGGAGTTCAGGTAAGCTTGACTGTTCAGGTAAGGCGCTGTAAAAGTTCTGTTCAAAAGTTCAAGCTTAATAATAATGTTCGTTGTCTAATTGCAGCAAGCGCTGATGCTTATGTCTTTTTCCCCTTAGGGGCCAGGGTTCGGAGTGCCGGAGATATGGCGCCGACCCGAAGTGAAACAGTTCTGGATGAGCGCTCAGGTAATGTCTTTGCATTCGCTCATTCAATGTCTTTGTCTTTTTTCCCCATAGGGGCTGGGGTCCGGAGATGCCAGGAAGCGGCAGGACCCGAAATGCAGTGGGAATAATCCAACAGGTAAGACTTAAAAGGAAACTGAGCTTTCCTTATTCCTTTTCTCCCTCTCACCTTTGTTCTTGTCTTTTTTCCTCTAGGCGCCGGGGCGTAGATGAATCCGGAAGATCGCTGCTGAAGATGGAAGCGCCTTGCAAAGGTGAGTAAAATGCAGCGCTGCAGCGATCGAAACGAAATGCCTTTAAAATGATGTCCTCCTTTTCAGGGCCGTTGGAGAAATGACTCCGGGATGCAGATTTAGGAGGTAAGGGCTTTTCTTCTCCTATTCTCTTCCTTTCTCCCCTTGCAGGTGTTCCAGGGTGCTGGCAGGCGTGGCTGAAGTCAGGATGCAGGAGCTGACACGGTGAGCGCCAAGCTGCTAGGTGCAGAACAACGCGAAGCATGTGTGGCTGTTCGGGTGGGGTTTAAATAGCCTTGGAAGAAGTTCCTGGTATATATCCTTCCACCAATCAGGTATGTATCCTTCCCCTACCACACCCGGGTGGTGAAGTAGTCCTACAGGTTAAGTAGTCCATTCAGGCCTCAAGAGGGCCTGGATGAAGCAGCAAGGTCTGCATCAGGTAAGTGTGCACCCAAGCACTTAAACACATATCCTCTTCTATGAGCCTGGCGCCTAAGGCGCCAGGACTGGGGTCCGCTATGAGCCTGGCGCCTAAGGCGCCAGGACTGAGTCCAAAGGGCCCCAACTTGGGCCCGCTGAGACTTCCCTGGGGAAAATGATGTCTGCCTCTGGGGTTGCTGGGCCCGGCCTGGCTCCTTAGAGGTAGGCATCATGACAGTACCCCCCCTCAAGGCCCCTCCCAAGGTCTTTCCCTCCGGGGTTTTGGTTTGTGCGGGAATCTTCGATGGAATCTTTGAATTAATCGTGGTGCGTGAACATAGTTACTGGGTTCCCAAGATCTTTCCTGAGGTCCATATCCTTTCCAATCAACAAGATAGAAGAGTTTCGACTTAACTATCTTGGAATCTAAAATGTCTTTCACTTCGAATTCTAATTCTCCATCAATTTGGACAGGGCCTGGGGGGTCAGACAGTCTGGTTCCAGGTTGTACTGGTTTTAGAAGAGATGCGTGAAAAACGGGATGAATCCGCATGTTGGATGGTAAATCGAGTTTAAAGGCCACTGGGTTGATAATAGCTTTGATGGGCTAAGGCCCAATGAATCTGGGATTAAAAGTTGAGGGGTAGATGTTTAGTTGCTAGCCATACCTGATCTCCTACTTGGTAAGGAGGAGTTTTACTTCGGTGCAAATCAGCGTTTTCTTTATACTTTTTCTTGGCTTGCTGTAAGTGGGTTGTAGCTTCTTTGAAGGCTTGGGTTATTGTGGAATGTAGGTGATTTACTGCAGGCATCTCCAGGGTCAGAGGTGGATCTAGGTCAGAGGTCCGAGGATGGTGACCATACAGGGTATAAAAAGGAGTCTGTCCGGTTCCAGAATGCACTGAATTGTTGTATGCATATTCTGCAATCCAAAGGATGTCCTTCCAATTCAACTCGGATTGGTGTAGCATGCACCGCAGATATTGCTCGAGAGTCTGATTGGTTCTCTCGGTTTGTCCGTCGGTCTGGGGGTGGTGGCTGGTGGATAACCGCACGTCTATTTGTGCTAGTTGGCAACATTTCTTCCAAAAGTGGGAGATAAATTGACTTCCACGGTCTGAGACTAATATGGAAGGGAAACCATGTAACCGCACTATATTTTCCATAAATTCCTTGGCCAAGATGGAAGCTGACGGCAATCCTTTTAAAGGGATAAAATGGGCCATTTTGGAGAATAGATCCACTATTACGAGAATCGTGTTGTAACCACCACAAGGAGGCAGGTCAGTTATAAAGTCCATTGACAAGATGTGCCAAGGTGCTGGTGGAATGTCCAAAGGTTGAAGTAGGCCGGCTGGCCTTTTCTTTTGACTCTTATTTTGGGCACAGATTCGGCAAGACAACACAAATGACTTTATGTCTTTTCTCCAAGAAGGCCACCAGAAGTGGCGTTTGATCTTTTCTTCTGTTTTCGCGATACCAGGGTGTCCTTCCATTAATGATTCATGATGACGGGTAATGACAAGTTCCTGCAATTCTTTACTTGGCAGAAATAACCGCTCTTGGAAGTAGGGTAAATCATCCTTAACGGTGTAGTGAGGACCCTTTTGACTCCATTCCAGTAAGGCAGAAGAGTCAAAAAGCTGTTTTACTTGAGCTTGGATGTCCTCAATGGTTGCAATGAAGTCAAGCCCAGAATTCTTTGTTCCGGTATGATTGGCACAGGTTCTAAACTCGAATTGGGTTCTTCCATGCCTATCCGGGATAAGGCATCTGCCTTACCATTCTTGCAGCCAGGGCGATAGGTAATTACAAAATCAAATTCCGCAAAGAATAAAGCCCATCGGAGTTGTCGCGAAGATTGAGCTTTGGCCGTCTTTAAATACTGCAAATTTCTGTGGTCCGTAATTACGGTGATGGTGTGTCTTGCACCGAGAAGATAGTGACGCCAAGCCTTGAAAGCTAATTTAATAGCCAGTAGTTCTTTGTCGGTAATTGCATAATTGAGTTCAGGTGGAGAGAATTTTCTGGACCAAAAGGCTACAGGGTGTAGTTGGTTAGTTTCTGGGTCTCTTTGCGACAGGACAGCTCCCATGGCCGAACTGGATGCATCGGTTTCCACGATGTAAGGGAGATCTGGGCGCGGGTGCTTCAATACAGGTGCAGAGGTGAATTTGGTTTTCATGTCCTGAAAGGCTTGTTCAGCCTCAAGAGTCCATTCAAAGCGTTTGTTTTTCTTTAGGAGAGCTGTGATGGGTTGAACAGTTCGAGAAAATTCCGGGATGAACCTTCGATAGAAATTGGCAAAGCCAAGCATGCTTTGCACTCCCTTCACAGAGCTAGGAGATGGCCATTTGAGAATGGCGTCCACTTTCCGCGAGTCCATTCGGATTCCTTGAGGTGTCAGGATGAATCCGAGAAACTCCACTTCTGTGGTATGAAAAACGCATTTTTCGAGCTTGGCAAATAATTTGTGCTGGCGCAATTTCTCAAGAACTGCCCTAACATGGTTTCTGTGATCAGATTCTGAGGAGGAATACACCAGGATGTCGTCAATATAAACGATGACACAAACATCGATAAGTTCCCGAAGAACATCATTCATGAAGTACTGAAAGGCGGCAGGTGCGTTGCACAAACCGAAGGGCATTACTTGATATTCGAAGAGCCCAAATTTGGTGCGGAATGCAGTCTTCCACTCGTCGCCCTCTTTTATACGTACCAGGTGGTAAGCTCCTCGGAGATCTAGCTTGGTGTACACACGAGCATCTTTTACTTGGTCGATAAGCTCAGGTATCAGGGGCAAAGGGTAACGATTCTTAATCGTTATCTGATTTAGGGCGCGGTAGTCAATACAGGCCCTAAGGTCTCCTTCCTTTTTAGGTACGAAGAACAAAGCGGAAGAGACTGGTGACTTTGATGGGCGAATGAAACCATTGGCCAGGTATTGATCCAAATACTGGCGCAAATGCAGGTTCTCAGGTTCAGTAAGAGCATAAATCCTACTACAAGGTAGTTGTGCATTGGGTACCAAGTCGATTTGGCAATCGTAAGATCGATGGGGAGGTAAGGTGTTAGCCTGCTCTTTCTGAAAAACGTCTTGGAATTCTTGGTATTCAGATGGTAGCTGTACAGGGGTGGAAGTTACAGAGGCTAGACCCATAGCTGGATTCCTTGGGTAACAGGTTGGTTCACAATCAGGAAAAGTTATCTTCTTTGCTCGCCAGTCTATTCTCGGATTATGTGTTTCTAACCAAGGGATTCCAAGAAGTACTTGAAATTGTGGGGCCTTGATCACATCAAACACGATTGCTTCCCGATGTCCGTCCTGACCCACCAGAGTGATTTCAACTGTGGAATGCGTTACAGGCCCTGAGGCTATTTCGGTTCCATCAACTGTAGTAATTACATCTTGGGTTACTTTCGGGCGGAGAGGAAGCTTAATCCTGGAAGCCAATTCACGGTCTATGTAATTTCCAATAGCTCCACTGTCTATGTATGCTTTTATAGCATGCAACTGCTGAGGCTGTTTTGGGTTCACAAGCACCATTGGCATGACAAAATGCGAGGTCAAAGAGTTTTTATTTCAAGCTCGTCAAGCGGACCCCTACGCTTGTCGGGCTAGGTCGTTTCCCGAACCAGGTGTCAATAACTCGTTATCAGTGGCTCCAACCACCTTCTTGGGTGGTTTAACTGGACAACTTTGAAGAAAGTGACCGGAAGTTCCGCAATACAGACAAAGTTGCATTTGTCGCCTTCTCTCTCGTTCCTTCTGCGTTAATGGTCCTTTAACACTGCCAATTTGCATAGGTTCGGAAACGTCAGTACTCTTGGAGTTAACGTGGGTCTTGATAGGTACTCTGGTTTCATACTTGAGCCGATCAGCTTTTCTATTTTGAAGTCTGTGATCAAGTTGAACCACTAAGTCTATGTAGTCTGTGCAGGCCTGGGGTGGATCTACTATCTGAGCTATAACATCTTTAAGCTCTCCGCGCAGGCCTCGATGAAACAATGTGATCCTTTTGTTTTCAGGCCATCCGGTTTCCACAACTAGTCTATTAAAGGTGGCGATATAGGACAAAAGATCCTGATTACCTTGTCGTAAGGATAGCAGTTCGTTGTCAAGGGCCTGTCCCTGCGAGTGTCGAGCGAACAATCTTTCCATGCTGGCCTGGAAGCCCTGGAAATCCCGGAGAATGGGATCATCCTGATTTACCAATGGAATAGACCAATCGGCAGCACAGCCACTGAGGTAAGATAGTACAAAGGCTACTTCGGTCTGGGCGTTGGGGAAGGCCCCGGGCCTGCATAAAAAGTGTAAACGGCATTGGTTCATAAAAACGGCATATTTCTTGGGATCCCCCGCAAAACGTTCCGGCGGGGCCAAAGGCATGTGTCCAGGTAGATTGATTTGTACCGGGTTATTCGAACCCATTGTTGTAGAAATATCTCCGGAAACAGGTAAAGGAGTGTGCTCTGCCTGGCCCTGCAATAACCTTTTGGCCAGATCATCAGTTCTTTCCTTGGATAGGATTAGTTCCCTTCTGAGAGCATTAGTCTCCTGGCGGGCTGAGTGCACTTCTGCCCGTAATTCCCCTAAAAGATGGGCCAGCTGATCTGTCTCGGAAGTCTCCATAGCGCCCAGGTGGGAAATTGTGGTAAGGCTTCGCGTTCTGTAACGCTCACCTGGTTCCCACGGAGGCGCGGCGTCGAAGGCGCAGAACTCTGAAGATGGACAGGAAGGGCCCCTCTATTCTGGCTTCCCTGGCTCGTTGGATACCCTCCTGTACGTGAAAAGGGAGTATTACCAACTGTGGAACAATGCTCAAGCCTCCCACTCCCTTCCAACCCTCCACGATACCTCCTCCACGATTCCCCGTGAAGCCTCACCTTAGGGTTTGGAAGGATGAGCTCTCCATCCTGCTTCTGATGCAGGGGCGCGTTGAAACCCAGTTACTTCACTGGATTGAGGATTGATGGGAGTTCAGGTAAGCTTGACTGTTCAGGTAAGGCGCTGTAAAAGTTCTGTTCAAAAGTTCAAGCTTAATAATAATGTTCGTTGTCTAATTGCAGCAAGCGCTGATGCTTATGTCTTTTTCCACTTAGGGGCCGGGGTTCGGAGTGCCGGAGATATGGCGCCGACCCGAAGTGAAACAGTTCTGGATGAGCGCTCAGGTAATGTCTTTGCATTCGCTCATTCAATGTCTTTGTCTTTTTTCCCCATAGGGGCCGGGGTCCGGAGATGCCAGGAAGCGGCAGGACCCGAAATGCAGTGGGAATAATCCAACAGGTAAGACTTAAAAGGAAACTGAGCTTTCCTTATTTCTTTTCTCCCTCTCACCTTTGTTCTTGTCTTTTTTCCTCTAGGCGCCGGGGCGTAGATGAATCCGGAAGATCGCTGCTGAAGATGGAAGCGCCTTGCAAAGGTGAGTAAAATGCAGCGCTGCAGCGATCGAAACAAAATGTCTTTAAAATGATGTCTTCCTTTTCAGGGCCGTTGGAGAAATGACTCCGGGATGCAGATTTAGCAGGTAAGGGCTTTTCTTCTCCTATTCTCTTCCTTTCTCCCCTTGCAGGTGTTCCAGGGTGCTGGCAGGCGTGGCTGAAGTCAGGATGCAGGAGCTGACACGGTGAGCGTCCAGCTGCTAGGTGCAGAACAACGCGAAGCATGTGTGGCTGTTCGGGTAGGGTTTAAATAGCCTTGGAAGAAGTTCCTGGTATGTATCCTTCCACCAATCAGGTATGTATCCTTCCCCTACCACACCCGGGTGGTGAAGTAGTCCTACAGGTTAAGTAGTCCCATTCAGGCCTCAAGAGGGCCTGGATGAAGCAGCAAGGTCTGCATCAGGTAAGTGTGCACCCAAGCACTTAAACACATATCCTCTTCTATGAGCCTGGCGCCCGCTATGAGCCTGGCGCCTAAGGCGCCAGGACTGAGTCCAAAGGGCCCCGACTTGGGCCCGCTGAGACTTCCCTGGGGAAAATGATGTCTGCCTCTGGGGTTGCTGGGCCCGGCCTGGCTCCTTAGAGGTAGGCATCATGACAAAAACCTGATGCCTGTTATAATACCTAAATTGAACTCACTACCTGACAGCATGGACCCGAATCTGTTAGTTGAACATTATAATGTAGCCATGACCTCAGCCCTGGATCACATAGCCCCGCTCAAACTAAGAAATGGCAAACCAAAAAAACACCTCAATTCTTGGTTCACGCCCCATCTAAAAAAATCTCAGGCTGGCCAAAAGAAAACTTGAAACTATTTGGAGACTCTCCCCATCATTCAAAAATAAATTCAACCTCTCCAAAGCCTCCTCCCAATACAAGAAAGACATACTATTAGCCAAACAAGAAACCTACAATACTAGAATATCCAACTCAAAATCCAGTGTCAAAGAACTGTTCAGCATTCTGAAAGAACTGGAAACACCCTTTGTACCCCAAGAAAACTGCACCAAGGATAACAAATGGTGCTCTAGCATACAACTTGCTTTAACAAACAAAGTAGCTAATCTACAAACCAAAATTGCCATCAAGAAGGCATCGCTAACACCACACATCCCTCAGAGCTCAGCGCCACCGCCACAGCCTAAGACGGGAGCCCGATTTTGTTTTTCTAAGGTATCGATCATAGAGGTAGAAAAGGTCATCCTGGGACTTAAACCGTCCAACTGCAAAGGCGACCAATGCCCAGCACAACTCATCAAGGATGCTGCGAGAGAACTATCGCCATTTATAACCAACATAATCAACTCCTCCTTTATCTCAGGTTCAGTACCGATCAACCTAAAAGAGTCCTGGGTACTGCCACTACTAAAGAAACAAACCCTTGACCCTGCCATTCTGACTAACTTCAGGCCCATCACGACTGTGCCCTTTCTTCTAAAAATTTTAGATAAAGTGGTTTACCTGCAAATTCAAAACTTCCTAGAGTCTAACCACCTACTTGGAACCCGTCAATCAGGATTCCGCACGCAACATGGGACCGAGACAGCGTTAATAGACCTTCAGACCCAAATAGATGATTGCAGAGACAATGGCCAAGCGGCCCTACTTCTCCTCCTGGACTTATCAGCGGCATTCGACTTAGTGGACCACACAGTCCTCTGTAGTCACCTCGACTCGGCAGCCCACTTTTCAAAAGAGGCCATAATTTGGATGAAGTCATTCCTGAGTAATCGGACCAGGAGAGTCTTCGCTCCATCAGCCTCAGCAGATCCAATTCCCATAACATGCGGTGTCCCACAAGGGTCTTGTGTGTCACCCACCCTCTACAATGTCTTCACAAAGCCCCTCTTTGATGAAATGGATCATCTGGGTATCTCCTACACCATCTACGCAGACGATACCCAGATCCTCCTCCCACTCTCAGGAGATTACGCCAAGGACCTGGCCCTAGTGAACAGGATATATAGCATCGTTCAGGCATGGATGGCCACACACAGCTTATGCCTGAACGATGATAAAACTGAGCTTATCATCCTGGGCACTACTACCCATATATCCAAACTCAGCCCTGTTTATGACAACTTCATTATCGATAGGAACAACATAAAAGTAGCTCACAAAGTAAAAACCTTAGGATTCTACCTAGACGCCACCATGAACTTTACCAAACAAGTTAACTCTCTAGCTTCTGCCACAGCATACACATGCAAACTTATCAGAGGGAGCAAACAATTCCTCTCCACAGATAGCTGCATTACACTTGCCAGAGCCTTGATACTATCCAAATGAGACTATTGTAATGGACTTTAAATTGGAGCAAATAAACAGACCATCCACAAAATTCAAGTGCTCCAGAACAATGCCTTGAGAGCAGCACTCAAGATTAATAAAAATGAGCATATATCTTCTACAAGAAGAGAATACAAATGGCTCTCCACCATAGACAAAATTCATCTCAAAATTGCTTCCCTCGCCCACAAATGTATCAATAACAAAGCTCCACCTTACCTCATGGACAGACTACATAAAAGAACTTCTTCCAGACCTACCAGAATAGCCAACGCAAACTGCCTCCAAGTTCCGCATTTCAAACTTGCCACTATAGGAGGAAATAGCTTCCCGGTCAAGGCCGCGCAGTTATGGAACTCCCTCCCCCATGACGTCAGAGAACCTCAGCCTTTCGCAAAATTTAGACTTAACCTCACTAGGTGGCTGTGAGCCAATGACAGCTAACTACTCCACTTGTCACACTGTACATAACTCTACATAACTATATATTACGTGAACAGGACCTTGCAGGAGCATGCTCCTTGCTCCCCTGTTCTTGACCTCTCACTGTATATATCTGCTTAATGTAATATTGCTATTATCTATGTCTACACTTCCTGCCTTTTACTCGTACTTGCAATTAGCCAAGCATATCTGTAACCAAGCTCAGCGTATCTCTGTACCTTCATCTGATTTTTATGTATCTGTAACTAAGCTGAGAATATCCTTGTCTGTTTGCGCCCTGATACTCCAGGGTATGGCGCGCCATACAAATAATAAAATAATAAACTAAACTAAACTAAACACTAGCTATAGGTGATATAAAAGGCCTATTATACATTAATAATAATAATAATAATAATAATAATAATAATAACCATTCTCGGGGAGAGAGCTGACAACAGTTGGAAAAGAGCATCATAACCTAGGGTGACTGCACAAAAGAAGATGCACGATGGAGCGCCATTCAATAATTGTAGAACAGATGTATGGCTAGCGCTCAGGGTACAATTCACTGATACATCGTATGTTGGGGCAATAATGACTAGGAAGATGAGGTAGGATGAGGATCCCATTGCCTTTATTCAAAGTATTCACGACAAGTGGCATGCCGAAACGCACGAGCCTTGGGATACAACGGTATCATTATTTTACCACATTATGTGTCAAGGGCTACTAGAGCCAATACAAAGGCAGCTAAAGAAACAGGTAGGAATGGAAGCAAAGACATGGCCAGAGATACAATTAACAATAATACACTACTGTAAAATATTAAAGTAAAAAAAGACAAAAGAAAGCTGAGAGTAGAAAACAAGAAGAGGCTAGGTTAGTCCAGGAAAAATGGTCAAAATATGTCATAGAAGGAGCGGTATTGACAAGTAACAAGGAAGTAAAGATACTGGGCCTCATTACGACCCTGGCGGTATGGGGTTAACGGCGCTGTAAAAGGTGCCGGCGCCGTTAACCCCGTACCGCCTCATTACAAGGTCTCCTCGCGGGAACCGGTAAGTAACGCCTGGTCAAACCAGGCGTGCTTACCGGGGCCGCGAGGGGAAGAGGGAGCAAACAACGGTCCAACTTGTAATGGCCCGTTGTTTGCCCCCTCTCCCATTCCCATTCAGTCCTTTGGGGGCTGAAATGGGAATGGGGAAGGACAGGGTCCGGGTCCTTGGAGGGAGGAATTACCGGGCCTTCCGAACTCGGAATGGCCTGGTAATTCCTCATTCTGTGGACCCGGACCCGGATGCGATTTCGGCGGCAGCCATGCCGCAATAGCGGCATGGCTACCACCGAGGTCGTAATGAGGGCCATAAACTATTCAGACACAACAGCAAATCTATACAGCATATGCCACTGATCAGAATGGGTATAATGGTATGTCAAGGGTCAGAGGGAATAACCTTAGAGGAGTGGGAGGATGAGGGGGATTTCAGAACTCCCAAGAGAGGGGAGGATTTCGTAGAGGACAGTTACCAACATGTAATTGCAGTAAAATAGGACATTTAGAGTATGTAGGAGCAGGGGAAATACGCAGCAACAGAATTGACAACCTCAGAGAGGAGGAGGAGGACATGTATCACAGAATAACACAGACTCACAAGGACAGTATGCCCAAGATCACACACAGACTAAAACATATGCACAGCAACCGCAGCAAGTAGCCATGCAAGCACAACATACACCAACACAGCAGACTCATTTTATTCATATGCAACAGACAGGTGCATCACAATGGCACATGGACACGGGAGCCACAAAGGTAACTGTAAAGACTGGAGGGGGCTATCTGTACTTCTGCCCTCTATATGGCAGAGCAGAGGCACAGAGAACCCCAGCCTAGGTTCTCTATATGGTAGCTATGGACGAGCAAGCAAGGCTTCTGCCCTGAGGAGGTGATGCAGGCTGCTTCTTAAGTACAGTGAGTCCCCGAGCCCCCACAAAGGAATGTCCACACACTATGTTATGTGCTAACACATTTCTTACAATAAAAATAAGATTCAGAGATATATACACAATTCAATAACACACTTTGTACACAGTTCCAATGGCAAATCTATACAATGATATCTGGTACCACATTTAGACTTTAGATTCCTTTAAAATGTATCAACTGCCGGCAGTTATAATAGAGCATACAAATCATTCAGTAAGGTGTATCAACATAGACAATAAGGAAAGAAGGGAGGTTAAAATTAAACAATGGCAGAATGCTTTCTTTGGATTTAGATGCACTATTATGAATGAGGTTCCCCCCACCTGGGCAACCATGAGTTAACAACCCCAGTCCATAAATGTTCAATAAGCCTTACTTCTTGATTCGAAAGTTCAGCCACCCCAATGTATGTGAAGTGGAAGAGTTTATTTGACGGTTCGCCGATGGGATCCTTTGGCGGGTACTCCCTTTTAAGCAGGAGCCCCTGGGCATCGAGAACCTTGAGGACACTTGTGGTAGTGCTGCAGCTTTGATGTTCGCAGTGCTCCTCGACAATCGATCGTGGAAGTCCAGGGAAGATGAGGCATGCTGTAGTCCTCGATGCAAAGTGTTTGGTGCCACAAACAAGACGCTGTGATGGATGCAGGCACGGCAGCGGGCATCGGGTGTCAGGAATCATGTTCGGCAGACCTCTGGCCTGTCGGTGCTGCAGTCGCTTCGGTGATCGGGACTCGACCACAGGCTAGACCGAGGATCTTCACTCCGTCGATGTACTTGTGATGTCTTTGTCGGCTTCTGGTGGTGGGGATCCCACCGGCGGACTTTCCTCGGTAGCCATCGACCTCGACTTTCACCAGCGGGACAAAGTAGTAGATGGTGATGCCAAGGGAGCCCTCTGTCAAATGTTCTTAGGCAAGAGTGGAGCTTTCTCGACTCCGGGAGTCACGCAGTGCTGCGTCAAGGTGTACCCGCCTCTGGGCAACACGATTTGACTGGCTTCTAGCAGTCACTGAAATCTTCCAAACCCTGGTCGATGTCAATGGACTTCGATGTCCAGGCGCTCTCTTCAGGATTTTCAGCGTACCCCTTCTCCTGACGTCAGACTCACAGAACTGGCTTTCAGGGTGCCTCAATGAAGAACAGCAGTTTTTGCACGATGGTCCCTCGTAGCTCGGGGAAAGGTCTCCTAGCCAGGTCCTCTCTCGGATCAGTCCTCGACAGACTCAGCAGCTTTTAGATTACTACGAAGGAAATACAGTAGCAATCCTCTTCTTCCAACTGGGCTTCAAGGATGAGCTTCAAGTTTCGACTTCATCTTATGAACAAATTGGTAAGTGAGAGGTCCCCAGATATAAACATCTGACCCCATTCACTCTGCCTGAGCCAGGCTAAGTCAGCGAGTCACACAGAAGGGCATTTATGCAGGCAGGCAGCCAATCAGGCTCACAGGTATTCTGGCCATTCACTTCCACCCAGACACCCAAAACAAGGAATGCGTATTGAAGCAAGCACCCAGTCTTTCAGCACAACAAACTGCATTCATGCCAGTTTCAGGCAGTGTTGTCTCAGTCATTGTGTCACACACACAGAAACCAGATACCCATAACATAGAATGCATATTTGTTAGGGGGAATTCTCATAAATGTGCTAATTTTCCTTACCTTTTGAGACCCCAGCAACCTTACTGGATTTTTAGGACTTGAATGTTTACCTGGAAAGAGTGTGAGCCTTTTTTCCCACTCTTTCATGTATTTTGATGTGTGTTTTACTTTTGTGTTCTGTGAATATGGAGTTTTAGACAACCCCATAGGCATCATCTTTTCTTGTGTGTCACACAGCACCTTCAGTGCAGTGGCACAGGGATGTCTTTTAGACTTCCCAAGGTTTACATATCTTATCTGGGACTGACTACTATCTCCTAGTGAATGTAAAGGTAAATTGACTTTGCTAGTCTCTTTAAATTGCTAGACCCAGCACACCCTGCCTTACAGTAGAAATGATGGAGGGAATGCCTAATGTTCCCTATGTCTAGAAAACTCATGTAGCATCCAAATGCTACCCTTTCCTCTCAGAATGGCTGGTTGCAGTGGTATTACCATGATTTCCCCGACCGCAACCCGTTTATACGCTACTGTAGCTGAAATCCACCAGCGCCATGCTTTTCAAGATGGCGTCTGAGCCCTCTCTGTAAAAAACAGACTCCCATCGACATTTTCGCGTTTCTTTTTGGAAAGGTCCTTCTTGTGTTTGTCTCTGCGCGCCAAACCAGGTATCGTCCCTTTGTTCCATCACCCTTGGGGGGCTTCAGTACTGAAGGCTGCCTCTGGTGCCTCAGTGTCTGGGGTGGGCAGGAAGTGAGAGCGGTGCCGGAAACTCCCTGTGCTTAGTCTCCTAGGAGACCTGTAGTCTTAATTGTGTGTAGTGTTCCCAAAGGTTACTGCATGTGATTCTGCCTAACAATATTGGTCACACACTCTATTCACACAGGTCCTACCCCATGGGTGTACCCACAACATGCAGTCACTGGGAAGACTCCAGCCAGTCTGGCCTGGACTTACCCACAATACCATATATGGTTCTTCTACCCAACAGCCAGTCAGGGGAAGGGACAGAGTCAGGGCTTCCCTGGACTTTGGAAAAACAAGGTAATAGGCAACAGAAACCAAGAGGCTGCAGGGGCCATCTTGCCTTCTATCAGGAATCCACTGATTCCTATGATAGGGCCTGGTTATCCCAAAATGGAGGATACTCAAAGCTCCTGTCAAATCAGCATGAAGCTGCCACCAGCCCATACCCTGCTCTGTGGGCAACACACAGGTGCCCAAAACGTACACTAGGGGTACAGGGTTGTACCCACAACCATGGGAGCCATAAGGGTATCCCAAAGGGTCTCTGTTCACCATGACCAAAAAGCGGAAGAGCTGTACTGCCAGGGGTCCCAACTGGACTCTGTGCAGAAAACAGCACAGAACACACAAGATAAGGGAGTATAGGACAATGACATGGAGGCCCCGTCTCTCCAATGCATTTCCAGCATTACAGTAGCCACACCCAAAATGGGGAGTGGAACTATGGTGGGTGGAAATATTTTCACTGGTACGGCGATAAATTTATATCCACAAAAGGACAGCCCACAGAGCGACCTGTTGTGTTCAGTACTATCTGTAACACCAGATCCCCAAGAGGAACCAAGAGTCAGGGTGATGATAGGGGGCAAGACATTTTCATTTCTTGTTGACACAGGGGCGACTCAGTCTTGTGTCCATGAGGGAAAATATCCAATGTCAGGTACTGCCATGAATGCGTAGGGAGTTTCTGGGCCATCAAGTCTTGTTCCTTTCACAAGCGAATTACCTATTTCGAAGAGATTGTGTCCTCTGACGTAGTCCTTATCTTTGATAGATCATCCCCCAGCTTGCTGGCCTCGGAAAATGTTTTCAGTAGAGGGCGCTGCGCGTCGACGTCCCTCGAGCTGCTGTCCCTCGACAGCCTCCGTATCGGCGCCGACGTCATCACGCGTATAAATAGACTCGCACAGCGTCCGTTGCTCAGTTCCGTTTTTCGTGGGGCCTCAGAATATCGTTGCTCAGTTCTTCAATCAAATATACTTACATTATTCCTCGTGAATACCGAGTCGTACTCGATGGCTTCCTCACCCGAACCGACAGCTCCACGGTCCGGCTTTAAAAAATGTCAAAACTGTGGAAAGTAAATGTTGTTGACGGATCCTCACAGGATCTGTTTGTGGTGCCTGGGAATCGAGCACCATTGATCGGAGTGCGAGGACTGCATGTCCATGACGGCGAAAGCCTTGAAGGAGCGTAAGGGGAAGCTCGAGAGAGGTAAGGCAGTTAAAACTTCTTCGAAAGTTTCCTCAGCGGAGTTGAGACATTCGTCTCCTCGCCATCACAAAAGACATTCTCGTTCTAGGTCTCAAAGCAGTTCCCATCACTCTTCGAGATCTAAGCATTCAAAAAAGAGACGTCGAAGATCCCCTTCCTTGTCTTCTTCTTCTTCCATTTCCCCAAAAAGGGTCTCCTGCCCCACAAAACATAGCTCTCAGGCTGAGTGGGAGGAATTCAGGAAAAAGATGCTGATCGTCTTCCAGAAAGCGTCTCGATCCCCTCGAAGACTGCTGAGGGTGATACCCTGGGTGAAAGACCCGAAAAATCAAAACGCTGCGAGTCGTAGCCCCCGGCGAAAGAAGCCACTCGAGAGCGTCACAAACCCTCGAGTAAAGGCAAAGTTGCGTCTTCGACGCCGTCGTCGAAGATCCCTTCAACGCATAGATCGCCGTCTTCGACGCCGTTATCGAAGGGTTCTTCGACGCACAGGTCAGTCGAGTCGACGCCGAGAAAGGACAAACCCACGCCGACTTCACAGCCAGTGGCCATACCCAGAGCCTCGATCACGAGAATGTCGTCGACAACCTCGAGTAGAATCCCGATACTCTCAAGTTCATCGAGGCCTCTACCACCTTTCCCAACGGCTTTTTCGATGGCTTGGAAGCCTTTAACGCCCGCGTCGACGACGTCGACGTTTTCCCAGCCAATCATGACGAATTTGGCCCCTTCTGCTCTGGAAATGGGATTTATACCATTTTTAAGACCTGATCACTCCAGAGTCTTATCATCTATTTATGAAGAAGGGGAAGATTCGGATCAGGAAAGACCTTTTGAGTTGCAGGGATCTGCAACTCCTGTACCAGAGGAATTTACCTGTGAGGAAGGTAGGTTGAAAGACCTCCAAGAATCCTTACAGGAAGCAAGTGGGTTGGACACTTCCCCAGAAGTGGAATTTGCCAGACCAGACTCAGGGAAACATGCTGAAACCCCTTATAGAACCATGATGGCAAGGCCAATAGAGTTTATGGGGTGGTCCACACCCTCACCTGCTTTTCAGCAAGTCCGCCTCACAGACATCTTGGTCAAAGGTCCACAGGAGGATCCTGTGGTGCCATTTCATGCAGCATTACAAAGGAGAATATTGGCAAACTGGGAAACACCTGAGGTAATCCCGGCAGTTAACAAAAAATTATCAGCTAAATATAGGGTGTCTTCTGCTGACCCTGAATATTTATCCAAACACCCAACTCCGGAGAGTCTGGTTGTTCAGGCAGCTACTTTATCAGGTAGTAAATCGGCTTACCCTACTGTTCCACAGGACAGGGATGATAAGAGATATGACTCTATGGCCAAAAAAGTATTTTCTGCATGTAGCATGGTGTTGAAATCCATCAATGCTACTTGTACGCTCGCAAGGTTCAGCCACACACTTTGGGAGTGTGCTTCATCAGCAGCTGACTGCCTCCCGGAGGGAGAAGAAAGGGAAGCGTTCCTAAACATCATCAAGGATGGTAAAGAAGCTATGTGCGAATCCCTTCAAACTGGCATTGATTCTGCTGACAGTATCAGCAGGGCCATGGCGGCAAGTACAACAGCCCGGAGATTTGCTTGGTTGCGAAAGTCTGGTTTTGCTCCAGATGTGCAAAGCAGACTTTTGAATATGTCCTTTGACGGCTCTTCTTTGTTTGGCAAGAAGGCGGATGACAGTTTAGAAAAACTACAAACATCAAAGGCAGCAGCAGAATCCCTGACAGCTGCAATCCGTCAGACACCATATCGCCCCTCAGGAACCTCTTGGAGAGGTAAGTCCTTTTGCTTCTATTCCGCATTCGGAAGAGGCAGAGGACAGCCGGTTCAAAGGGGTCAGAAAAATTCACCCGAGGTGGACGGGGTAAAAATACAAAAGCCGCAGCAGCAGCAGGTGCCTTTTTACCCTCAGCATCTGCATCAGCCGCCTCCAAACCGCTCTGAGGACTCTCCTCATAAGACACCAGTAGGAGGCAGGTTAACTCAACATCTGACGGAAGGCAGGCTATTACGTCAGATGCTTGGGCAATGGAGACAGTTGCCCAAGGTTACTGCCTGCCTTTTCTACGCATCCCTCAGAGTCATCCACCGGGGAACAGCTTTCTAAAAGTTCCAGATCTGCTCCTCTTGCAGCAAATTGTAGACCTGCTAGAGAAAGGTTGCATAGAACTGGTACCTGTAGCGGAGAGGAACAAGGGCTGGTACTCCTCCTACTTTCTCATACCGAAGAAAGACAGAGGACTGAGACCTATCTTGGACTTACGAGAATTGAACAAGTTCCTCAGGAAGGACAAGTTCAAGATGGTAATTCTCTCTCAGATCCTTCAGGCCCTCCAGCTCCAGGACTGGCTGGTATCTCTGGACCTCCAGGATGCTTATTTCCATGTGCCAATCCATCTCAAACACAGGAAATTGGCGGCTCTCATTATCAATTTCGAGTTCTGCCATTTGGGCTGACCTCCGCCCCGAGGGTCTTCACCAAGCTAATGTCGCTAGAGGCTGCAAGTCTAAGGAAGGAAGGGATTCACGTCTACCCCTACCTGGACGATTGGCTGATCAGAGCTGTATCTCCGGGAACAAGCTCAGATTCAGCTAGATTATGTCTGCCACTTCCTTCACAAACTGGGCTTCTCCCTCATTTTAAAGAAGTCACTGATGATACCATCAGAGAAACTCCAGTTCATTGGAGCGGTCCTGGACACTTCCCTGGGAAAAGCCTTGCCATCAGATGTGAGGGCTCAAGATATTCTGCAGATGGTCACCAAGTTTCAAAATGCCCAACGTCTCCCAGCCTTCGACTTTTTGAGTTTGCTAGGCCTCATGGCATCCTGCATATTCCTTGTGCCAGAGGCTCGCCTGAGAATGAGATCTCTTCAGTGGGCATTGAGAACTCAGTGGTCGCAATTCTCAGGGAGAATGACAAACCTCCTTCAGGTTCCGGACAAGGTGGCTCGAGACCTTCAGTGGTGATCCTGCCAGGAAAATATCTTGAAGGGAGAACTGTTTTGGCAACCATGGCCGGAGATAACAGTAGTCACAGATGCCTCCCTCATGGGGTGGGGAGCCCATACCAACGACTTGACCATCAGCGGTCGTTGGTCTCCATTGGAGTCCAGACTACATATCAACCTGTTAGAGCTGAGCGCAATCAGACTAGCGCTGAAAGCTTTTCTGCCATCTGCACAGGGGAAAAATGTCCTGATAATGATGCACAACACAGTGGCCGTTCACTACCTCAACAAAAGAGGAGGCGTAGGATCACTGCCACTGTGCAGAGAGGCAATGCAGCTCTGGTTTTGGGCAATTCAAGAAGGAATCTCTCTATCAGCAGTTCACCTAGCCGGAGAGAAGTACTTGATGGCGGACGCTCTGAGCAGGCAGGGCACAGTCTCCCACAAGTGGGAACTAGCTCAGGAAGTCCTTCAGGAGATCTTTGCCCTTTGGGGAACCCCTCAAGTGGATCTGTTTGCCACCAGTACCAATAGGAAGTGAGATCTGTTTTGTTCAAGGGAATTTCCCCCGAGAGGAACTCTAGGGGACACGTTCGTAGTGGACTGGGAGTTTCCACCTCTGTACACGTTTCCACCAGTCCCTGTTATCCCTCAAATGATCAGGAGGTTGAGAAGATTCCGGAGGACCATGATCCTAATTGCTCCAGACTGGGCCAGGAGAATGTGGTACCCGGATTTTCTGGACATGTCCATCTTCCCTCCAATTCATCTTCCACTCAAGGAGAATCATCTCTCACAGAAGGGAGGTCTGGTTCTCCATCCAGACATCAGAACCCTCAACCTTCACGCCTGGCTTCTGAAAGGTTGAGATACAAGGATTGGGACCTCCCTGATGACGTCATGGAGGTGTTGCCTTTCAGTCAGACGGCCAGCAACAAAGTGTTTATACCGCTGCCATTGGAACAAATTTTGCAGCTGGTGTAGAGAAGAGAATATCGTCCCCTTTTCATGTGGTACACCAACGGTGTTATCCTTTCTACTCTACTTGGCAAATTCAGGCCTTCAAGTTGGCACTGTCAAGGGCTATCTCGCAGCGCTATCGATCTTCAAGCGCACTGCAGAGGTGCCCTCGTATTTAAAATTACCCTTAGTAATACAATTTCTAAAGGGGTTAACTAATGTCTACCCTCCAAGACCTTTCCAGGTTCCTTCATGGGACTTAAAGTTAGTATTAAATTTCCAAATGGGTACTCCCTTCAAACCACTCCACTCTTGTTCGCTGAGATTTCTCACTCTTAAAACTGTCCTATTAGTAGCACTAACATCTGCTAGGAGGGTGAGCGAATTACAAGCTCTATCTTGTAAACCCCCCCATACAATTTTCCATAAGGACAAAGTTGTCCTACAGGTGAAGCCTAATTTCCTCCCAAAGGTGGTTTCTGAATTCCACATCACTCAGAAAATTACCTTACCTTCATTCTGTCCGCCTTCCCATCCAGGGAAAGAGGAAGAAAGTCTACATAGGCTGGACCCAAGGCGGGCTTTAAGCTTTTACATCAGCAGACTTGCTAGGATTAGGCAAGCAGACCAACTGTTCATAGGTTACTCAGGACACAAATTGGGACTACCGATAACAAAACAAACCATTTCCAGATGGATTATTTTGGCCATTCTGGAATGTTATGAACTAGCAGGGAAAGAGCCTCCTCAAAATCTTAGGGCTCATTCAGTCAGGGGTATCGCAGCCTCCTCGGCCCTCCAAAGAGGGGTTCCGGTTCGAGACATATGTGCGGCTGCCACATGGTCGTCCGCACATACCTTCACAAGATTTTACAACCTGGATTCCTCCTCTAGTCAAGAGACTAGGTTTGGCAAAGCCGTATTACATTCTGTTCATTCCTAAAGGGAAACATGGCGTTTTACTCCCACCTCCAATTACACACCACTGCTATGGGAGTCTATCAAAGATAAGGAATACGTCGGAGGACACAATCCCTTCGAAGAATAAGTTCTTTCGATGGGATGTTCCTCCGACGTATTCCTTATCTCCCCTCCCATCCATCCCCGCAGTAATACTTCCCTTGTTGTTGCAGTTTACGCTCCTTCAAGGTCAATAACCAATTCATGTAAAACAACTGTTAACCTCAAAACGGAACTGAGCAATGGACGCTGCGCGAGTCTATTTATACGCGTGATGACGTTGGCGCCGATACAGAGGCTGTCTAGGGACATCGGCTCGAGGGACGTCGACACGCAGCGCCCTCTACTGAAACATTTTTCCGAGGCCAGCAAGCTGGGAGATGATCTATTAAAGATAAGGAATACGTCGGAGAAACATCCCATCGAAAGAACGTTACCAGGTAATAAGTAACTTGTTCTTCTATAGGAGAGTACGCCATCTCTATGTCAATAATATATTCTAGACAAATACCGGTAAACATATTGAGGCATGACTTGATGACGAAACTTAATATGACGATATCTTTTCCTGATGAAGGGATAGTGTGTTCCACTCCAGGGATACATTATATAAACGTGAGGGAGCTTAGACTAGCATTTACAAGAAAAGAATAATTGCGAGGAGTCCCTCTAGATGAGGAAGTGTTTTTGTATGTAGTAACTGTTTTATTATCATGTCTGCCTAAGTTAGCAGGTAAGATGTTGAGGATACCCGACAACTTTCTGTTTAAGACAGAAATTCCTATGGATGATAAAGAAGGGCAAGTTATTCCTTTAGTGCTAGAATCATCAGTGGTCAGGGAAGAAAGGGTAATGCTTCATGGGACAGGCGATGACGGACGAAGATGGAGAATAGCCTTCAATGAAGTATACACATTGACAGATTTGACAGATGAAGAATTATTTAATGATAAACGTTCAGATGATGAGTTGGTATTTTGTATAAGCTTTACTTATTGAATTAAGGCAGAGAATGTAGAGATACCATGAAGAATGGCAGTGGTAAAAATAAGACCGCCATTTTTCCAGGAAGACTTGGAAAAAGTGGCAAGTATTTTGTGGACCATAAGTCCATATGACATGGGCCTACTAAAAGGATTTGGAGCAGTCAAAATCAAGCTCAAAGCAGGATCCATTCTGCCACATGAGGAACAATATCCCATGTCTAGGGAAGCCGATGAGGGGGTTATTTGAAACCATATCCACTTTAATGAAACAAGGCATTCTGGTACCATCTGATTTCCCTAGTAGCATGGGTGTGTATCCTGTCAAAAAATCGATAGAGGGTTTGTGGAGATTTATCTAGGATCTCCGACCGTTGAACCATATAGTCGAAGCAGAGTTTCTTTTAGTTCCTAATCCCACGACAATATTATGTAATATCCTGGTGGTAGCAAGGCTTTTTTTAAAAACGCATTCTGTTCCATTCCCCTTCATAAAGACTCACAAGATTTTACCTCATTTTCATATAGAAATATCCACATACCCGTTTGCCTCAAGGGTACTGTGAGTCCCCTTCCATTTTTAATAGAGTCCTTCAGATGGACTTGGGTAATGTTGAACTTGAGAGCATTATAATTCAATATGTTGATGACATTTTAGTGTGTAGTGAGGCAGAAGAGAGATGCAGAGAAGACTCTGGGCCTCATCACGAGTTGGGCGGTAACGCTGGCGCTTTTAGCGCCGGCGCTAATAGCCCTACTGCCAAACCCCCCGGCACTATTAGCCCTGGATCATGGGTTTGGCGGAACGGTTATTGCTGATTCCCCGTTGGGCCCATTCAGGAATTCCTCATTCCCCATTAGGCCCAAAGGGGAAAATTCGCGCTATTACCGCTTGCGGTAATCGTGCCAAAAATCGGCAAATCTGCCAAAGCCATGATCTGGCGGACCCTTAACTGCAGCTGCAATAGTGCTACCGCCGCATTTAAGGGTTACCGCCAAACTCGTGATGAGGCCCTCTGTCATGCTTATGACCATACTCATAGAGAAGGGGTACAAAGTAGGCATAGAAAAACTGCAATATTATCAGGAAGAAGTGTTGTACATAGGACAGTTAATCTCCCATGAAGGACGAAGAGTGACACCTGAGAGAGCAGAAACTATTATGAGAATGGTTCAGCCACAAACAGTAAAACAAATGCATAATGTTTTTGTTCTATGCAATTATTGCAGAACATGGGTTTTTGGTTACAGTATTTACATTCAACCACTTTTAAAAGCACTTAAAGAAGCACAGGTGGTTAAGACTTGGACAGAGGATATAACTGAAGGAATTAATGAATTAAAAAAAGGCAGTCTGTACAGCCCCTGTATTAGGAATTCCAAATTACAGTGAGGAATTTTATTTATTCTCACATTCAAATAGAGAAGTTACAACAGCAGTTCTTACACAGAAAACAACACTAGGACATGGTCACAAACCACTAGCCTATTATAGTGGAAGTTTAGATCCAGTCATGAAAGGGCACTACCCTTGCGAACAAGCATAAGCAGCTGCCGCTTACGCAATGGAAAAGGCTTCAAGTATTACTATGGGATGTTCCATAACTTTATTTGTAGAACATGAATTGTTTGCTATTTTGGAGAAACCCAAAAGTACATTGACCACGCAAAGAGCATCAGGGTATGAGGTAATTATCTGAAACCCTGCAATCAAAGTTGTAAGGTGTAGCACAGTAAAGCCAGCAATGTCTAAAGCCAAACCAGTGGGAGAAGATGATGATGTGCATGACTGCATAACTTACACAGAATGTTATAGTGATATTTCCCATGTTAGAGAAAATGCTCTAAGGAGGGGGGAAATCATCTGTATTGATGGTGCATCTAGAATTGACCAAAAACCGGGAATAAGACATACGGGATCAGCGGTAATACAGCTGAAGTGAGAGGAAAAACCTGAAGTGCTGCTTAGCAGAAGACTGCCTTCAACCTATTCAGCACAGCATGCAGAATTAGCCATGCTCATTGATGCACTGATAAGATTTGAGGATGAGGAAGTGACAGTGTACTCTGACTCGGCCTATGTGACGTCAACTGTACATGCAGGCTTGTAACACTGGAAGAGGAGGGGCTCCCTCCAAGCAGACGGCAGACCAGTGCAGCATGTCCGATTATTAGACAAACTTATCGAAGCATTGAGTATCGCAGAGACCATAGCAGTCGTGAAATGCACAGCGCATTCAAAAAGATCATATTTAATTTCCAGTTATGCTGCTAGCTTTATTGAGAATAGCCTTGGAGCAGCTCTATTATCCGGCGCATGTGACTCGAGAGAGTCTAGCTGCTACTATTGAAAAATAATGGTTTACACCAAATGTCTATGGATATGTGACACAGTTCATTTGAATTGTATTGTGTGCCAGAAATGTATCAGAGGGCATATCATGTGGGTAGTGAGAGGAGCGATTCCCAGATCTAATGGACCATTCCAACATCTACATATAGATTATATAGATATGTTGCAAACATGTAATGTCTACAGGTACATGCTGGTCTTAGTATGACCCTTTTAAAGGTGGATTGAAGCAGGTCCATGCATGCACCCTGATGCTGCATGTGCTGCAATAATGGACCACGCTTCGTTAACGTACTCTTTGAGAATATAGTATACTTGTTAGGAATCAGGCACAAGTTTGCTTCTGCTTATCATCCACAAGCGAATTACATATGTAAAAAGATCAATGGCCTTTTGAAGGAGAGAATAGCCAAATTAAAATTAACGTTGAAGAAGGGATGGCTGCATTGCCTACCTCTGACCTTATACTCCTTATGAAACCAACCAGGTTCAGATCACTATTTAACTACTAATGAACTGGTGACTGGACAGTGTAGCGAAGGCATTAGGTGACGAGATGCACAATTATTTGAGAGTAATGACTACACGTTTCTCTTTCATTTCTCAACAGCTCAAGAACCAATGTGAGAGGTCGAAAGAAAACAGCAGAACCAACCAACCAGGTTATTCGAACGATCTGCTCAAACCCCCCTTCCCCCAACTATATCCAGGGGACCAGATGTGGCTACGTAGGTTTGTGCGCACCTGGAGTACCCCTCGCTTTGAAGATCCCAGCATTGTGGAGGAAGTAAATCCCACTTCTTTCAAATTGAAGGGGAGGAGAGTGTGGAACCATCTACATGACGTCAAGCTCTACAAAGGCGAATCAGTGACCTCTCCCGCAACTGCCCCAAGTGAAGCAACTGAAGAAATTCAGCCCATCCAGAGCAGGTCAAGATCGAAAAAAACAGAAGCAATGAGTTGAAAAAGAACATCTTTTAGATTAGGGTTTCCTTTTATAGATTGATGGACTGCCTGAGAATCCTGGAACACACTCTTTAGACAGGTTCAAAGGAACAATGTGACATGAAAATGTGGATTTCCAAAAGAAGAATGGAACAATGAATATTTCCTATGACACCAATTGTTACATTATTTCATAGATTTTTATTAGTTTTGTTTTCATATATACTCCAGTCTTACGCAGCCTTAAGCAGACATGGAGTGAAAATGCCTACCTTTTCTAGTTGACGCAATGAACCACTGCATTGTTTGGAGGATTATCTTTGCAGTAATGCTCCAGTTCCTGATATTAAAGTAAAAATGAGTTGTAGAATTGGGAAAATAAATTGTAACAATGAGAGGTTTCTGAATTTTAGAAATTCATTGCCTTCTAGAAGATCCGTAGGCGTTCATGGGATACTAGTAGTGACATCAATTGGTAGTATGATTTGTGTTCCCCTCCTTATTTCAATAGCCCTTAGAAATGTTACAAAAGATAATAGCAAAATGAACTATACATAAACATGTACTGTTGTCCCTGCCACAGACAATATACCCATATTTAATAACATGTCCATGCACTTATTCCGACACCAGAGGGAGGTTGGGGAAGATCACGATGGAATACATTCTTACCTAGACAATGCAGTCAATTTAAAGAATACTTTTTGGTATCAACACATGAAGGAAGTGGAAGAAGAACATCAGATGAAAGTTGCTACGTCTGCTCACTGATACCCTACGCTTTGGGTACATCCAAGATATTTATAGCTACAGAAGTACCAGTAAAAAAAGCACATTATCTGACACATCTTGCACTCTTCCTGACCAGAAGGCAGTTCTAGTGAAAAACTGCTTCCCTAGTGTGTCTTACTAAAAAGACAAATCAAATAGAAGATGATTATGTCCAGGATACAAAGTCAAGGGAAGACAAAAGAGCAAAGCATTGAATTATAAAATATGAGTTGAGTTAAATGCAGTCGATGTATGCAAAAGCCAGTGGCCCGAAGATCGTAAGGCTGCTGACTTGGGTGGATGATGAGGGGCGCCATTGCAGATACTGCCCCTGAAGAATGCTTCTTTATGCTTCCGAAACAATGCCAAAATGTAGGTTGGAGAACACATCAAGTGTGGTCGGATTTTCGATGTACCAGGCATGAAGGATGGGACCTCAGTATTGATGGATCATTACTGGGGATGTGGAACCAGAGCAGATATCAAATTACCACCAGACTGGGGAGGACTTTGTTCATTAGTGTTGGTAAGCATACCAGCCTTGGTAGTACCACAGAGTGACCTGCAGATAGTAGATTTCCTGAAGATGACGAAGAGGAGATCGCTTTCCAAAAAGTGACAAAAAAGAGAGAATTATATCTCATCAAAATCAATGTAGGCATATGATGAAATCCGAGATGAACAAAAGCGATTCAGCGAGACGGCAGTGAAATTTACATCCATATTCTTGCCATGACTTCAGGCAGGAGTAAATGCCAAGTAGTTGCAAATCACTAGATGGGAGCTTCTGCAGACGATCAAAACAACAATAAAAGGATTCAATGCAATCAGAGAAGAATTGAGGGCGATAAGGCATATGGCCCTCCAGAAAAGATACGTCTTGGACCTGATTACAGCGATGGAAGTTGGCATGTGTGCCAAGGTTGGACCTTCATGCTGTACATACCTACCTGCCCATGATGAAGAAAATAAATGCTGACAGAAGCAAAAAGCACACTGACAAATCTGCACACGAAGATGGTGATGGAAGTAGAAGAAATCAAAGATGATGATTGGTTTACATCCCTGTTCTCATGGATTCCAACCTGGCTAGCAAATGCATTAAAATGCTTGGAGCAATACTTGTGTTTGCATTGGTAGGATTCTGTCATATAAGGATTATCATGGGACAGTGCAAGAAGACATCCAAGAAAGCAATTGGGATGAAGATAATGATTGACATCGATGCTGGAACACTTGAAAAGACTGAGGCCAACATGTGAGAGAAAGCATAAAGAAAAGCACTTGTGCACCTCCAGGAACCAAGTATCATTATCCCAAGGATCAGAAAAAAAGTATGTGGGACGATGGATATTTTTCTCACCAACAGGGGATTGTCGTTTCATGACCTGGAGTGTGGATGAACACATAAAGAATACTGGTAACCTGAGGTGGGTGACGGAAATATGGTTCCCAAAGAAAAGGAAATATGATGAAATGATAGAAGAATACAAAGCAGGAATTGCAGAAGAAGAAGTGAAGAGTTTGGTTGAGAACTCGACCAGAGGGGGGAATGTAGAGGAGGAGGTAGAAGCTTACTCCCCGCCCCTTGCTGCTATCATATTGGGATAGCAGACGAAGAGCTATAACGGGGAACCCAAGCATGAACCACTGCAATGTTCCTGGACCTCGCCGAATGTACGAGAGATGGTATGCACTCAGATAACAATTCAGAGTCTATCCACAGGCTGCAATAGGGAAAGGAAGTTAGCAAGAAGGATTTCCTGTGCCCAGCTTCCGAAATGTGGCTATGAACAACATGGATGTGCGTTAAAGAAAATCTGACAGCACCAAGAAGGTGTCTTATGAAAGGCATATGAGACCATGCTGAAATGATATAAGAATACTTAAAGATGACACTATAACGGAAGCATTAAGAGAAACATGTACCTAAAGGCAAAGGAATCATGGATGAAACAAAGATGAAGTTACTTCTCAGTCAATAACTGTACATATGCAGTAATGCAAGGTAGAAAGTGAACTGGAAAAGCTTGCAGAGGAGGTATATAAACAACGTTTAGGATGGCCATTAGATGAAAATGGGTGACGTCTCATGACAACCCAGCTAGCTCAGGAGTATGAGCCCAGGGTGGTGAGATAAAGACGTGATCGGGAAATGGTCTCTGTGTGCAGAATAAAGGAGTACATAGGACTGGAGCCAAAAAGGCTATTTCAGGAGATGAATAAAGAGTTCAAAGGGAGTCCATGACCAAACCACGTGCGTCAGACATATTTCTCTCAATATTGTGAAGGATAAGAACATTTGTGAAAGACAAGTATTGGATAAACACAATGCAAAAGCCTATGTGAATTAGAGTGAGCAAGTCTATAAAGGCTGGAAAGGGTAATTGCATCACACCAATTAAAATCAATTCTTATTAATTGGAGGACAGAATGGACAAATTCATGGTCCCCTAGTACGTGATGTGAGATGCGTGAACAAAGGCTATTCATTAGAGCCTCAGACGGAGATAGTGGCGTGCCTACACTCCCTTGAATGTTTCAGGACAGTGAACAGAGACAGTGGCTTAAGGCCTACCGATCAAACTAATTGGGAGAACAAGGGGAAAGCTGATGTAGCTCATGGTGCCTGGGCTTCTATTTCATGTACATTCTGCTAGAAAGCTGAACATCCAAGGTTGGGTGGGTTGCCAACCAATGAGAGGCTGGTATAGCACTTTCACATACACCTTTGTGAAGCACTATTTTGCTACCATATTCTCTGCTGTAATAATGATGACAAGTGTATAGAAGTAGCTCAGGGTGTGCCCTACAGACTAGGGGCCACCAATGAGGCACTGTTACTTATGGATCGTATATGTAGAGATGTTCCCCTAACCCAATTCCTCTACCCGATAGGTTTTATTATTTACCACGCAGCATGACATCACACATAGCATCATATGTAGTATAACATTGTTGTTTGATTAGAATTGTGTGTGAGCTGACTTACATCTGCATTGATGTTAGTTTGGGTACCCTGCTTTTGTTCACTGCGATAAAAGCAGTATTTTTCCATCTACCATGAGTCTGCCTGATTATTTGGTCTGAGGTATTTTATTTTTAATTCCGTCTAGCACTTAGACAATGCTTCAAGGTAATAGAGCACACAAGCATCTCTTGGAAATTCCCCTGAAACTTCTGACCTTTAAGGAGGCTTTTCTCCTAACCATTACTTCTGCCAGGAGGCTAGGGGAAAATGACGCCTTGCTCTGTTTCTACCCCTACTTATATTTCCTTCCTGATGGCCTGGTTCTACAACCCTACTGCTCCACCTTTCACCTTGATGAGGACTTAGTTCTTCTTGCAATCCTCTCAGGGGAGGGCTATGTCAGTCTCCTGGATATTGAAGGGACTGCAAGGGTTTATTTTGAAAGGACGGATTCCAGCAATTGGGACGAGGAAGAGTAGAACTGGGCGTAATAATGATTACTGTTAAGTGATCTGGCAATTAGATCTCTCAAGGAGCAAACAAGGCTTCAGCCAGACCTGTGATGAGAAACACTGTGACCCACCTTTCAAGGTAAATCAGTGTGTTACAACCTACCACGCTGAAATACAAGTAGGTTAGGTTAACCAATGGATAATAACCCAACCTCTTACCGCTCTCTCATACAGGCAGATTTTGAAAACAGTTGAGTACAGTTTTTCTTATTTGGATAAACCCATGAATTGGCATCAGAGGAATGTATCTTCCCTGATTGCCCTCTAGCATATGATGCAGTGACGCAGTCATGTCACCTGTCATATAAGGGTTAGCCTGGGCATCGTTGCTCTCTACAGAACATTGTCTGTGTCAAGTGTAGATGATTTCTAATAATAATAATTTAGCATTTATATAGCACTACGAACCCTCAGGTATCTGAGCACTGCTTATTATTACCCACAGTGTGTGGTGCTCATTTATCGACCTCAGAAGGATCAAAGGCTGGGCTTGGCCCTGCCGGGATTCGAACCTACGTCAGCAGGCTCGGAACAGATAGAGTTTAATAGTTCTAATATAATTTCACTTTGCAGATCAGCTGTGAACAGACTGAAAAGCGTCGCCGCCAGCGAGCAGCCTTGCTTAAGGCCGTTTCATGTCTCTATGTATGCTGTTAATAAGCCATCGTTGGTTAGCCTTAATCGTATCTTAGTTGATGAATAGAGTAATTTTATTGGCTGTAATATATTCACCGGACATTTCCATATTTCAAGCTTGTTCCAGAGCAGGGAGAGGTTAACAGAATCGAAGGCAAGGTGTAGATCAACGAAAGCCATCCAGACCTGTTGACTGGTGGCCTTGGCTTCGTGTTTCACAAGTTTTAGGAGTAAGAGGTTGATGTTTGTTCCCCCAGAGTGGACAAAACATGTTTTGTCGGGGGGCCAATTTTTTTTCTTGAGTGGCCCACTCTGTTAGATCTCTCAAGAGGAAGGTTGCAAATATTTTCCCTAGAAGATCTAATAGAGAATGTGGCCAATAGTTTGCCGTATTCTCTTTGTCTCCCTGTTTGAATATTGGTATTAAAACTGCCCTTCTCCATGTCGAAGGTATTTAGTTCAGTTGCTTAATCAAATTTAGAATCTGTACCATAATTTCCTTTATTTTGGACCGCTTGGAATAAAGACAAAATAATGTCCAACGGCTCACTTGTTGATGTCCCGGGCCAGGGCATCATCGAACTCCTGCTCGATGTCCCGAAGGCGGTCCTCTTCCTTGGCCCCTTGGTCACAGGGACAATGACATCTGGATCTCCAGGTCCCTGTGAATGACCTCGAGGCAGTCGGCCCGCCTCAGGGCCCTACGCATGGAGTTCTCCGACCTGACCATCGTGAGCCGTGCCTCTTCCGCCCGCTGCCGCGCCGCATCTATCGCATGGCCCAACCGCTGCCACGCAGAAGACACTTCCCGTCCAGAGTCCTCCTGCCCTCCGGCCGATGCCTGCCCCTCCGATGATGAAGGCCCCGAGCCATCATGGCTCCCACCTTGTTGCTGCTGCTGCTGTGCCGCTGCCTGTGCCCTGGCTCCTGCTGCCTGCACATCCTCCTCCAGCTGGGGTGTATTTGTTGAGGTGGCCACCCCTGCTGGACGTACGACTCCCAACCAACTGTGGCAGGGATGTGTCCTCCACCAGCCTGGCTGCAGGGTCAGAGGCAGCTCCACAGGGCACCCAGGTGACACATGGGTGGGAAGATGGCACGGAGGACGACTGGCGCATAGGAGGTTCATTTGAGGAGGGGGTCGGAACAAGGTCCAGAAAATGGAGGAATCCGGCCCTGTTGAGCTGTCCCAGTAGGTCAACGCTGTCAACGAGCCATGAGAGAAGACGTGCAGTCTCCTCATGAAAAGAATGCAGGTCAGCTCGCATGGCACGTTGACGCAACGCCACCCCACCCAGGACAGGCTCAACCCGGTGCCGGATAGCCACATCCGCAGGGAGAGGAAGGCCAGTTGGTGAAAGCCGATCCCCTCCCTGAGAACGGGTCTGGACGTAGGTATCCCTGCTGGTGCCAGATGATGCAGTCACAGGATCGGGGACAGGATTACACACAGGCACCTCTGCGGCAGCCTGTGCTGCCTCCTGTCCCTGCACTGCACCACTAGCACCAGTGGAATCCCGCCTCCAGACCCCGTCTCTGTCCTCCTCCACCAAACCCCCACCATCCTGGATGACTCTGTGCCATCTTCCTCCGTTGGGCCCTGTGGGGTCTCAGCTGCCCCTTCAGCTGCCGAGGAGTCCAACTCCAACCTCCGCCTCTTGGACCTCCCCTCGGCAGCTGCGACCTGGGACGCGGCACCGGACTCCTCACTCCCCGACGAGATGACAACCTGGGAGGGGAGCCGGGCCTTGCGTCTCCGGCTGGCGGTGCGATCCCTGCCGCTGTGCTCCACAGCACCCTCTCCGCCCTCTTCATCAGTCGACGCTGCAGACAGGGAGAGATAGGACACAGGCATCAGGGCACTGTACAATGGACTCATACACACATGGCAGTTGCACACGAGTATCATTGTCAAACTTCAGACATGGCATCACAATCCCCAACACACATGTCATTTCAAATCACACACATGAGCTATTCCACAGCCATATCGCAACAGCCAGCACCATCCATACACATAAAACAGCATGAGCAGGCAAAGGTGAGCCAGACATCACATGAGACACAGGGAGTGCACTAGACATGCACACACGCCACCACACTTACATGCATGTGTACACCTCCACCAAGTGTCGCAGTGATGAGATCGGCATCCTGTCACATCTGGCAATCAGTCTTCTACATATCAGTCTCACATGCATCCATGTTGCATGACAGTTGCACACTTGTCAGATACACATACATGCACATGTACACAGTGCAGATACATGCAACTGGAACCAACATCCATGTGTGACACCACAACCTTGACAACTGACATACACAGTCATTCAAACATGTGTGCTCACACATCTGCATTTGGCCTGCATGCTTACCCACAAATACACCATCCATGTGTCTCACACATGAAAGGACTCGCATGTGTAAGCCTCACGGCCCTGTACATACACATCCGTACATGGCCCTACAAAACCACATGTGCAACCTGCACACTACTGACACACCACCACACGCACAGCTTCCAATCAGTATGCATGTACACTTACCGCTCAACTGCAGACGGGTATGCCTCTCAAGGACCTGGACGTGGAGCGCTGGGCATAGGCGTTCCAGGACCCTCATTTGGTCTTCCGACAGGTGGTCTCGGCACCCATTAGCATCCGCTGCCTTCAAGATGCGCCGGGCCTTGTTGAGGGTCCTGGACCTGAAGTCCTCCCAGCCCTTCTTGACATGATGGAATTCGCGGACTGCCACCCCCTCCGCGTTGATGGCAGTCACGATGTCCGTCCAGATCCTGGCCCGTCCTTCCTTGTCGGCGCGCGACCTTCCGAGGAGGGCATCATACTGCCCCTGGACTTGCTCCACCAGGACACAAACTTCGGTGGCAGTGAAGCTGGGGCCCTCTGCCTCTCTGGCTGAGGGTTGCCAGTGGTCTCAGATGGTGGTGTGCCCGACATGGCAACCCCAGAGGCAGGTGTGGGTGGGCAACTGGGGCTGGGCTGTGGAGCGATGGAATCCCAGTCGGGAGTCTTCGATTCCAGCAGGGGTGGTCACAGCAACAGCATCCCTGGCTGACGTGCAGGCAGCAAATGGCAGGGCACGTGGGCAGCAGGCAATCAGGCAGCAGCAGATGGCAGGTGGGAGCGTGCTCAGGGCTCTGGGGGGCAGTAATTCAGCCTTCTGGGCAGGAGCGTGGTCTTCCGTGTGTGAACTCGTGGCCAGCTTGATACGGAGTGATTTGGCACGTGAAAATCTTACACGTCAGCATGAAATTCGAGGAAAGGCCCTTAGCGCATAAGCGCATCAGCGCACGTACGCGATTTCATTGGACCAAAGGCCCTTAGCGTGTAAGCGTGTCTGTGACGTGACGCACGCGGGTGTTTCCCTCATAGCACGTGATGACAGAGCACACGTGGAAAAGATGCACGTCCGAGTGTCACCGCGTGTAATTGGAGGAAAGGGCGGGTACACACGTAACTGACGTGTACGTGTGGGCCGGTTTAAAAGGTATGTGTAGGACACCATTTCCTTGTATCTGCTTTTTATGGAGAGCAAGTGGGTGGATTCTGTACTTCTTGTCGGTTCACACGCGATTACTTCACAGCGTTTCAAGTTCGTACTCCCTGTTACCTCTGACAGCTTTCATTTTTCTACTTTTTTTGGGCCTGTTTCCTCAAACAGTGTTCACTTCTCCTTTTGTCCTATCTCCTCAGACAGCGTACAATTCTTATTTTTCACGTTCTTTTTCCAGGCAAACAGTGAGTTCCGCACGTACTTAGCAACTGTGCTTGTCCCGTGTGTCGCGTACCCCTTCAGAGGTCATTGTAGGCTGTGTGTATTACGCGTACGCTTGTTTTTGTGTTTCTGGGTGCCACAGCGTAGTGGGGGTTCATTTTTCCACGCACGTGGTCTACGAGGGGTTGCGTGCATGTTTAGTTTTGTTTTTGGGCTGCCTGTGCGTTGCGTGACCCCGTCATCTTCCCCCAGGGGTCACAGCCAGTCTTGTTAGAGCACTTGGGTACGAATTCCATCTAGTACCCTACCCCTTTCATCCCCAATTGCCCAGGACAACAGTTTACTGCAACTCCCATACGCACAACAACATCAGTGCCATGGTTGGGAGGCGACCAAGCGGTAAGGGAGGCAAAGGTGGCCGACCTTCAAAAGGTGGACGTGGTGGGTGCGGTAGGGGACGTGGCCAGGATTTGCATGGTGCCTGTAGACCCCCATGTGCGGAGGACCAATCAGGGACACCCATGCCCCTCCCATGGTTGAGGGAAACGTGGCTGAGACCATCCCAGCTCAGCCCCTGTTGGACCAGCCCATTGTGGCACCTGACCTGGCACAGGATGAATCCCTGGCTGACTTTCAGGTCAGCAAGTCTAGGCCACATGTGGCGGTGCAAGTTGTCACCAAGGCATGTGGATCTGTGGCAGCTATGTCATCTGCTGCCCCAAGTATGCAGGGTGGTGAGGCTGCAGGGGCAGCTGCAGTTCCATCCGCCCCAGCTCTGACTCTCCCAGCCAGAACAGTGTCGGTCCTGGTCCATCATGCTGATGTTCCCCCTGCCAACATCACACTTCAGACAATGCCTGCATCAAGTCCTATGGTCAATGTGCATTCGCACACTCCAACAACCCAGTCCACCGGTGATTCTGCCCCTACTGACCAGAGCGGCGTTAGCCACTCTGGCTCCGCTCCACCTTCTAAAAAGAGGAAGAAGGGTGCTCTGGCATGACAGGATGAGACCCCAGGCACGGCAACACACTCTGCACGTCAAGGAAGCCTTGCTTTAATGACGCGGAGCTTAATGCACTTGTGAGCTATGTGTTGCAACATAGCCACAAAATGGTGGTGACTGCAGGGTCCAAGACCACACCTGGTCAACGTAAGGCACACTGGCAGACCATCGCCAACGACATAAGTGCCCTTGGATTTGTGAGGCGCTCAGCTGATGATTGCTACAAGCGGTGGAACGACCTGAAACGCAGAGCAAAGGACAAGCTGGCCTCAAGTCATGCCGCTACTCTGGTGACTGGCGGTGGGTCTCCACAAGAGGACAACAAACTCACTGAACATGAGTCTGTTGCTGGGACCTTCGTCACAGAGGAACAGATCCGAGGTGTGGGAGAACTACCCGATTATGAAACATTGTCCGGTGAGTGCCCATGCGTGTGTGTGTAATGCATGTGTATGTTGTTTGGGTGACGGGTTCTGATTGAGTGGCAGGTGAGGGTGTGTGTGACTGAGTAGTATGGGTCACCCATGTGCTTCATCCAAAACATTCTCCGGCCTTGAATTTGGATGTGGCACTATCCCTTCTGCCCACAGTAGTAATTTAGCGCAACATCACGGCAGTTGCCCTTGAGGTGGCATCATGCAACAACATTGTTTGTATTTTTTATTGTTCTTTCAAGCTGATTGTTTCAATTCTCCCACTTTTGCAACACATTCCTCAGCCCTATTGTGACATATGTGACATGCTTCTGTCAGTGAAGAACCCCACATAGGCCCACATGTGTCACCTTGGTAGTTGAAAGATTTGACCATTCAGGCTGAATGAGTATTGTCCTGATCACATGATGTTTTTGGGCCTGTTTGAATGTGGAACATGCTAGTTGTTTCCTGTCATGTTGAAGTGCACAACCATTGATGTGTACATGGCCCTGCAATCATTGTATTTTTGTACACTGAATGTGTTGCAGTGTGTGGCACATGGCGTATCTTTTCACACTATGTGGCATTTTTCATCTCTTCATGTCCATCTCACATGGATGGGTGACAGTACTCATTCACTGACATATGGATGTACTTGTGGAATGTACCATGGCTATGGTACATGCCATCTGTGTGATGGCATGTGTCATTTATGTGTATAGGACATGCCACTCACAGGCCAATGTGTGATGGCAGTGCTACCCAGCATGCAGCAAATGTGTTGCTCTTCCATCTTGGTGTCATCAGTGTCTGCCATTTGCCTCCTCTTCCAACTCTGTGACAGTGCATGCATGGGAGGGTTATAGTCATGTGGGGCATGTGTAAATCATGTACTGGTTATGTAGCTTGTCAGGCCTATTTGTATGCTATGGGGCTAATGCCTGTTTCCATTTTTTGTCTTTCATGTTTTTGCAGGGGATGATGCACTTGATGCTGGTGAGGTTGAGGAGATGGTGTAGACCCAGGGGGAACCTGAGGCACAACCAGCCACCATTTGGGGACGTGGTGTGGTGGTGGGTGAGAACCCACTCTTGCTGCAGACGATACTGTCAAGGGGTGTCTCTGGGTGCACCTCCCCAGACCTCTATTCAGGTGTTGATTCGGATGATGAGACCTATGTGGCGTCGCAGGTAAGTGTTTCTGGAAGGGGTTCTGTTCTGTCCAACCCACCTGCACCAGGGGTAGAACCCTCTATGGGGATGTCATTGTTGGTTAGTCAGCCTTTGGCGGTTTCGGGTGCAGGGTCACACTCCACAACATCTGATCCTGTTCCTGGGCCAGCAGATCAGAGGGGGAATGCAGTCCTGTAGCCAGAGGCAGTGCCGGCACAGCAAGGCGCAGATTGCCTTGCCCCAAACAGGTGTGGTGCCCGCCGATGTGGTGGCCGTACGCCACCAGGCAATACCGCATGGGAACAATGCATTTACGGTATGGTAACCCAACAGGCAGCATCAGTTGAGATGATGGCCCAAGCAATGGAGAGGGTGGCCACTTCCATTATCCCCCCTGAAAGGCAGATGGAGCTACTACAGCAGGCAACAGACTCCATTTGCCAATCACACAGGGAGGACATGTTGGCGTCCAACAGGGACAGACGGGCGGCACTGGAGACTCTACGCCAATCGATTTCAATAGAGTCCCAGGGCCACAGGGAATCCCTGAGGGTAGAACTCCATCACCTCAGGGAGACTCTTTTTGACCTTGAGACTTCCACTAACTTGAGGACAGAACAGCAGCTGGAGCAGCTCACACGTTCACTCTCAGCTGAGATGCAGGCAACTCGGGAGGAGATCCGGGCATCACATAAGGTGCTGCATTGGGATCTCCGCACTATAATCCTCCAGAACAAGACCTTCCACACCCGCATGCTTGCTGCCAAGGAGGACCATACCAGGGCTTTGCGTGGGCTGCCTCCCATAGCACCACCACCTCCTGTGACAGCAGCAGAGGGTGTTCAGAGCGACAGCAGCAGTTTTCCCACATTGGCATAGCCGTGCAGGCCATGCAGGCCATGAGCCCATGGAGGTATTTTTTTTCCCCAACATCCACACAGGCGGCTGTTGGTGCGCACCCTGTCCTCGGACCTCCTGGGTGGCCTCCCCCCCCCGCCCCCCACATGGCCATTTTTGATTTTTGCTTTTTTGATTTTTGATTATTTTTTGACAGTGTGTTGCCTTGTGTGGCTCCCGTGGCATCCACTGTATTCCGGCTGGGCACATGCAGGCTTGTCCTGAGTTTGGGTTCGATGCTTGGGTTTGTGAGACACACACCACTCCTGCTTCCCGTTTCCATGGGCTTGCAAAGGGTGTGACCAAGTGACAGTGATGTACACAGTGATGTTGGGCTCCCATGAGCTATGTGGGCAGTCTGTAGTCAATACTGTGTAGACATTCCTTGTGTATATTGTAGTTGTATTGTACACTGCATGTTGGAATTATGTATGCTTCTGCTTCCATGTCTCCCTCTGAATTTGCAGGTTCATTCCTCATGTCTTCACAAGGCCGTCTACTTTGGAGATGGAGATCATGTTGTATGCAGTACACAGACACGTTTTGAAGCCTGCAAGACTACAGTTGGAAGGGGGCGATGTAGTGGCATATTCAGGTTGTAAGACGACTACTTTAACTTAGTACTGTCATGTTTTAGTTATGTTTGAGCTTGTGTAACTGCATTGTATTGTTGGTAAGTATTTGGTCATGAGTGTTGTTAGTTCAACATTACTGGGAGCATATTGTTTATGGCCAGTTTCCATTAGGGGCACTGTACTTTGTGACACTTGTGTCAGGTTTTCGGGATTGCTTTGTTTGCTCTCACATAGCATGACATGCCATGGTGTGTTGGGTGGTGGTGCTGGGGAGGGGTTGGGTGACATGGCACTGTTCTCATGTTGTATTTTGCAAGGGGTAATGCATTTAGCAGCCTATGTGTCTTTTGTTGACACAGCATTGGTGGTGTTTCTGTAGGTAGGTATGCACACATTGTGACACTTCCAGATGACCAATCTCAGGCTGGTATGGTAGTGACAGTTGACTGTCCCTTGAGTCATCATCATTGATTGTCAGATGGTATGTGCCAGGGCTGTGTGCACTCCACAGGGGTGTGATTTTAAGTGAAATAATTAGCCACCAGCTGCGTTCGGGCTGCCTCACCCCGTTCCCTTTCCCCTCCCATGCGCAGCGGGCGTGCATGTGGTTAGGGATGTGGGGGCACCACCATGTCGACCGGCAGGCCCTGGCGTGTTGCAAGGTTGTGCAGGACACATGCTGCCACTATGATCCTGCACACTACTGGGGGAGCGTATAACAGCTGCCCGCCAGAATGGTCAGGGGAGCGAAAGCGTGACTTGAGCACTCCGAATGTGCGCTCCACTATGCCCCGGGTTGCAATATGGGCTGTGTTGTATCTTATCTCGGGTGGTGTGGTGGGGTTCCGAATTGGCGTCATCATGTGGGTGCTCAGAGGGTAGGCACTGTCCCCTAGGGAGGTGGTGATGGATATCATTAGTAGGGTTGTGACATTACTCAGTATCTGGCATGCATGCATGTGCAGTGGCATTTATACTCACCGAGCAGCCATGTATCGCCATGCCGCCCAGCTTCTATGTCCCGGTTTAGGGTTGACATTCTGTAAATGAAACTGTCATGGGCGGACCCTGGATAGTTGGCATATATTGAGGTGATGATTCCCTTGGCATCACATACTACCTGGACGTTGATGGAATGCCAGTGCTTGCGGTTTCTATAGATGTGCTCTGATGCCCTGGGGGGACGTAGAGCCACATGGGTGCAATCAATGGCACCTAGGACTTTGGGGAATTGTGCCACCCTGTAGAAATCCTGGACGGCAGCCTGCTCTTCTGCAGGTGTTCTGGGCAGGTATATGTGCCTGCAGACTGATGGGCGTGCAGTCATGATGGCCAAGACCTGGTGTAGGCAGCGTGACTGCATGGCCTGTGACACCCCCCCCCCCCACTATGGCACTTGTCCGCTGAAATGATCCGGTGACCAAAAAGTGCAGTACATTGAGGACCTTCTCCAGGGGGCTGAGTGCTTGGGAGCAGAGGGTGGGTGATGTGAGGTCATCCTCCCACTCACTGACCAGGTCGAGTATTATGTGAGGTGGAAACCTGTACCCCCCATACACCTGGTCATCAGGCATGCCAAAAAGGCTGGTTCTGGGTGTGAAAATTCTGGGCCTGACTATCCTCCTCCTCCTCCTGCGGTATCCCACGACCACTGCTGCTAGGAACAGTATGTTCATCCTGGCGTCTGAGCTTACTTGTTGTTTGTGCACACTTTTATGCTGTGCGGGTCCACGTATGCCTGCTTCCTGCTGGCGTACGTGTTTCCGGATTAGCGCATCTTTTTTGGCGCATGCTTGTTGCCGTTCCGCGCATTTGCCTCCTGTTCTTCCCCACCCACCGCAGTAATACACGTACCCCGCTCGCCCAGGCCCAATCGCGTGTAAAACTTCCCGCGAGCTCCTGAAGTACATGTACCCTGCTCACCCAGGCACAATCGCGTGTAAAACTTCCTGCGAGCCCCTGAAGTACACATACCCCGCTCACCCAGGCACAATCGCGTGTAAAACTTCCCGCGAGTCCCTGAAGTAAACGTACCCTGCTCGCCCAGGCACAATCGCGTGTGAAACTTCCCGCGCACCCCCGCAATACACGCTATTTTTGACACAGCGGGTGTCCATGTTTGTCCCGTACCCCTTTGCACGTCATTTGTCCTGGATGGCCACAGTATGGGACATTCATCAGAGCTGTATATACGGGCTTTTTGTTAGTGCAGGGACGCTACCGCCTGCCTTCATGTGGCGGACATGTGTTGATGTACATAGTTGACTTTTGGTTTGTGTCATGAGATCGCCATTTCACTGCTGGGGGGTGGGGGTGCAAGGGGACATGAGTGGGGGCCTGCTGGCAGGTGCCCCTCAGTGCTGGGGGGTGGGAGTTCAAGGGGACATGAGTGGGACATGAGTGGGGTCCTGCTGGCAGGTGCCCCCGAGGGCTGGGGGGTGGGGGTGCAAGGGGACATGAGTGGGACATGTGTGGGGGCGTGCTGGCAGGTGCCCCTCAGTGCTGGGGGGTGGGGGTGCAAGAGGACATGAGTGGGGCCCTGCTGGCAGGTGCCCCTCAGTGCTGGGGGATGGGGGTGCAAGGGGACATGAGTGGGGGCCTGCTGGCAGGTGCCCCTCAGTGCTGGGGGGTGGGGGTGCAATGGGACATTAGTGGGGGCATGCTGGCAGGTGCCCTGCACTGCTGGGAGGTGGGGGTGCAAGGGGACATGAGTGGGACATGAGTGGGGGCCTGTTGGCAGGTGCCCTGTACTGCTGGGGGGTGGGGGTGCAAGGGGACATGAGTGGGGGCCTGCTGGCTGGTGCACTGCACTGCTGGGGGGTGGGGGTGGAAGGGGGTCATGCGTTGGTGATCAGTAGTGCAAGGTGACATGTGGCTTGGCTGGGGGGCATGCCCATGGTGGATGGGCTGCCTGCGGGACATGACCAGGTGTGCAGGGTAGTCCCCTGTGGTGTGGGCTGCCTGCAGGGTCTGTGGAGGGTGTAGAGGGAACACCTGGGAGGACCCACACTGCCAATTCACGTGTAGGACTCCCCTGCACCCCAGATATACACGTACCCCGCTCGGCCAAGGCCAATCGCGTGCGAAACGTCCCGCGCACCCCAGATTTACACGCACCCAGGACAATCGCGTGTGAAACTTCACGCGAACCCCAGGAATACACGCACCCCACTCGCACAGGGCCTATCACGTGTGAAACTTCCCGCAACCCCAGATTTACATGCACCCCGCTCGCCCAAGGCTAATCGCGTGTGAAACTTCCCGCACACCCCCGAAATACACGCACACGCTATTTTTGACACAGCGGGTGTTTGTGTTTGTCGCGTACCCCTTTGCACGTCATTTGTCCTAGAGGGCCACAGTATGGGACAATCATCAGAGCTGTATATACGTGCTTTTTGTTAGCGCACATTTTGGCACGCATTTCTTTCATGCACAGCGACGCTACCGCCTGCCTTCGTGTGGCGTACGTGTTTAGGCCTGTGCGCGTCTTTGCCGGTGTGCTGGTTTGCCCTATTCGATTCCATGAATACGTGTTGTAGGTGAGCGTGTGGGAGTTCCACGCACTTGCCTCCTGTACTTCCCCCGTGAGGCCCACATTTTCACACATTGTTCCCCATTCCACGTGTCACGCACGTGTTACGCCTACTTTTGTTATGTGCGCCGCGCTAGGTGCGCTTTCGCTGTGGCCGTAGCGCATGGTGTTAGATGACCTGTGCTCCGGGGTGCGCTACGCAGATTTGCAGCGCACATCCCACATTTTACTCGCACATTGACTTCCATGAATCGATGTGCGCGGGTTTCGCTGCGATTTTCGCACTTGCACTGCGATTCGTACGGTTTTGCATCCTTGCGCAGGAATTTTCAGCGCACATTAATTCCATGAATCGGCCTGAAAATCCTTCACATGTGGGTGCCTGAGACATCCATGCCTCTTGTAAACAAATAATATGGGATTGCTCGAATTTTAAATTCGATTGATAAAAAAGATGTCAATGTCCTTGTGTGTTCCATGAGGTCAACATTAGGTGTTTGTTGCTCTCCTCCTCTAGCTGTTGTGAGGACACCGAGGTTAGGCTTTGTCTTTCATTGTGTTGGAAAGAATATTCTCTACAGAGGAATCTGTTCGCTGAGTTCTCCCGTTTATGATAATGTGCGTCCTCTGCTCTGTAGGACACTATTGTGAGTTGCGACTCATTGTTTATTGTTGAGTCGTTGTCTGTGCACGTCCCGGTCGAGTATCGCCTGACAGGCTGTTGATTAGCCATTTTTGTCGAGGGAGCCTTTCCTCGTGTCTTTTGCTCATCGTCCCTATTCTTACTGCACTCGAATCCAATACATTCCAGGTGGTCAGCTGTTTTTAGGAATTCGTTCATCGTTGCATAGTTTTGTAATTCTATTTCTACTTTGTCAAGAGCATAATCGTCCAAGTATTCAACCAGCTTTATATCCTGGGTTCGTATATGTTTCAGATCTGGGATAGCTCCACTTAGGCGTAGGACGTTGGTTCGATTTAAAATAAGCGAGGGATTTGTGGGCTGTAGATGTGTTAGTGTTATCACATACTTCTCCTTTAGACTTAATGAATCCACAAATGTTGGAGTTTTCAGCTGCAGGTAGGCGAAATTCCTCTCTTCTTTGGTTATAGGCTGCAACCCGTTTTCCGTCATTTTGTCTTATCGGTCTCTTGAAACGGGGTTCTTTTGTTTTCTTGCCTCCGTTCTATTGGTTTATGTTGTCATTTCCAGGCTGTGGTCGTTTTCCAGCTCATTGTCCGATATCTCGTCGCTGGTCAGCTCTACTTGATGTACAGCATTATTTTCGACATTTGGCTATTGATGCAGGAGGATCATATATTTGATGTTCTGTTCTTGGATTTGACCTGGATCTTCAGGGCTTGATTCGACTGAGTACGTTGACAGATCTAATATTTCTGCTTGTTGTGCGGTCCCTTCTTGGTGAGAGTCTTGATGTAAGTGGGGTACATGATCTGGCATCGTTTTCTACTTCTTGTTATTCAGGCTATATTTCTCTCAGGATTTTTGGGTAGTGGATTGAGCCGCTAGTAGCCCCGGCACAGCCTGAGATGTCGTCAAGTTTCGTAGAAACGCCCCCGATCCATTTTGGCGTTTCTTTGGCTTATTTTCATGAATGGCCTTTCCTTTTATGGTTTTTCCATTCTGTTTTATGAATAGTTCAAAGGACTGTGGATATTTTGGTATCATTTGTTGTGTGGTCGTAAATAATCCTGTTGGTTGAGTCTTAGTGGCAGTCGCGGAGTTCGCATTCTCTGGCTGTATCGATGATGTTGCTTGTTCAGAATGCATAGGGACTTTTCCCGTGCCAGGTGATTCAGTCAGCTTAGTTGTTATTTTTGTCATCTCTTTCATGAGTGGCATCAAAGCGGCTGTAGCTTGTATTCTTTCCATGCGATCTGCGCTTGCAATTTCAGCCAGTCTATTTTGCCATGTACGACTGGTCTCGGACTCTACGTCTAAATGCTGTTGTATTTGCATGATAACATTTTCAATATAAATTTGTTTAGTATGCATAAGGGCGATGTGTGTCGCCTGGTCTTTAATGGCTTCAACGTTCGCCTCGTGAAGTTTTAGATATGGTGCTCTTCTGGTATTGTTTGTTCGCTTGTGAAATTCTCTGCATGGTATGTATATTCGTTATTCACCTCTGAATTCCCTTCTTCTATCTGATCGTTAGTTTTCTTCTGAAGTTCCATTGTTTTGTCTTTCCAGTGAAAAAAGGAATTGTGTTCCTCCTGTTTGAATGTCGGGGTGGAAGCATGACATGTTATTCGCTGTTTTATCTCTTTAGAGTGAACCTCTCGCTCGCCCCACACTTCATGGGTACTCATCAGTGAGTTTAGTTCTGTCATGTCTAGGGATAGGCACGCTGGTCTATTAGGCATTTTATGTTCTGTTTCATAGGACTGCAGTGCTTTGATCGTCCTCTTTTCCTGCAGATGGGTCCAAAGTGGCCTTGCACGATATGCTTTCTCTTTCCTTTTTATTGTGTTTTCTTTTGATTCCTCAGGACATGGTTCATTTATGAATGGTGATTTAATTGCCTGTGGTGTTTTTTCTTGTGAATTACTTCGAGGTAGGCTACTAGATGAAAGCTCTACCCTAGGTCGTTGCACCACATTTGAGTCTTGTGTCTGGTTTACTTTTTCTTGGTCTGCTGATTTCACTGGCAGCTGCAGTGACTGCATAGGCTCATTTGAGGGCACCACCTGTTCGAAATCCTTTTTTGTTCGTTCATCGGTTCGTTCGATGCAGGAGTCATGAGCCGCCTCAACCAGCGCCACTGCGGGCGATGTAGGACTGGCAACCAAGTCACTGAGGGCGATGTCTTCCTGCCCATCAGGTAACTCCACCCACGGTGGACCGGCTGTCATCTGCCCCAGACTGGAGCCCCCCCCCCCCGGCCATGGAGAGACCCCCATGTGTCCCTCTCTCTGTGGCGTCGAGGCCGAGCCGCGCTCCAGTGCTGTCGACTCCAGCCAGGGGATCGTGAGTTAAGGCTGGAAGGGTGAGGGTGGACTCGGGGAGTGGATGACTGAGGGAAGGTCAGCACGGTGAGGCTCTGTGTTATTATAGTGTGTCAAGTCTGTGGTTCCTGGTACATGGAGATTCAGGTTCACATTCAATTCCATACTTTCATTTACTCTGTTCTGAGAAATGTCGAAGACTGAAATCGTTGTGCTGTGCACGCTTACATTGGTTGCTTGGATCACCGAGTTGTTCAAGAGCGGTGAGTCGAAGCTTTCATTTGGGGGGACAGCATGGCACGATACGATCTTCGCTTTAGGCTGTTTGGAAAAGGCTTGCATAATAGATGCTTGTATCTTAGTGTCTAGCGGAATTTAGTGTAAACCCTGATCAGTTTTCCCTCTGAGACGGTTCTTTGGACCTGTGAGCTTCTGCACTAGAGAAGGGTCGTTCACTTTAGCGCTGCTCTTCTTGTGTCTGATTCTGTTCTGTGGGCAAGGCCACACAATTTCCAGGCAGTTTTCGAACTCTATCTGCAGATAGGACACCCAGGCAGTAAACCTCACAGGTGAGAGAAGCTCCTTTATAAAAGAGACCCGGGAAATAGGGTGGGGTGGAAAATCACACTCTGCAATCCCCGGCTTTTAAGTTTTGACGCTCAGGGCCGCAACTTCAGTGGTGGTGCTGGGGCTGCGGTTGCTTTAGCACGCAGCAATTTCAGTTTTCTATGGAAGAACCCAGGTCAAAGGGTGAGACGAGAGTCCCACCCCGCAATCCCCGGGCTTGAAATTGGAGTGCTTACAAGCACTTTTGTGTTGGTAATATAGGGCTGCTGCTCTGAAGGAACCAGATTTAGAACCCCTTACCTTTGTCTTCTTGGTCGTCAAGTTCGCCGATAGCGATATACAGTTGTAAACTCTGGCGGAGGCAGGGTCTGGGTGGCATCAAAGCAGCAAACAGCCAAACAGCAACAAATAAAATTAGCCTTTCACTTGTTCGGGCTTAATACCGCAGGGGTGGATGGAAGTCCTTTTTGACCACGCACTTCCTGGAAGGGGTACAGCTTCAGGTCGTTGCACTGGAAGGGCTCCGTTAGCAACGTTGATTGCCAGTAAATTCAGCCAAACAGCAAGGTAAAGAAAAATACGCCCTTCACTTGTTCGGGCTTGTGTTGGGTAAATGGGTGTGATAGACAGTGTGTGTGAGTGGGACTATGTGTGTATGGGTACAGTTTGCCTGATATGGGAGCAGTATATTTGCATGGGGTGTTTGTGTGTTTGTATAGCTGAATGTGTGGGGGAAGTGTATGTGTGGGCAGAAGTGTACATGTGTAGGGCAGTGTGTCTGGGGGGACAGTGTGCAGGGACATTGTGTGCATGGTGCATTATATGTGGATTTGTAGGGGAAGTGTTTTTGGGGGGCAGTGCTAGATTTTAGGAGCAGTGTGTGTGTTTTGGGGACGTATTTTTGTGTGTGGGGTACTGTGTTGGGCAGTGCATTTGTGGGGGTAATTGTTAGTGTGTGTGGGCAATGCATGCATGTGTGATGCTGGGCAATGTGTCTGAAGTGTAGTCTGCATGGGGGCAATGTGTGTGAGGGCAGTATGTGTGTGTGTGGAGCAGTGTGCGGGCTCTGTTTGTGGGACTGCATGTGGGGGTGGTAGTGTGTGTTGGCAGTTGCTGTGTGGAGTGTGTTTGGGGTTGCATATGTGGAAAGTGTGTGGCGGCGGTGTGTGGGGCTTGTGTTTGTGTGAGAAGAGAGTTCATGTGTGAGGACAGTGTGTGTGGATACTGTATGCATTGGTGGGGCAGTGTGTACGAACAGGGCAGTGTGGGGCAATGGGGTAAGGCAATGTGTGGTTTCTGTATATTTGGAAAGTGTGGGGGAGAGCAGTGTGTGAAGGGGCATTGTGTGTGCCATGGGCAGTGATTGTGTTAGTGGACAGCGGATGCATCCATGTTTGAACAGTGAGTGACTGTGTTTGTATGTGTAGTGGGGCAGTGTGTAATGGCAATGTGTATTTGGGCAGTGGGTGTGGAGGTCAGTGTGTGTGTGTGTGGCAGTGGGTCAGTGTGTAGTGGTGCCGTGTCTATGTGTGAAAAGTGTGTGTTGGGGAGTAGGCAGTTTGGGTGGAGGAGTGGCAATGTGTGTAGGGGCCAGATAGTGTTTGTGCGGGCAGGCATAGAGTGTGTTTGCAGGGTAATGTGTGTATGTATCCATGTATATGGAGAGACTTGCTCTCCAACCTTGACTCTAACATTCCTTCTGTCCTCATCCTCCTCGATCTCTCTTCTGCCTTCGACACGGTCAACCATACCATCCTGCTCAACCATCTCTGTGAAAACCTGGATATCACTGATCAGGCTCTGGCCTGGCTGACCTCTTTCCTTTCAGCTCGACCCTCCCAGGTCCAACTTGGTTCTTCCTTTCATCTATCTTCCTCTCTACCTGTGGTGTTCCCTCTGGGTCTAACCTCTCACCCTGGCTTTTCAACCAATACCTGGCAACTCTCGCCCACTGCATTGCCACTTTCTGCTCAAATTTCCAGTGCTACGCTGTCGACACTCAACTCATTTTCAGGCAGCCCTCTGCCACCTCCTCTCCCTCTTTCATCTCTGATTGCCTAACTGCCATTCAAAATTGGCGTGCTGCCAATGATCTTTGTCTGAATGCCAGCAAGACGGAGATCCTTCTCATCGGCACACCTTCGCCATCCTTTCCCCTCACTTTCTGTCCGGCCTCCCATGGCCCTTCTCCTACCCCCATCTGAGAGGCTAAGAACCTCAGGGTCATCTTTGACTCCACCCTTTCCTTCTCCGCCCACATCTCTGAGGTCTCTAAAAGTCAAATTTCCTACTGCACCTCCACAGAGGTACTCTGCCTTTCCTCTCCTTCCCCCAAAAGCTCATGGTATCCAAAGCTCTGGTTCTCTCTAGCTTGGACTATGGTACCAGCCTCTTTCTAAATCTACCTGCCTCTACTCTCCGCCCTCTGCAACTAATCCAGAACAGGACTGCAAGATTTGTCCTTGGCCTCAAGCCCTGGGATTGTATCTCTCCCGCTCTGAAATCTCTTCATTGGCTCCCAGTGGATGCAATGATTAAATTCAAACCCTCTGCATTGTCCACAAGGCTTTCTGGGGTCTGGGTCCAAAATGACTTCAGCTAATCCTCCACAAATACGTCCCCGCTCGAGCTCTTCGCTTCTCTACCTCCAACTCCCTCAGCTTCAGTTGTTTTTCAAAGAAACAAGCTGGGGGTAGAACTCTGTCTTCGGCACTGGGCCTCCCTCTGGAACAGCCTCCCTGCCACTCTAAAACTTGAGGAGAACCATCTCTGGTTCCGGAAGCACCTCAAGACCTTCCTCTTTTCTTCTGCCTTCGCTCCCCCTCTCCACTGCTGATCTGTTCTCTCTGGGCACTGTGCACACCTGGCCACCCTCTGTCCTCAGGGCCCAGGTCACCCTTCCACCCTCCTGCACTGCCTCCGGGCCACCCCTTGCACCGGGGTCTGTATCTGTACCCATACAGCCCCCCTTTTTCTTCCTGCACTTATCAGACCTACCCTGTCTGCTGCCTTAAACCTAGCACTTGCAAATTGCTGGCTGCACTACCACTGTTTGTTGCCTTTATTATCTATTTATTGTTATTTATCTGTTTCTCCTCTGCTTCGCACTTTCCACTTCTCCCCCCTTCCATGCACTTTTCCCCTCCCGCTCTCCCATGCACTTGCGCGTTCCCAATGTCACTGGGGCTAGTAAGATCATTGTTTTGTTCTCCCCGTTCCACTCCCTTGCCTTGTCGCCCTCTGAAACACTTGTGTACAAGCTCGATAGAAATAAAATATCAATATGTGTGGCGGTGGCACTGTGTAGGCAGTGTGTGTTTAGGATGTTTGTGGGGATAGTGTGGGTGGGACCAGTATATGTGGGGCAGAGTGTGTGTGTGTATGTGGGGTGCACAGTGTGACAAAATGACTTCTGCTCTGTTGGTGTACAAGGATGACGAATGGCTGACTGCCTACTCATCCCTCACACTACTAAAAACCAACAGTGATTCTCAATCATAAAGGTGAAATAGATATCTCATTCAACTTTTGTTGTAAAATAGGTAGAGGGACGGCTATATTCTCAATATGGGCAACCAAAATAGAAATAGTATAAGACTCTAACACAAAGTTATGTCCAATCAAGGTTTTATAAAATATATACTTTAATTAAACATACCAATATGCAAATAACTGACAATAAAAAAACGAGCAAAAACCTACCCCTATGGAAAGAATGAAGAAGATGTCAAACATGAAGATGACGGCATTCTGCATACTGTAGACGAGGTGAAGAGCGAGAAATTGCAACATATCACAGCCTGTCTTTATAAAAAGGGGCAAAAGGGTGGCTTATTAGTCCCAAAAATGAACTGCAGCCTTGTACCTCTCTAAAGTACCTTATTCTTGCTTGGTGGTTCGACGGCATCCAACTTGCTTTCTCAGCATGTCGTTGTTGGTCGAACTAGGTTCAAATACTGCAAGTTGTGGCGATCCAGTCGGTGAGTCGAGTTCGATATGAAGCTCTGTTTGGTTTGCTACTGCGTAATAACAGTGCTGTACAAAGAGTCCACCGGGTTAGGTGCGATGGTCGAGCCGGTTTGGTGCAAAGATACAGTTGGGTTGACCCTAGTCTAGTCTAGTCAGTTCTAGTGGAAGATCTGGGGTTGGTTTGATGCAAAAGTCCTGGCAATTTGGTCTGCTGGTCAGAGACATGGTAGATAGAAGACTTCCAAAGCAGTGCATTTCTTGTTTGAACAGAAGAGGATGAAGCGCTTTGCTGGCCCAATGCAGCAGCAAACTGGATTGATGTGGCAACACATTGGTTCAAAGTTGGAGAAGAGTGCCAAAGGCAGCACCGCGGGTTCTGTATAGTTTGAAGGCATTCTGATGTGTCTGATTCAGGCTCGAGGGCGGTTTGAGGTGGTAGAAGGCAGGAATCCAGATGCATTGGCTACTCCCTCTGGTTCTTTTCCACTTCCCTCCCAGTCTGGGAAGGCTAGCTGGCACCAGACTCCAGTAAGGTACCTGTGTTCCGGTACAGCTGGCAGAGAGTACAGGTCTTGGCCCCACAGCAGTCACCTTCAGTGCTCCCTGGGGATGGTTTTGGGACAGAACTTGCCTCTGCCTTGGAGCACCTGCATTCACCTACGGCTGGGGGGACTTTGCAAAGGACCGCTCTCCCAAAAGGGTCCAAATGAATTCTTCTTGTCTTGAAGGTCCAAAAAGAATCAAAGAGGGAGTGAGAAACCCCTTCCATATAGAGGCAAAAGGGCACAGGGTCCAATACTTGTCATGTGACAGGATTCTCTTGCCTTCTTTCATCATACCCAGAGTGCTTTCATCATACCCAGAGAGAGAGCCACAAAGAAAACCAAGATGGCAAAAGCATTCTCTATCCTATCTGGCTGCCTTAACCCTGCCACCTTCCCGCCAGAGGCACTCTGGTATGCAGCATTCCTGTTGTGAAGCCCGCCAGAGGCACTCTGGTATGCAGCATTCCTGTTGTGAAGCCTGCCACCTTCCTGCCAGAGGCCCTCTGGTATGCAGCATTCATGTTGTGAAGCCCGCCACCTTCCCGTCAGAGGCCCTCTGGTATGCAGCATTCCTGTTGTGAAGCCCGCCACCTTCCCGCTAGAGAGCATCTGGTGTGCAGCATTCCTGTTGTGAAGCCCGCCACCTTCCTACCAGAGGCCCTCTGGTATGCAGCATTCCTGTTGTGAAGCCTGCCACCTTCCCGCCAGAGGCCCTCTGGCATGCAGCATTCCTGATGTGAAGCCCGCCACCTTCCCACCAGAGGCCCTCTGGTATGCAGCATTCCTGTTGTGAAGCCTGCCACCTTCCCGCCAGAGGCCCTCTGGTATGCAGCATTACTGTTGTGATGCTGTCCTTTGATATTGGTGTGTCTCTTTAAATCTGGGTTCGCAGGAGCTCTCCTTCTTAGAGTTTCCTGGCAGCATTCCTGTCTTTTGCTTTGCTTACTGAATCCAATGCAGTCTCTCTGCGAAGCTACACACCCTCGCCATAGCTGAGCTGAGCTCACAGGGTTGACATGAGTATGCTGCAAATCTGGTGTGGCTTTAATAATTGTTCACCCTATCAGCTACCATGCCAACACCCAGGTTTGGCTCATTGTTAGACATTTCCCTGCCACCGTCGGATTGTCTCACACATTATGTTTTTGGTTCGGAGGTGAGATTTAAATGCAATCTCGCTCTGCAGTCACTTTGGTATCAAAGCAGCTTTTGAAAAGTACACATGGAACTTGCTCTGTGCCAAAGAGCAGGGGTTGACGTTTAGGAGACTGACGAATAAGTGCACATGTGTTCACTATGCTTTTGACATCAAGCTTTCTGAAAGGGCATTCTGATTAGCAGACCCCCCTTTCTGAAACATAGTTACCTGCATCATTGTATTATTTAATACACATCATAAAAGCTAGGCTTTCACACCCTTATCAGATGGTATTTCCTCACAGAACGTGTGTGGTGTATGGCAAGTAGTGCTCATAGGAGCAGTATGTGTGGGGGTGATGTGTTTGGGTGGGCAACATATGCAGGGGGCAGTAGAAAGTATGTGTGGGAAATGCATATGGGAGAGTGTTGGGCAGTCAATGAGTATGAGCTGCAGTGTGAGTGGGACAGTTTGTGTATGAGTGTGTGTAGAAAGGATCTGAGTTTGGAGGGCAGTGTGTGTGTGTGTGTGTGTGATGGGGCAACATGAGGGTGAGTGGGCAGTGTGGTTTGGGGGCAGTGTTACTGTGTGTGGACAATAGGTGGGTGGCCAGTGTGTGTGGAAAGCATGTGCAGGTAGTGCTTGTGTGGGTGTGAGAGCAGTGTGCGGGGTGTTCAGAGTGTGCCTGTGTCTGTGTGTATGCGGTGTGTGTGCCTATGTGTGGTAGGGCAGTGCATGTGTGAGAGCTGTGTGTGTTATAGATACTCTGTGAGGGAGTGGTAGTGTGAGCTGTGCAGACACTGTGTGTGTGTGGGAGGAGCAGTGTGTGGGGATTGTCTGTAGTGGCACAGTTTGGCAATGTTTGTTGGGCAGTGGATGTGTGGAGGGGTGCTGTGTGTGTATATCTGAGTGGGAGCTTGCCTGTGAGTGCTGGCTTCCAGGTATGGGTGGTGATATGCATGAACCTCACAGAGGACTGTCAATGATTGAGCCCTGTGAAGTCATATTTCAGTTTCTTACTTCCTCTAGTGTCAATCAGCTGCGTTTCTCAGGTTTGCTGATGAACCCGTGAGACAATCAGCTTTTGACAACAAGGTGATAAAGTCTGCAATGGGCGTTGTTTGGGCAGAGAGGGACAGGAATGGGGAGGGAAGTAACACAGGCCTTGGCATGGCCATGGGCATTGGTGGGGAAGACAACTAAACATCTACTAGCTGTCCATCCCTCCTCACATGCCATCTCCCCATATCTCTACATCCCATGGCTATAGTTGTAGCTTTATAGGTGGTATGTGCCACTTAATTGACATCACCTAAAAAAGGGGTGTGGTTTAGACTAATTATGTCAAAAAGTAAAGCTTCATTTTAGAGAATTTCCTTCCCCATGTTGGGGCCATGTCCCAGGAGACTGCCGAATGGCCATTTCCAAAGCCCTTGCAAACAAGGGCCAAAGATGGCAGCTGGGCAAAAAGAATGTAATCTTCCCCATCATGGAAGCACATTCCTGGATTTGAATTGGGTCCGCGATCCAGTGATTGAGGGTGGTGTGGGGGGTGGGCATGAGGGGTAAGGCTAAGGTGGGCATTCATTTCTTCAGCAATTGCCTTTTGGGGATTGTAGTTTTGTGTCTCTTCAGGTGAAATGAAGGTAAAAGCAAAGCCCAGGAGACCTGAAATAATTTGGCATGTCTAGGGTGGAGGGTCTCTGCGTCTCTACTCTAAGAACTGCTCTGAAAGCCTGGGATTCCTGGAAGAAACATAGTCAATGCTTCTGTGTTTCCATGGCTAGGGCACCATTTTGGAAAAAGTCTTCAGATGGTGTCTGCTGTTTATGAGGTTGAGGCTATGAAGAACCGTTCGCCTTGGCCCTGCTTTGGAAACAAGAATGGAACCAGCGGAATCCCAGGAGAGAATGGCACTTGCCACTTTCCAGAGGCGAGGAAGGCAATGGCTTCTGAGCTTGCTTGAGGATGCGGGGCCAAGACTTTGCTGTTAGTGTTCTAGAGAATTAAGATTTTTAAGAGGAAAAGGGGTCACACGAGTTCGAGGAGATTAAGTTTCAGCAAGACTCTTGAAGCATCTCCTGAGATTGCGTATTCTTAGAGTGCGTGGGTTTTACCAGACCCCTAAAGCATCCAACTGGTTTGATGTTTCTTGTCTTTCTACCATGTTGTTTCTCAACAGATTCAGAGTGCATTTATTCAGTGTGGTCAAGTTTTGGGGTTTACTAAGGGGTGAGCAAAGCAGGCTTTTCTTTGTACCCCTGATAGTCATCAGTTTGTCTTGTCTCACAGGTGCTCTCTGTTGCAAATCACGCTGTAGAGGAGCAGCGGACTCCCTCTGCAGGAAGTCCTGCCCCCCTACTTCCGGTATGTTGGAAACCTGAGATTGTGCCATGCTTGACACCACAAGTTGCGACTATACCACAGTGAATATTCAAAAGGAGGTATCCACTGAGAAAACCCTATCAAATGTATCCCCAAAGAGGATGATAACTGTACAGATGCTATAAAGCAAGTAGATCAAGAAATCTTGGAAGCAGACTATAAGTAGTGAATAGACTGCAGGCTGAGCCACCATTGCATAGAAGCTGGACATCGATGTCATGAATTTAGTAAGCCTGGATGCATGGAGAGAAGAGGCGAGAGCTGTGTCGCAGCAAGAATGAGCTAATATCGCATAATTGAATGGTGAAGCTGTTTGGCCTGATGTCAAAGCTGAAGCACCCACGGCCAGTTTTCTATTCTTGAAGGCGGTGGACGTGAGAAGCTGAATCATTCCTTATGAAGGTGCAAAGAAAGAACACCAGGCCTGCCAAGTTTTATTCATTTAAGACATTTAAATGCTGAAAACTGGTTTGAATCGTGGTCTCCTGTCACGTGCGTCTAGGATGAAACTAAAGATTGGGCATGGAGGTCCAGAATTACAATAGTGCATGCCTGTACTCCCTTATATTCCCAGGGACAAAAATACAGTGCAAGGCCAAGTTCAAAGGCAATCTTCATGGCAGAAGGCATGGGTGATGAGAGACTTTGGGCTAATTGGGTGGGGAGGTAAATTCATGTCCACCTCCTGGCATCTGGGTATGAGATTATGTGCTGCTAAGTGAACCGAATGTTCCAGATATGGCACAAGCATGCCAACCAATTTTAGACAATAATATACTGTGTACTTAATAGCGATGAAGATGACTTGCACTAGAGGAGGGCACAGGTAGTCCACCTGACAGTAGATATCCAATCACAACCCAACCCCATATAGAAAGTATACTTAGATGTTCACCTTGACCCTATCACAATCCCTCGTAGGTTTTTCTTATTTGCCACGTATTGTGACGTCACATATGACACATTTTTATTATATAACTTTGATTTTTTGTAAGATACGCAGAGAGACCCGAGCGAACGTCCGTTGATGTCCGTTGTAACTCCCTGTTTTAGACAATTGGTAATAAAACAGCAAACTTTGCCATCTTCCTGAGTTGGTTCGATTATTTGGTGTCAGAGTTACTCTGCATCCCATGCACTGCATGCGTGATTTCCAAAGGGCTCTAAGCTCAATGCAGTGCTTGAAGCACTATCATAGCAACTCCTTGTGAGTAACCCCTTGAGTGCACCATATAAAGCTGAGGCATGTCGGCTACAGGAAGAACTCATTGCTGAAATTATTTTCATCAATATTCCCTCACGCGCTGCTGGGTGCAAGGGGTTTATCTGTGCCTCACAAGAGGTGACGTGCAGCTATGGCCTCTAGGCCCACTCTGGGTGACTATTGCAAAATAAAAGAGTTGATGGCTGTAAGGTTTAGAATTAATCTTAACCTCTGGCATCGCTCTGGGCAGCTCTCCAGATCATATTTCTTTAGCCTTCCTGGTCTCTAGGCTCAGCAGAATTAGGGCCCTCAATGGCCAGGTAGGCAGGTACTAGGTGAAATTATTGAGAAGCATGTCTGACATGCAGACCTGTTGTGGGGTTTTCATCATAATACACCCAGCTTTGTTAGAAGTTATTGTATGCCATTAGTTTTAGGGTTTCTACCTTCTTCCCATCCTAATGGTAGGTGTTGGCTTTTTCTTCCAAATGTTTGTATAAGAACATAGGTAACATTTTATTGTGCCTATCCCCTGTTCACCAGCAGATTAGCGCAAGGTTTGCCCTTATATAACCGGAAGCATTCCCCGACTGCAGAGGCATATGCAATGTCGTTACGGGTCGTGGACACTGGAATTGCTGCTACGTCAACCATGTATAAATGCACTTCTACATCCCCTTCTTCAGTGCTGGGACCTTTGCCCAATGCACGGGGATGGGAGTCCGCAGGATTGTCACATCTCGGCCGATATGGGGGGGTGATATTGGATTCGTCCACTATTAGCCAGAGTGACATGTGGGACCAAAGAAGGCTTTAGTGGCGGTCAATGTCAGAGCGTCCTTGATACTTTGAATGAATACATGATAGTTTATTTGTATAGCACCTATATACACATGTGTTTCAAAGCGCTTCATGGCAATGGAGGGAGCAAGGGAAAATACAATGATATTCTAACAAGACCTTGAGACATTAAGAATGTGGAATTAATGATTCCGGAACTGTCAGCACCAGGGATGGCAGCTTAAGTGCTGAGCTCCTGCACCTGTGAAGATAAAACTTCCTAATGATGGCTGAGACTCCCTGCTCTACTGAAACCACCCAACCTGCTAAGAGACAAAAGAGAGAAGATGAGAGTGATAGTGACAGAAGAGATGACAAACTACTTGAGTTGCTCACCCAAGTGACTGCAGATATTGCTCATATCAGGCTGAGGAAAAGTACCTGGGTCTACAGACTGAAGTTGTAGCTCTTGAAGATCATCTTACAACTGTTGATGATAAAACACTGTGACTTGCTGATCAAGTGAGACAGCTGGAGCTTCAAAATGAGAAACTATCTCTTAAACTGTCTGAGCAAGAACATTTCTCTCGGAGGAATAACGTGAGGATTGCTGGTTTTCCTGAAAATGTAGAGAGGGCCAACCCTATAACATTTTTAGAAAAAGCTCTTACTACCATGCTCAACTTGGACCCAAAAACATCATTGGATATTGAAAGAGCGCACAGATCTTTGGGCCAAAAACCAACCATTGGCCAGAGACCCAGGCATTTCATCATTACATTTCTAAGATTCTCCATCAGGGAGTTACTCTGAAGAGAGCTCGTGAAATTGGAGATCTGTCGTGGGGTGGGAACAAAATAATGATTTTTGCAGACCTGAGCAGATATGTTCTGGCAAAAAGGAAATGTTTCAACATTGCAAAGGAGAAGGCAAGGATGAAAAAACGTATGTATTAAATGGTGTACCCTGCAATATTACAGATTGTGGTGGAAGGTCAGATTCATTAATTTAATGATTGGAAGAATGTAGAAGCTTTTTTGGCTGTTTTGGACCTGGAACCCATGGAAACTGCCTTGACTTCCTCACAAAGGTCTGCACAGATAAAGAAGAAAAGATGAGCTGTTGTGAACTTTTCTATTTTTTATTTTTACTGTTTCACGTTTAATATTGAAACATACCCTAATTAATTTCAGTTTTGTTGTTTTTGGTATCCTGATTCCATTGGTTTAACGGTTTAAGCATTCTTTAAATCTTTGTTGTTGTGCTCCGTGACTTTAGAAAAGGGGACCCATACGTATGTGATGTGTTGTGCTAGACATGTACGTGCCTGCATGACCTCATGGGATCATTCATGGATGACAGTAATGCCGGTTGGACGTTGTAAGGATGTTGCCACTTGATCAGCTGTTCGGCGTTGGTGAAGACGAGGATAAACGGAATGTGCGAACAGTGAGGCGAGACTGCCTTGTTTGAAGCTTGTGTCTCACCCGGTGCGTGTGTGCTGGTCTGCCGAGCGCTGCATCCTTTTTGCGTTCAGCTTGCCCCAAGGTTTTTGTTGATATGGAACGTCTTTGGTGGTGCAATTGTGTGGCTCCCTACAAGTGATACTTGAATTAATACGTCATCCTGCTGTAGTACGAATCATCTGTGATTGTTTTTGGAGCAAAACGTTTATTTTGGAGATTTGTCAATATGAGGTACAGACCATCTCTACATCTGCAATTATTTGCCTCCCCCAAGCATGCTGTCCTGCTGCTACCTGCGAGCGGATTGTGGGCCGCCTCCTTTGAATACTTGCCGTACTTTGGTGTTGTGAGACCATCATAATCACCACCGCTTTTACTTGGCGCTAGTTCTGTGTAACATCAAATGGAATCTCTGCAGATGAATAATGCGCGCATGCACCTTGCATTTGTGTTATAGAGACACACGCTTTCATAGAAGACGCTGGTACAAACACATTGGATTCTACGTATGGAGGGACATGGTATAGCGTACTACGGGCTGGAATGCTGGCCTCTCTACCTCGGCCGGTCTTTAAACTACCGTGTATTTCTAGTGTTATTCTACCTGGCTCGTTAGTCTGGGTATCTCCCAACAATCGGATCACCCAAAGTAGGAAACCTAAGCTAAAGGAGGAGACCTGGTTGAGCACCTCTTGCAAATGAGCCCACTGATCCCCCTGCAAAGGCGTCTTTCCTAGTGTCCTGCAGTGATTGATGAAGAGGCAGAAGCAGGAGTACGTTAGCAAATCGTGGCACAACACACTGCATTGAGTAAAAATATCCAAAACAACGTAGCATGCAAGTATGGCAGGATGACTTTGGCAAAGAAACAGCCATAAGAAAAGATAGCTCGGATGATACACTTTCAGTTTGTTAACTAAAATGAAATCCATAGCGTTGCACGTCAGATTACAATTCTGAAGAGAAAATAAACCAAGAATAACTTGCAAGCTCTGCAAGAGGTATGAACATAATTAGCAAAGTAGTGCACTGGTTTCGAAAAAAGACGCATTTGATTATGGTTTGATAAATGTTAGTCTCCTTTTCAGGCTGGCACCCGACTCAACGGCTTTAGTGGTTCTTAACTGCCTGCCCGAGGAGCGGGCCTACATTCCACAGGGTGGCGGCAGTCAATCTCCCTTCAGAAAGTGAGGAGGGTAAGAGAGTAAACCTGTCGCCGCGTGAACTCCACTCCCACGGCCACGGGTTGCCGCTCTACATCCCTGTCCTGGATGAAAACCAAAGGGGAATTGTCCCAGTCACTGATCTATACTGTCCTGAAACAGTGATTTCGGACATCAAAAGAACCCTGGTGCAACTTGTATACTGAATGGTATTATATTCAGGTGACTGGGATTTGAATTGCAAAAGTCAAAGGCCTTCTTTTTGATAATGATAGGCAGAGAAGAAGATAAGGAAGACAATGATGCAGGAAGTTAACTGTCTATGAGAAATGTGATCCAATAGTGGTTTTGCGAATTATGGGTGAATATTGTGTCTTGTACAGCAATGGGTGGCACATCATTTGAATAGGAGCTTTGTTTCATATAGAAAACCACTAGACTTGAGAGTCTTCTTCTTGGAGTTGGTGTGTGAAGGGGAATGAAGTGATGGCTGCTTCAATGGAAACAATTTATCTTTAGTACTGTCCTGTGTTGAAATAAGAGATATGTACTGGGCATGTGTAATGACAACATGAAAGATTATGGGCAGTAACACGTCTGATAGTTCTGGTACACAATCTATACTTCATGCTGACAACATACATAAACAATGTTGGGGAAGGAATGCATTAATATGTAACTTTGGTAATATGTATAAGGTTGAGCTTAGAATGGTCAGGACTTAGTGCATATTAAAATTAAATGTTGCAATGCTCTAGATATTTTAATGGGAGTGCCTAGGTCTTGATCTAGTTAGTGACTAAAGATATGGGTGATGGTATTGTTGAATTAAGGTGGAGGGGGTGGATTGTACTGAGTTATTTAATCTTAATATCTAAAATGGGGAAGCATATAGTTGGGTCATGATAGAAGAATATGGAAGGGGATTATGAAATATATGCACTAGGTTTGATTATTGTGGGGGTTTCTTGGTGTATAAGCTCTGGATGCAGATTTAGAATATCTTTTGTAATGCTTGAGGTATATAGCGAACGATAAAGATTGAATTGTCTTTTGTACTCTGTATTTGTAATGTGCTTATCTCACTGTATGCAATTGGAGGGAAGTAAGTTTAGATTCAAATACTGGGGTGCACTTCTCTGGGAGAATAGTTAGGAATACTGTTTCTACTGTATATAATAGACGAATAGTTAAGTCCGTAGTTGGTCGGACTTTGTTCAAACAATATTTTCTTTGTGTTGTTCTTGCTGTTATGTTGTTTCTGTGTTTGTCTATGTGGGAGGGGCTGTATTATCTTATACCTTGTCCATTTTTTCTGATGGAAGGTTTTCTGTGTGATTGGAAAAGAATATCAGCATATTGGAAAAAGCACACTTGACATTCCTGAGTATGTACTGTGCGCGTATTATTGATGAATATGTATTGAGGTTGTGCTAGATGGGAGGTTTATGTCGAAAAATATTAATGATACTGAGAAAGAGTAGCTTGTAATGGGGACTTTATCCATTGGAACTTAGAATGTGAAAGGTCTAAATTGTCCAAAGAAAAGGAAAAAAGTTTTATCTAAACTATGGAGAGATAAGATAGATAATGTTTTTCTCCAAGAAACGCACTTGTTACCGGGATCTAAGGATTTATTGACTAACTCTAAATATACAAAGATACTGTTGAATTGTCACACGTCTAAGTATAGAGGTGTAGGGATTCTGTTTAGATATTAGTTTAAATATATGTGTGGATAGAGTGAGTATGGACACGGAAGGTCGCATTATATTGGTTGATTTAAAATATGAGGGAAAAGTGCTCTCATGTGGTTCTGCATATGGCCCATGTGTTAATAGTGGTACGTTTTTTGCGTTTTTGGAAGCAATGTTATGCGATATGAGAGGAGAATCTATTATCTTGGGCGGGGACTTTAATTATATTTTAGATTGTAAAACAGATAGGTCCTCAGCGTGTAATTTTTCCTGGCAAAAATCCAGCAGGGAATTTAATGACTTTTTAGATGTTTACGACCTTGTAGATACTTGGAGGAACGTGCATCCAAGAGATGTAGATTTTTACTTTTTATTCCCCGGCACATGATTCATATTCAAGATTGGATTATATTTTTGTTTCTGATGTATTAGTAGAATATGTGGTGGAAGCAAATATAGGGGAGCGTCATTTATCTGATCACTCGATTGTGGGAATTAAGTTGAATTTTAATGATGACAGACAAAGGAATTGTAGGTGGTGACTCAAGCCCTTCATTTTGAAGGAGGAGGGCGCTTCCAAAGCGTTGAGTGATTCCATAAAGAATTATTTCATTGATAATAAAAGTTTGTCAGATAGTCTGGTGGTTTGGGATTCCTTTAAAGCTTTCATTAGGGGGGAACTGATGAACTGGACTGCTAGGGCAAGGAACAAAGGGGAAACAGAATTGGTAGAGCTTGAGTGTCGTGCCCGCGCCGCTGGCACACGCATTGGCAACCATCATGGACTACTTGGTACTCATTTATCCTCCTAATACTCCTTGAACAACTCCTTTTCACGCCTTGGTCTTTTATTTCCATTTTGCTCAACTTTGGTTCTTTCTTATTTTATTCAATTAACTACATTTACCATAATGCACCTGGCTACAGTCCTCAATTCCTGGCTATTCTCATTCATCGTTATTGGGACCACAATCCCCAGAAGCCCTAGCGGCCAGTGCTGCTTCCACCTGCTCAGGACCAGAGAGGGAGGAGGCAGATTGTCTTCAGGCGTGCTGCCCCAGGTGCTGTCAATTAGCCTGCCTCAGAACAGGGCAGGGCTGTATATAAGCAACTGCCTGCAGGAGCACAGGGTCTTGCATCTTGAGATCTCCCCGCTCCTGTTTGCCTTGACCCGCTACTTTGTATGCTGTTCCTGTTGCTGCTTTATCCTGTTTTGATCCAGTGCCATTTCCGGGCTCCCTGCCTTGCAGCCGATCACGCTCCGCTGCCTTCTACCTACAGCCCTTGTCCTCTGGGCTTCCTGCCCTGCAGCCTACCTCACTCCGGCTGCCTACAATCCTTGTCCTCTGGGCTCCCTGCCCTACAGCCTGCAACCCTCTGCTGCCTCCAAGCCCTTGTCCTCTGGGCTTCCTGCCCTGCAGCCTGCCTCACTCCGGCTGCCTACAGTCCTTGTCCTCTGGGCTCCCTGCCCTACAGCCTGCAACCCTCTGCTGTCTCCAAGCCCTTGTCCTCTGGGCTTCCTGCCTTGCAGCCTGCCTCACTCCGGCTGCCTACAGTCCTTGTCCTCTGGGCTCCCTGCCCTACAGCCTGCAACCCTCTGCTGTCTCCAAGCCCTTGTCCTCTGGGCTCCCTACCTTGCAGCCTGCACCTCTTCGCTGCCTACAGCCCTTGTTCTCTGGGCTCCTTCCTTGCAGCCTGCTCACTTCGCTGCCTACAGCCCGTGTCCTCTGGACTCCCTGCCTTGCGGCTTGCTACACTCCTCTGCAGTACAGCCTGTTTTACACTTAGCTGCCTACAGCCCTGCTCCTCTGGGCTCCCTACCTCGCGGCCCTATTCTTTTGGGCTCTCTGTCTGTCGCCTCCTACTAATCTCTCTCTGTACTGTTCTTCTGGACTCCCTGCCTTGCAGCCTACTACAGTCCTCCGCAGTCCACTACAGTTTGCCTGCACCTAGTCCCACTCTTGACTGCAGACCTGCTTCCTACTTTGCAGCCCTTCTGCTTTCCTGACTGCTGCTCCCTTGTTCTCTTCCTTGAGTCCTCTGTACTCCACCTTAGGTTATCTACTTCAGTCTCACTGCATTTCCTTCATTTCCTTCTGCTAGATTGCTCATTGACTTCCTTTTCGCTGGATATATCTGTTCTTGTCTTCTCATGTGTCTTATGTAATCCCTTTGTACAGACCTTGCCTGTTGGTTTCCCGGCAGGTAACCTCTGCCCCTTACCTTGTCGTGTTTTCAGTGTTACAGACACCCACTGCTGTTGTTCCCAGCCATGAGCATACAGCGTGGGCCTCTGTTATAGAAATCTGTGCAGAAGGCTGGAGTTTCCTAAGGTTCGTGGAACACTCTTTCCCATTTCAGCATACACCCCAAGAGGGAATCCAGTTGGTTTGTACCTTTGTATCTTTTGCCCCTTTTCGCTCACAGCTACATTTTCCTACTGTTCTTTCTTGTTTAACTCCCTGCTGTGTGTGCTTATCTGCTACCTTACTTCGGCACAGCCACCCAAAATCTACCTGGGTACCCTGTGCCACTCTTGACAGAGTGCCATTCTTGACATTGAGACTAACTTGTGAAAACTGCAAAAGAAATATGCTTTGTCCAAAAATAATAAAGATAGAGTGGAATTGAATATGGTCAAAGAAGCCCTGAAACTAGAGATTGAATCTCAAATTGAGAAAGGTTTGTTTTATATGAGACAAACGTATTGGGAAGGAGGAGATGGAGGAGATCAACTGTTGGCAAACAAACTGAAGGGTTTCTTGGAAAGGTCTCATGTACGTAAAATAGATAAGGGCACTGAGGGAGTAGCAGTAACGAGGAAAGATATAGGCGAATGCTTTCGCTCATTTTATGCAGAATTATACTCTGATGAACTTACACCGCAATTGCAGGATCTGGAAGAGTTTTTTGGGAAGATGGATATTCCATCCTTGCCTGAGGAGGGTAAGAACTTACTTGACGCACCAATTGTTGTATCAGAGGTTTCATTAGCAATTAGTGGATTGAATGATGGAAAATCCCCAGGTAGAGATGGTTTGTCAACAGAATTCTATAAATGTTTTGATGTACAGCTAGCACCGGAATTGTGTGAGTTATACAATCGATACTTAATGGAAGGTATTTTATGTCCGTCAATGAGGGAGGCTGTAGTAACTGTTGTTCCAAAACCGGGAGAGGATCCGGCTTATTGCTGCAATTACCGCCCTATATCGCTGCTGAATGTAGATATGAAAATGTTTACTAAGATTTTGGCAAATAAACTAGATAAGCATATAGGAGGTTTGATTGACAGATCGCAGGCAGGTTTTTTAAGGCATAGATACGGGTATGATAATATTAGAACTCTTTTGGATATTATGAGTTTGCCAGAGTCTAAAGTTAGTGAGACCTTGTTAATTTTTTTAGATGCCTAAAAGGCTTTCGATGGGGTAAATTGGACATTTCTGAATTATACTCTATTGAAGATGGGATTTGGGCCGCTGTTTATTAATACAATAGGGGCTCTACAATCAGATATATCAGCCAGGGTCTGGGTGAATGGGGGTTTTTCAGATTCTTTTCAGTTATTGAGGGGTTCAAGACAGGGCTGTCCGCTATCTCCTTTCCTTTTTAACTTGGCTCTGAAACCTCTGTTGGCTTATATCAGACAGAATATTAATGTGAGAGGGTTATGTATAGGAGGTGGTGAAATTAAGGTCTTGGCATATGTGGATGATGTGGTGGTAGCCTTGAATATTCCGAGGGAAGGTGGACTTGTTTTGAAGAATATGATTGAGGAAGTAGGGAGGTTGTCGGGTTGTAAGATCAATTGGGGAAAATCAGTTGTTTTTCCAGTGAGGGTTACTGCTAATTGTGATTGATTGTTGGGTTGGGACTGTAAATAGGAAAGTGATTGCGTGATGTATTTGGGAATGTATTTGATTCAAGATATTAATAAGCTTGTTGAATATAATGTGAAAAAATAATAGAGATTCTCCAAAAAGACATTAGGAGGTGGTGTTGTATCATCTTAAATGACTGGGCTAAAGTTAGTGCTATTAAAATGATGTTACTTCCGGAGGTATTATATCTTTTGCAATTGATTCCTCTAAAGTTCACAAAGAAAATACTTGCGCGTGTTGATAAAGTCTTTCAAGAATTCCTGTGGGGTGTTGGGAAAAGAGCTAGGATGCCACGATATATTATGATTCGAAAGGTTCAGGATGTTGGGTTTGGCTATCTTGTCCTGGGGAACTAGTGTAAGGGTTTCCTGCTAAAAAAAGTGTTTATTTTTTCAAGTGATAATTTAGACTTGGTGTCTTGGTGGTACAGAAACAGAAAAAAATGTTGGAACCACATCTTGTGAAGAGTTTATACTCCCTTGGGAAGTTACCTCGACAAGCTATGAATCTAAAATCAATTGTTGTTACGAAAGATGCATCGTTATGGTGTAATGCGGGATTGCAGGTGTCAAGCCCGTCAGGGGGGTCTGCACTTCCGCTCTCTATTTGGTAGAGGGGAGGTACAGAGACAGCTGCCAAGATTCTCAATTATGGTAACGTAGTTGAGCAATCAAGGCCTAGCTTCTGGGGAGGTGATGCGAGCTGGTTCTTAAGTACAGTGTAGTCCCCGAGCACCCACGAAGGAATGTCCACACACTGTATCTGTTACAACACAGTCTTTATATAATTAATATTCAAAGGCATATACATGATCACGATAACTCACTTTGTACTCCGAAAATCAACAATGGTAAATATGTACAATTCTAAAGTGGTACCACTAACGTTACTCAATCTTATTAAAGTGCATACGGTTAGGATGACACACAGATCAAAATAAAGAGGAAAACCAGCAGTAGAGAGAGGAAGGAAAGCAGGATGTTTGAGCAATAGGCAGAATACTCGTAACTACCGTTAAACACAGTTCTGTGTGGAGATCCCCCCACCTGGGCAACCTGTAGACGAAAGATACAAGCCCAGTCCATATATCGTTCACCCTTCCCAATAGTTCGGCAACCCCAAAGTACCTTGGTGTTGTAGCGTTCCGTGTCGGGGAAATCGACAACCCTTCTTGAGTGTCCTCCCTTTCAGGCAGGAGTCACGGGTCGTCGAACGTCGGACGGAGAACAGGTCGAGCTACGACAGTGAAGTGGCCACATCATTCCTAGCGGTGCTCGTTGATGGGGAAGCGTAAACGTCCTGCAAGGAAGAGGCGTGCGGGGCACCTCGGTGTCGATAGTTCTGGACCGCAAAGAGTTGAAGAACTGTGGACCAGCAAGGGTGTCGAGTCGTCGATGTCTCTGTTGTCTTTGGGTGGCGGGGAAACCCACCGGTGGATTCTCCTCGGTGCGTCGACGGTCAGGCCTTCTCCAGTGGGATACAGCGGCCACGATGCGGATGAGAGCGTCCTTGGATAAATGAAGTTCTTAGGCAACGGGAGCACGGCGGCTCCAGTCGGCGACGGTGGTCGGCGACAGTGGTGGACAACAGTCCGGGCGCTTCTCCTTAGAGTTCCGCAGCAGTCCCCGTATCGGGTCGGCAGCCTGTCGAAGGTCTGTCTACCAGGGAGCTTAGGCAAAGATCAGCTGTGCATGATGGTCCCTCGTAGCTCGGGAAGAGGGCACCTTACCAGGTCCTCTCTGGGTCAGTCCTTGAAGCACAACAGCTTTCCGATTGCGAAAGAGAGCAACAGCAATTCTTCTCGTCCAGCAGGGTTCAAGGTTAAGCTTCACTCCAGTTACTCGTCGTAGTGGACCTCAGCTTCCGAACACGATTCCTAGCAGTGAGAGGTCCCCAGATATACTGTTGATCTCCCATTCATTCCACTGGGTCGCACTCGAGCATCCAATCACGACTACGGGTGTTCATGCAGGCAGGCAAACAATCAGGCACACAAGGTATTCAGGCCATTCACTTCTCTCCAGACACTCACAACAAGTTATGTGTATTGGGACAAGTACTGAGCCATTCAACACTCCAAGCTGCATTCATACCGGTTTCAGGCAGGGCCGTCTCAACCATTGTGTCAACCACCAGATACTAGAGAGCCACAACATAGAATGCATATTCGTCACACACTCCATTCACCCAGGTCCCACCCACAGGTGTACCCACAACATTCATTGAGAAGGCTCCAGCCAGTCTGGTTGGCACTTCCCCACACTACCATATACGGAACTTCCACCCAACAGCCAGTCAGGGGGAAGGGACAGAGGCAGGGCTTCCCAGGACTTCGGGAAGGTCAAGGTAACAGGTGATGGAAGTCAAGAGGCCATGGGGGCCATTTTGTCTCCATCCGGAATCTACCGATTCCAATGACTGGGCCTGGGCATCCCAAAATGGAGGATGCTCAGGGCACCAGTCATTTCAGCACGGAGCTGCCACCAGCCCGTATCCTGCTCTGTGGGTCACACACAGGTGCCCAAAACATACACTAGGGGCACAGGGTTGTACCCCTACCCATGGGTGCCATAAGGGTATCCCACGGGTCCGTTCACCAAACCAAATGAGAGAGAGCTGCACTGCCAGGAGTCCCACATGAACTCCTGTGCGGAAAACAGACAGAACACACGATAAAAAGCAGTAAAGGACAAGGATACGGAGGCCCTGTCCCTCCGATGCATTTCCAGCATCACAGTCGCCCCCCCAGGCTAAAGTGGAGGGTGCCTAATCTCCCACGGGATAGACACCCTCATCCAGACGGTCAACATACCTTCTGGAAAGGCCATCTGCATTATTGTGACTCTTCCCTGGTCTGTGCTCAATGGTAAAATCTAGTCCTTGCAGACTATTGGACCACCTGAGCAGTTTCGGGTTTTCACCCTTCATCTGCATAAACCACTTCAGGGGCTTATGATCAGTTTGGACCTTGAAGGTAGACCCGGTAAGGTAGGGTCTAAAATACCTAAGGCTCCAAACAATACTAAAACATTCCTTTTCAACAGTAGCCCACCTAAGTTCCCTACCCTTAAGTTGTCTACTGATGAATATGATCGGATGTTCTCTTCCTTTGTCATCTAACTGGGACAAGACAGCTCCAATTCCGGTGTCGCAGGCGTCAGTTTGAACGATAAAGGGCTTGCTGAAATCAGGCGTGCACAGCACGGGTGCCCGACACAGACTTCATTTCAAGCCATCCAAGGCCCTCTGACAGTCTTCACTCCAATTAACCTTCCGCGGTTGCTTGGGCGAAGTCAACGGTGTCAGGGGGGTAGCTATGGTTCCATAGTCTGCCATGAAATTGCGATAGTGCCCAGTGAGGCCCAAAAACCCTCTCACCTGGGTTTGAGTAGTGGGAGTCCCCAGTCCTCTACATCCTGTACTTTACTGGGGAGAGGTTGGATTTGACCCCATCCTACCTCATGACCAAGATATGTGACTTTCCCCTGAGCTATCTGGCGGTTGGTGGCCTTGATAGTGAGGTTAGCCCTTTTTAACGCCTGCAACACTTTATCCAGATGAGTCAAGTGCTCTTCCCAGGTGGAACTGTAGACGGCGATGTCGTCTAAGTAAGCCACACAAAAGGCTTCCAGCTGACTGAGCGCATGGTTGACTAATCTCTGGAAAGTGGCAGGGGCGTTCTTCAGCCCGAAAGGCATGACTCTAAACTGGTAGAGTCCCTCTGGTGTTGAGAACGCTGTCTTTTCCCTGGCATGGTCCGTCAGAGCTATTTATCAATAGCCTGAGGTAAGGTCGAAGGTGCTCACAAATTTGGCAGCACCTATGGTGTCAACAAGCTCATCAGCCCGGGGCAAAAGGTGCGCGTCACGTTGGTGACGGCATTGACTCCTCGGTAGTCCACACAGAACCTCCATTCCTTGGTACCTGCCTGGGAACTTGCCTTGGGGACAAGGACCACGGGACTGGGTGAGGGTTCAATAACACCCAGATCCAACATCTTGGCGACCTCAGCCTGGATTTGGTGCTTGACAGTATCTGACATACGGTAGCACCTGCTTTTGACAGAAAAAAAACGAGAATTGCTTGTTGTGTAAGCAGCAAAAGGAAGCAGTATATGAGGAATTTTGGGGTCCTTTCAATTAATTTTATGGGAATTGATGAATGAATATTAAGGTATTAGTTATGTATTTTTGTTAGGGGAAAAGGTGGGATGGGTTAGGGGTATAGGTGTGAGTTTATGTGTTGTCCCTTGTCTTCACTTGTCTTGTTATGTTGTTGTTATGTGACGTTAAGTTGTACTATAGGGTATCTGAGTTTGGTGTTTAGATATTGGACTTTTTACCGTGATTCTATGGTTATATTATTTGCATGTAATTTTTTTCTTTAAAGTAATTATTTATTGTTCAAGCTCATTATTTGATTGTATTTACTTTGTTAAAAACTGAAAATAAAGTGTTTAAAAAAAAGAATGTGGAATTAACTATTGTACTAGGCCTGGCGACATTTCAGATAGTGCAAGAGCTTAGACAAAAATAGGGAGGGAAAGGAGGGGAGGAAGGAGATGAGAACAGACAAGCGACTATCGTACTAGGTCAGACTACATATCTGATAGAGTAAGTGCACAGAATAAAGAAAGGGGGGAGATTGAGAAGCAGTGAGTGTGGTGAAAGAAAGGAAGAGGCAAAGCTGGTGAAATACAGAGTGATAGAGCAGAAAAAGCAAGTAGGGGGAGAACATCAGGTTGCAGAGATAAGTACTGAACACAAAATGTTGCAAGAGAACAGCAAGTGCAAGCCAGGGTTCAAGTTGTAGATGGGCACAGTATGATTCAAGGCCACCATGATTACGTGATGCTTAAGGAAGTCCAGCATGAGAACGACGAGATTCGAGATGATGAACCAACAAGAGTCACATGAGTTCAAAAAGTTAAATCAAAGCATCAGCAACAAGGCAGTGATGATGAGCACCACACACCGTGGGTAATAAGAAGCAGCGCTCAGATACCTGAGGGTTTGTAGCGCTATATAAATGCCAAATTGTTATTATTTATTATTTTATGATGTCGCCATAATGTGACAACACAAACTCGCACAATGGGCAGGGAGGGATTGATTGATGTAGGGGGAGATTGCTCTAAGGCAGTCCACACCTACACCAAGTATCTCTTTGTGAGCTTACTTAAGGGTTCTTGATAAACCTTCCAGAGTATGTTACCATCCTGAGGAAATCCCTTGCCTTGGACGGGTTCTTTGTAGCTGGGGCTGCATGAATATTATGAACGCTTTGGGGACCCACTGATGCTGCTAGAAATACATATCTGAAAAATTCCAACTTAGTGCAGAGGTAGTGACACTTCTATTTCTGGAGGGTTAACTCCTGTTCCTGCAATCAAGCCAGAACCTTCTCCAGGCTATCAACATATTCTGATTCAGTGCAGGCATTCACCAGTATGCCATTGCTAATATTTAACACTCCCTGGAAGCCAGGCAACATGATATTCTCAAGCTCATTCACTTATATGAATACAAGGCCCTGTACGTAGTGAAGATGGTAACGTACCGGGAGTCGTGATGTAGGATATCTGGTGCTACCCATCAATCAGATCCTATTTTGAAAAGAAGACATCTCCCTGAAGGCCCACAATAACATCATCTGTAGTAGAGGTTAGATGTCTTTCTCTTATTATCGCTTTATTCGGTAGGCGCATGTCCACGCAGATTTGGATGGACCATGGTTGCTTGGGTTTGGTGATAATTATAATGGGTGAAACCCCTGCTGTGGGTCCTTCCACCCTCTTTTTGATATCTCTGTTTACAAGTATATCCAGTTTATGCTCCGTCTTCTCTTGGAGGTGGAAACTGTACCCCGCTGTGATTTAATGGCACCGGCGTCATTGTGTTGTCAAAGTGAAATCTTATGGGCTGACCCTTCAAATTCCCGTCCAATTAAATAGTTTGTTGTCTCGGCGAACCAGACCTGTTTCATCCGCGACATATAGACCACATGCAAATTGAACTACTTGAAGTGCTTCTGCTACCTCGCACTCTAACAACGTAGCCTCACTTATCTCGATAACCTACAACTTAGATTTGATTGCCTACAGACCATGTTGCACTTCTGAAACAAACATTCCTTACAGGGGAAGGGTCTTGGGATGCCCAAGTATATATACCCTCACCTTTGTGGGCAGAGGTATTTGTGTTTTCTAGTTGACTGAAATGGGTGTGAGCCATGACATTAACGAAGCTCCATTGTCTATCATTACTGGTAAGTATCAGCCATGAATGTTTACAGGGCTGTCTTTCGCCTCTTCCAATTATGGGGCTGCCTTCTTCTCTTCCATTTACGGGGCTGTCTGCAACTCCTCCATTTACGGGGGTGTCTTCGTCTCTTCCATTTACGGGGCTGTCTTTGTCTCTTACATTTACCGGGCTGTCTTTGTCTCTTCCATTTACGGGGCTGTCTTCGTCTCTTCCATTTACGGGTCTTTGGGCCTCATTACAACCTTTGAGGAATGGGTTAACGGGCTCCGCTAATGGAGGCGGACCCGTTGAACCCATTCCGCAAGATTACGAGGTCCCCTCGCGGGACCCGCTAAGGACGTCTGGTAAAACCAGGCGTCATTACCGGGTCCCGCGAGGGGACCAGGGAGCAAACAACGGGCCAGTTGTAATCGGCCCATTGTTAGCTCCCGCTCCCATTCCCATTGAGCCCTATGGGGGCTCAAATGGGAATGGGGAAGGTCCAGGCCGGGGTTCCCAGAGGGGGGAATTACTGGGCCCTCCAAACTCAGAATGGCCCGGCAATTCCCCATTCAGGGAACCCAGACCCGGACCATAGCGGCATGGCTACCGCCAAACCCGTAATGAGGCCCTTTGTCTCTTCCATTTATGGGGCTGTCTTCATTTCTTCCATTTATAGGGCTGTCTTAGTGTCATGTATCTCCGCTCCGAGAACATTGGATATGAAGAATATTTCATCTCACTTTGGATCATCTCGCAATGTTTCTTCTTACACCATTTGTGCTCTTCCCTTGGCATCGATAGGCCTGTCCTTTGTACGCTATCAAGCGGACTGGGAGAGACACACCCTCGCTACATGGTTTGGGTTCCACAGCTCCCAAATGTCTGAACCTTTGCAGTACAGTGTCCCGCATGAGATAACAAGCCTCCACAGCAATTACAGTTCTGGATGACTGTGGCGGGATTTCATGCCTTGGAGTTTCGCCACTGGGCCTGTTTACAGACCAGCCATCCTCCACCTTCATTGACTGTCATGTCTTGTCTATGTTGACCGCCTGTTCTTATGTCAGTTCATGGATCCTCCAAAATTCTAAGAGATTTGTTATGAATATTCCAGATTCTCGTGGCACATGTTTTCTCAATTTGACAGTGAAACACTTGTGGATATCGTGGGCTGTGACTTCGTACTGCTCATTGAGGAGACTGCATGTGAAGGCACGTTATCGCAGGCGGCATGAACGGTATCTACAGTCTCGTCTTCCTTCGGTTCCCTCAGCCGCAGAGCTCATAGCCGGCACTGACCATTTGACTTCAATAGTTCTCCAGCGCCTTGATATGATCCACAGATTGATATGATCCATCCGTGGGGAACAATGTTCTGTAGGTCCTGACATGTAAACTATAGATGATCATTTTCAATGTTTTCCTCCTGTCTTAAGGCCTTGAAATACATTTCAAGCCTTTCTACCCACGGTGGCCTCTGGTTGCTTTGGCTGGACGGTGCTCCCATGACCTCAAATTCTGCCACTGGCGCAATATTTCTGTCTTGTCTGGCAGGTGCTGCTTGCCTGTTTGCCACCCCACATCATCAAACATGGCGATAGAGAATTACAGTCAAAACTGGATGCAGTGACGTCCGGAATTTATTCAATTATCATCATCTACTCTACTCTTCAACCTTTACAACTTATCCAGAACAGGACTGCAAGACTTGTCCTTGGGCCCAATCCCAGGGATCGTATCTCTCCAGCTCTGAAATTTCTTCACTGGCTCACTGTGGCTGCAAGGATCAATTTCAAGACCCTCTGCATTGTCCGCAAGGCTTTCTGGGGCCTGGAACCACTGTAACTCCAACGTTCTCTTCCAAAATATCTTCCTTCTCAAGCTCTCTTCTCATCCACCTCCAAATTTCAGACGCTTCTCCAAACAGAGAGTTGGGGGCAGATCTATCTCCTCAGCCGGGGCCTCCCTCTGGAACAGCCTCCCTGCATCTCTCAGACTTGAGCAGAACCACCTCCAGTTCCAGACGAAGGTCAAGACCTTCCTTTTCGCTTTGGCTTTCTCTCTTCCTCTCCCCTGCTGATGCACCTGACTGCTCCGTGCACTGGTCACCTGGTCACCCTCTGAACTCGGACCCAGGCTCCTGCACTGCTTCCGGGATCCCCAGCACTTAAGGGTCTGTATCTGCAACCCTACAGTCCCTTATCTCTGCACTTATGAGCCACCTGCTGGCTGCACTTGTGAGTTAATTGCACTTCCCCTTTCCCCTCCACCCTGGCACTTCTCCCCTTCCCTCTTCCCTGCGCTTGCACGGTCTGATTGACACATGGCCTAGTAAGATTGTTATTTTTTCCTCCCTTGTTGCCCCCTCCTTGTCTTGTCACGCCTAGAAACACTTGTTTACAGGCGCCTTATAAATGCCACATCATATCGTATCTTATCATAATTGGGTCCAATGGTATGAGGAATGTGTCTGTCCTTTTTTCTGTAAAGGGTGTAAAGGCCTTGCACTGCTATATATTCTTGTGGGATTGTGTGAGTCAGTAGCTCAGGGTTTTTCTGAGAGTGCACCAGCACTCCTACATGGTGCCACAAACCCTGGGGCACTCACCGGTCCTTTGGAGTGTGTTTGCAGCAGCCACTGACACTGTCATTCCTCTGCCAATCTGGTGTTCTTTGCTTCTGACAGATATATTGCCCCTCTTACTTCCCAGGAATATAACACACACCTCAACTCCTAGAGATATAGCTCCCCCCTCACTTCCCAGGAATAAAGTACCTAGCTCAATTCTTAGCAATATCGTGCTCCTCTCACTTCCTAGGGATATAGTGCCCAGCTCAACTCTTATCAATATAGTGTCCCTCTCACTTCCTAGGGGTATAGCGCCCAGCTCAACTCTTAGCAATATAGTGCCCCTCTCAATTCCTAGGGGTATTGTGACCAGCTAAATTCTTAGCAATATAGTTCCCCTCTCACGTCCTAGAGATATAGTGCCCAGCTCAATTCTTAGTACTATAGTGCCCCTCTTACTTCCTAGGGGTTATGTTCCCCAGCTCAATTCTTAGCAATATAGTTCCCTCTCACTTCCAAGAGATATAGGGCCTCATTTTGAGTATTGCAGTAAGTGGTCAAATTGGAGGTAACAGAGTTACCTCCAATTTAACCACTACGCCAAATTATCAGTTTTGGTGTTGAGTGGAGGATTCACCTCCAGCAAAACCCTGGAGATAAATCTTCCCACTCAACGCCCAAAAAATCAGCAGAATTGGATTACTTATTGTGTTGGTAATTCTGCAGCGGTAGATCCGCAAAAAAAGCACCACAGCACCTCCAAAGCACCCAAAATAAATGAGGAATTGACACCGCTACCACCACTTGTAATCAGGCAGAAATTCCGCCTGACCAAGTGGCAGTAACGGTAATTCGTTTTCTCTGTGGATTTACCATGGAATTACTGCCATACTCATAATGAGGCAAATTTCTTAGTGATATAGAGCCTCATCACGAGTTGGGCTGTAGCCCTTAAATGCAGCGGTAACGGTATTACCGTGGCATTTAAGGGATGGCCCTATCACGAGTTGGGTGCTAAATGGGCTGTTTTACCTCCAGCTTTTTTCTTAAGGTGACAATCCCATTTAGCGCCCTGTATTTACTGCTGGCTGGTGTGTGGTATTAGTGCCAAAGATTCCCCATTGTGTCCACAAGACCGGATGGGTAATGGGGATTTACAGTTAACGGCAGACCTGTGATCCAGAAGTAATACCGCCGGACCGGTGGGCTCTAACGCTATTACAGTTGGGCGGTATTACAGCCGGGATACCGCCCAACTCGTGATGTGGCTCATCTTAGAAGATATTTTGCAACTCTCACTTCCTAGGGATGTGGTTCCTAGCTCACTTCTTAGCAATATAGTCTCCCTTCCACTTCGCAAGGCTATACTTCCCAGACCATTTCTCTGTTTTATAGTCCCCTGCTCCCTTTTAAAGTATATAGTTTCCAGCTCACTTTTTAGACATAGGGCCTCATCATGAGTTGGGCGATGGCCCTTAAATGCGGCAGTAACAGGGTTACCGCTGCATTTTCTGCTCCATCTAATCTCGAGCCCGGCAAGTTTACCCCTAACTCAGAGCTGGGGGGTAAACTCGCTGGGAAAATGCCAATTCTCGGTGCAATTACCGCCAGCAGTATTACTACATGGTAATTGCACCAAGAATTCCCCATTGGGTTCAGTGGCCCCAGTGGCGAATGGGGAATAATGTCTACCATCCAACCTGTGATCCAGAGGTAATACTGCTGGATGGGTTAGCGGTAGCGCTAATAAAGTTGGGCGGTATCTCAGTCGGGATACTGCCGAAATCATGATGAGGCCCATAGGTCCTCATCACAAGTTGGGCATTAGCCTTTAAATGTGGCGGTAACAGGGTTACTGCCACATTTCCCGCTCCACCCAATCTCGATCTTGGCAAGTTTACCCCAGCTCACAGCTTGGGGTGAACTCACCAGGAAAATGCATACGTCCAACCCAATGGGGAATAATGTCTACCGCCCAACCCGTGATCTGACGGTAATACTGCCGGACGGGTAGTGGGAGGTAGCGCTAATAAAGTTGGACGGTATTGCAGTCAGGATACCGCCCAACTTGTGATGAGGCCCATAGTGCCCACCTCAATTCTGAGAGATAATAGCGCCCCTTTCATTTCCCAGGGTTATAGTGCAATGTCACATATTAGGAATATAGTGCCCATCTCACTTCCCTGGCAGCCATGTTAGGTTTAGGCAGAAGTTAGTTCCCATCCATCTGCTCTGTGCTATCATGCTTCCCCTTCTCCTCAACCCCTGCTCCACCCCCATAATAGTGGTCCTCTAGGGTTCTGGCAAATCGTAAGTGTCTGCGGCTCTGGTAAAGCATTGGAATGTGTCACTGATAGGCAGAATTATATGCAGTACGCTTTGGGAACACTACACAGAATTAGGACTACAAGTGGCAGCACAAATTCACCTTTGGTACAAGCCTGTACTACACAGTAAAGTGGTAGCAATGGCTGAGCAGCCAGACTTATCTCAAGAGCAAGTGAGCAGTATCAGATAGTTACACAAAGGACAGCAGTTACTATGATTCAAACAAACACTGACTCAAGGTTTCCAAGTAAAAAAATATACATTTATTTACTTTTTAGTTGTATAACATTTCACTAAAGTAAAGCAGTAAAAAAATCACACTCTTAATACACCACACCCAATAGTTTCCAGACAAGTTAAGCTCACAAAATGAAGTGGGAGCAAAATGGCACTCTGTTAATTAAAAAGGGAGGGAAAGACAAAGTTAGCTAGAAATTGAGTAGCACCAACAGGTAAGTAAGCAGGGCAATCTAGAAAGATGAACTCCAGTGATAGGATCAAATCAAATAGGCTTAGGGCCAAAGTCAAAGAGACAAAAGTCTTTTGCTCAAGACACACGGTTCGGGGGAGTTCTCGGTTAAGTCTTTGCCAAGAGTTCTGGATGATGTTGGTCGGCAGAAAAGTTAGTTCAAAGAGTAGAGAAGGACAAGCCCTCGAATTGGAGAAAGATTTCACACACTTTCACCACGGCTGAACGAAACGAACAACTGGATTTTGAACAGTTCCTTAACTGGAGAAGAAGCTGTAGCTGCGGCGGACGTTCCTGATACTTAATGCAGGTTCACGGTTCCTGAAGCGACTGTCGGACTGATATGAAAAGGGAAGACTGGAGGATCCTGCACTACCCAGGGAAGAAACCAGCAGCAGAGCAAAGCAATGAATAAAAGGTGCGCTCCTTAAAACCCAAGCAGGGTCCGTCTTTCCTGGCTATCCGGCCCACTGTAGCTCTGTACAGTGAATATGACCAGAGGATGGAGTCCTGGCTTGCAGTTTGGCCGAACTGGTTGGTCCCACCAGCTCAGAGGAAGAAGATTCCTGGAGGATCCTCTCTTGTCGTTGGAGTTGAAGATTTGGACTTGCAGCAGGGCTTCACCGGGTGGTTCAGTCGTTGTAGGGGTCCTCTGCCATCAGCTCCTCATCGGTTCTTTCCTTCCAGTGGGGACTCTGCTCTTCCAGACCCAGAGACCTGCTTTTTATGCAGCTTTCCCCCATTCACACAGCCTGGATGTCAATCACACAGCAAGGTGGCTGTCCTGGCTGGGCAGTCCGAACCCATGGCAGGGGTCCTAAAACCCCTCCCTCACATCCTGCCTACCGAGACTTTCAGGAGCTCAAAGGAGGGCTTCTGTGCAGAAGCTCGCGAAAAGACGGTGAACAAAGGAACCAAACTTAGTTTGGCACGTAGAGACGAACACGAGAAAGACTTTACCAAAAAGAAATGGCGACTAAATCCAGCCGGAACAATATTAAAATCAATAAGGTCAAGCAGGTTTAAGTTTGAGGCTACCAAGATAGCCTAAAACAATACCATGGTTATTTAAGATAACCGCGGTAGGAAAAATAGGGTAGTTACCACTGCCACCAGCCAAATCTTAATGGAAAGGGAGCAAAACAGGGCTCCAAGAGAGACAGACAAAAAGGGATAAGAATTAACCCTTTCCAATACTCCATGTAATACGGGGTGTACTGGGTCTGTGGTTTAAAGTTAATGGTAACTTTACCTGTTTCTGGGAGACAGTAGTCAGTCCCAGAAAATGGAGTCAGTGGGAAGTCTGAAAGACAACCCTGTGTCACTGCACTGAGGGTGCTGTGTAACACACATAAGAAATTGATGTCTATGGAGTAGGCGAGGCTCCATAGCCCAAGATCACACAAAAAGATCAAATACACAGCAAAACAGATGTAAGTGTGGGAAAAAGGCTCACACTTTTACCTGGTGAAAAAAATAAATCCTAGAAATCCAGCAAAGCTGCTGAGGGACTCAGCAGGTAAGGGAAATTAGCCATTTTGGAGAATTCTCCCTAACAGTCACTGCTCCACAGAGATGGCTTCCGGGATACAAGGTGCCTCCGTGCCCGTACTCAGTCCCCATGCGCCCAGTCCTGTTCTCTCCAGCCCCACGGCGCAGAATCCACGAGGCTCCCCCGAACACTGTGAACCCTGCAGGCTGCATGGATCTGTATATATAGGGATCCTCCAGGGATTGTGTTCACTGGCCCTCCAATGCACACAAAAAAGGCACACAGGGTTCTTATATCTACCTTCTAGGAGACTGAATATTCAAACTTGGAAAGATGGTATGAAGGTATGGGCAAGACTGTGGTACGGGGGGATCCTGTGACTCCCACCCTGTAAATCCTCCAGGACAGTGACGTCATTTCACCAAAATTCCAGGGGTAGAGGAAGTGAAATCACATGACCCTTGACCTCTAATGACATCACAGGAAGTAATATCATTTCAAGTGACATCACGGGTAGCGATGGAACACGATATTTTACCCCTTGACAAAACAGGAAGTGGCGTCACATAGCATTGTTCATAAGTACACTATGAAAAATATGGTTACAATATCACTGTAACGTGATGAACATTTCATACAAGAATCGATCACCATAGGTATCGAAAAAAAAACATGCTATAACTGCAACTTGCGAAAAGCAAAATACAATGGATGCTTATTCTACTCTAAATGCTTCGTATTTTGCCTGCATTATGAATTTGAGGTGTTTAAGAACAGACTAAATCAGTGACTCACCCCCTGAAGTGTCCCTAAAATAAACCTTTGAGTCTAGCAATTATTGTATAGAATTCCAGAAAGACACATTATTTGTTATTCCTATTCTTTCTTATTTAGGGTCACTGCTCAAAGTGTTATGCTTGTGGAACCCCCCTTTTTTAAGAAGCCTGAACAAGAAAGCCAGCCCCTCTTGAAACAAAGAGCCACATGGCATTGGCCACAGCCTAGGAGCTTCAACTTGTAAAAACAAATTAAAAAAACGAATTCTGTTTTTTTAGGGATAGCAAGGGAGACTACAGACCCCTGTCGACCCCTAAATGACGTCCTGGCTCCAGGAGTAACAATTCTCTGGTGCTTCTGTCCTAGTTGGCCAGCTTTCTTGGCTCAAATAGCGCCAGGATGCCTTCTGTTTGGTGCGCTATATAAATGGCATGTCCTAAGATGGGCCAGTCACCTGACTATTACACAGATGTCAATACGCTGTATACGGCGGCAGCAACTGCCAGCTGTTGTCAGTGTCTGATCATATTGTGTTAACCCCTGGCAAATGGTGTTGCCGGACCAATGCTGGTACTCCTCACCACCTCACACTAAAACCATCAAAGCTCTTCCAGGCTCCGGGGCACTTCAACCATTCCACCACACATGCAAGCCACAGCCTCCAGGCGCACCCTTCTGTTGGCAATGCTTTGCCAGTATTGAGTCAGACAGCATACTAGCACCTGGGCATCCCTTCTGCTTCACCTGCCACACACACACCAGGGATCGCCGGCCTCTGTAGCCAATAGATATGCCCAACACCTGAGAGCCCTAAAAATGGTCTGGCCGCTCCATCTGCTCACAGGATCCATTACAACACCCCACTTGCTGTGGACTGACAGCACAGTCCTTCCACCCAGCACAGTGCAGCGTTATCACCTCAGTGGAGAAAGATACGAGCTGCCATGTGTATGGGGGCCTCGTGGGGGGGGTGTCTAGATTCCTACCAGGTAAACTGGCGTGCAGCAGAGCACTTCAATAATGAAAACAAAAGCTGGACTTATTGACTTTGCCAATGCCTGTCACATAGAGGGCAACCCATGGTCGGACCGGGAGCAAATAAAAGTGGCCCGGGCACCCAAAAAAAAGTGTCCCTCTCAAAATTCAGGATTTGCGTCAATGTGCAACTTGTAGACAAATCATACGTGCCACTTTTTGTTTAAACATTTGGGAAAGCCAAACAAGACTGTAACGTCAGCCAACAAGGCTCTTGTTTTTCAGAAACAGAAATAAGGCATTTATACTGGTTACTGCTAATCTTTGCAGATCTTCATTTAACAATCAGTGCAGCCAAATGATGACACTGGAATTACCTGTTGTTTTTAAGATAACCATGACAGCCCCAGCCCATGAAGCAGCATCCATGTGAATACTTGCAGAGTGGAACATCTTTTTTCTGGGAGAGCCTTGTAGCTAGACTCAAATTCTGATACACAATGGAAATCTGCATGGTTCCCATAATGACAGTGAAAGAAGTGTATCAAAAAAGTAAGTAATGGAACAGCGCTCCCGACCGTTCCCGCTCACTTCGACCACTGTGCAGACATGCCAAAGTGATTCCTTGACTCAGATTTTTCTCTCTCTTTGGTCTGTGACCGACTATCTCTTGTTTTGTGTTTGGGCTTCTGCGAGATTAACTTGAGGCACCCCAAAGTGTTGGATGGGAATCTGGGCATATGGGAATTTTGTAGGATAAGTTGAATTACTTTACAGTTATCCTTTAGTAAACCCAAACTAAAATGTACAGTTTTACAAAAATAGGGCATATTCAGCCGTTTGCACTCAAGGAATGTTGTTTGCATGTGTAATCATGGAAAGACAGGCTGCATACACCTCCACCTGGAAACAATTGCTATTACACAGTCAAGCCTTCCTGTAGCCTGTGAGCTATTGTGCCAGCAAACCTTCATGTTACTGCATCCAACGCGGTGTGCTATGTCCTATCCCTGCCTACCGCCTGCTATTCCTGTCTCTTTCATTTTAGTTTTGCACACTAGGTGGGGCTTCAGCGCCACCTATAAGCCACACATATTTCATTGGAGTACAGCTAGGAGGGAGATGGCATGTGACGAGGGACACACAGCTTGTAGGTGTGGTTTGGAGATTTAATCAGCCATTGACTTCCAATGGCCATACTAATTCCTATGGCAATTTCCGCTCAGACCTGCTCCTCCACACCCAAAGCACCTCTTCATGGGAGCTCTTTGCCCTATCTATATCAGGCAGTAGCATCAAACTTTAGCCTGTCAGTATTATGTCAAAGCTGTCTGCTGAGAGTTAATGGGCCTCATTACTCCAGCAGTAACCCTGCTGGTGATACTGGTGGCTTGCCGCCGGACTCGTAAAAAATTACTGGTGCCTGACTTCACGGTAACACCAGGTATTACAACCCCGGTGGCTGCAAAGTCAGGCGCCAGTAATTCTGTTAATCCTCATTCCCATGGGGTCCACGGAAGTACCAGCAGTTTTAATAATGGTGCCAGTGCTTCCTTGACGGTTTCCCTACCGTGTCTGCTATGTCCGGCAGCGTCTGCCCTTTCGGGCACAACAGCTCTGGCAGGCAAATCCATAGTACGCCGGTCTGGAAACAACGGTGCCGGTAAGCTTACCGGCACTGTTGTTTCTGGACCGGCATGCTTATAATGAGGCCCAATGATTAAATTGCAGCTGTACAATGTGCTACTGGTGTAATAGAAATGTCTTAACCAAGTGTGCCTTCAGCCCTTTAATTTATATCTGTTCCTGGCACTGAAGTGCTGCTAAAAGCAAGCAATGGCAAAGCCAACAGTTTCATCAGACTACTCACTCCTGATATGGGGCAGTACGAGAGCTGTAATGTGATTTCATTTGACTATTATATAATGCAGAAACCTACGTTAACATGTGCTGATCCAGATATGTTTCCTGGGTTCAAGAACATGTTCTGATTTGGGAGTGATTATGAGTTATGTGCCCGTTGCACGCCGGCATTACTTTTTACCGAGTGATGTTATTCTTTACATTTAATCATTTATTAAATAGCCATCATTTTGTTTCTCAATAAATAAGCGCTACCCAATGAAATAGCAAAATATCTTAGTCACACGTGACCTTCATTATATGAAATCTCTGGTAATCATTGGTGCAAACCTTTTGGACTATGGGTAAGAAAAACTGCAATATTGATTTTCGAAAAATAATGATTCCTTTGTAAAAAGGGTTGTTATTGGGTCACTGGCTTCAGCCCATAACTGCCTCCTTCCTGGTCCATGGAGTACCAATGGCGTCAGAGACCTGGGCAGGAAGTCTGGATACGTGGACACTTGGGCAAAACCAGAGCATATGGGGGCTAGGGGGGCGGGGGGAGGAGGGGAGGAAGCGACGTGGAAGAGAGGAGATGGAGGCGAAAGAGAATACAGTGGTGGCGCCAATGAGGCAGTGTATCTCAAGGCGAGAGAAATACATCATAAAGGAGAGGGCCAGAGGAGAGAGGAGGCAGCTGGCAGGGGGTGGGAGGAGAGAGGTGGAAGTGGGCAGGGGGTGAGAGGAGAGAGGTAGAAGTGGGCAGGGGGTGAGAGGAGAGAAGTGGAAGTGGCATGGGTGGGAGGAGAGAGGTGGAAGCGGGCAAGGGGTGAGAGGAGAGAGGTGGAAGCGGGCAAGGGGTGAGAGGAGAGAGGTGGCAGCTGGCAGGGGGTGAGAGAGGAGAGGTGGAAGTGGGCAGGGGTGAGAGGAGAGAGGTGGAAGTGGGCAGGGGTGAGAGGAGAGGTGGAAGTGGGCAGGGGGTGAGAGGAGAGAGGTAGGGAGAGGGTGAGAGGAGAGGTGGGAGTGGGTGAGAGGATAGGGGTAGGGAGGGGGTGAGAGGAGAGGTGGTAGCTCTGATGGGGTGAGTGGACAGAGGTGGCAGCTGGCAGGGGGTGGGAGGAGAGAGGTGGTAGCTGGCAGGGGGTGAGAGGAGAGAGGTGGTAGCTGTGAGGGGGTGGGAGGAGAGAGGTGGCAACTGGCAGGTGGTGGGAGGAGAGAGGTGGTAGTGGGCAGGGAGGTGAGAGGAGAGAGGTGGCAGCTGGCAGGGGGTGGGAGGAGAGAGGTTGAAGTGCGCAGGGGGTGAGAGGAGAGAGCTGGCAGCTGGCAGGGGTGAGAGAGGAGGTGGAAGTGGGCAGGGGGCCAGAGGAGATAGGAGGAAGTGGGCAGGGGGTGAGAGGAGAGAGGTGGAAGTGGGCAGGGGGTGGTAGGAGAGAGGTGGAAGTGGGCAGGGGGTGAGATAAGAGGGGTGGAAGTGGGCAGGGGGTGGTAGGAGAGAGGTGGAAGTGGGCAGGGGGTGAGAGGAGAGAGGTGGAAGTGGGCAGGGGGTGGTAGGAGAGAGGTGGAAGTGGGCAGGGGGTGAGAGGAGAGAGGTGGAAGTGGGCAGGGGGTGGGAGGAGAGAGGTGGAAGTGGGTAGGTGGTGAGAGGGAAGATGGAAGTGGGCAGGGGTGAAAGAAGAGAGGTGGAAGTGGGCAGGGGTGAAAGAAGAGGTGGATGTGGGCAGGGGGTGAGAGGAGAGAGGGGGAAGTGGGCAGGGGGTGGGAGGAGAGAGGTGGAAGTGGGCAGGGGGTGGGAGGAGAGAGGTGGAAGTGGGTAGGGGGTGAGAGGAGAGGTGGGAGTTGGCAGGGGTGAGAGGAGAGAGGTGGAAGTGGGCAGGGGGTGAGAGGGAAGATGGAAGTGGGCAGGGGTTGAGAGGGGAGGTGGAAGTGGGCAGGGGGTGCGAGGAGAGAGGTGGAAGTGGGCAGAGGGTGAGAGGAGAGAGGTGGCAGCTGGCAGGGGGTGAGATAAGAGAGGTGGAAGTGGGCAGGGGGTGAGGGGTGAGAGGTGGAAGTGGACAGGGGGTAAGAGGAGAGAGAAGTGGGCAGGGGTGAGTAGAGAGAGGTGGAAGTGGGCAGGGGGTGAGGAGAGAGAGGTGGAAGTGGGCAGGGCGTGAGACAAGAGAGGTGGAAGTGGGCAGGGGGTGAGACAAGAGAGGTGGAAGTGGGCAGGGGGTGAGAGGAGAGAGGTGGAAGTGGGCAGGGGGTGAGAGGAGAGAAAAGTGGGCAGGGTTTGAGAGGAGAGAGGTGGAAGTGAGCAGGGGGTGAGGAGAGTGAGGTGGAAGTGGGCAGAGGGTGAGGAGAGTGAGGTGGAAGTGGGCAGAGGGTGAGAGGGAAGGTGGAAGTGGCCAGTGGGTTAGAGGAGAGAGGTGGCAGCTGGCAGGGGGTGAGAGGAGAGAGGTGGCAGCTGGCAGGGGGTGAGAGGAGAGAGGTGGCAGCTGTCAGGGCGTGGGAGGATCGAGGTGGCAGCTGGCAGGGGTGGGAGGAGAGAGGTTGGAAATGGGCAGGGGGTTGGAGGAGAGAGGTGGAAGTGGGCAGGGGGAGAGAGGTGGAAGCTGGCAGGGGGTGGGAGGAGAGAGGTGGCAGTGGGCAGAGGTGAGAGGAGAGAGGTGGCAGCTGGCAGGGGTGGGGTGAGAGAGGTTGAAGTGGGCAAGGGTGGGAGGAGAGATGTGGCAGCTGGCAGGGGGTGAGATAAGAGAGATGGAAGTGGGCAGGGGGTGAGAGGAGAGAGGTAGGGAGAGGGTGAGAGGAGAGGTGGGAGTGGGTGAGAGGATAGAGGTAGGGAGGGGGTGAGAGGAGAGGTGGTAGCTCTGATGGGGTGAGTGGACAGAGGTGGCAGCTGGCAGGGGGTGGGAGGAGAGAGGTGGTAGCTGGCAGGGGGTGAGAGGAGAGAGGTGGTAGCTGTGAGGGGGTGGGAGGAGAGAGGTGGCAACTGGCAGGGGGTGGGAGGAGAGAGGTGGTAGTGGGCAGGGAGGTGAGAGGAGAGAGGTGGCAGCTGGCAGGGGGTGTGAGGAGAGAGGTTGAAGTGCGCAGGGGGTGAGAGGAGAGAGCTGGTAGCTGGCAGGGGTGAGAGAGGAGGTGGAAGTGGGCAGGGGGCCAGAGGAGAGAGGTGGAAGTGGGCAGGGGTGAGATGAGAGGTGGAAGTTGGCAGGGGTGAAAGAAGAGAGGTGGAAGTGGGCAGGGGGTGAGAGGAGAGAGGGGGAAGTGGGCAGGGGGTGAGACAAGAGAGGTGGAAGTTGGCAGGGGTGAAAGAAGAGAGGTGGAAGTGGGCAGGGGGTGAGAGGAGAGAGGGGGAAGTGGGCAGGGGTGAGAGGAGAGAGGTGGAAGTGGGCAGGAGGTGAGAGGGGAGGTGGAAGATGGCAGGGGGTTGGAGGAGAGAGGTGGAAGTGGGCAGGGGGTGGGAGGAGAGAGGTGGAAGTGGGTAGGGGGTGAGAGGAGAGGTGGAAGTTGGCAGGGGTGAGAGGAGAGAGGTGGAAGTGGGCAGGAGGTGAGAGGGAAGGTGGAAGTGGGCAGGGGTTGAGAGGGGAGGTGGAAGTGGGCAGGGGGTGAGAGGAGAGAGGGGGAAGTGGGCAGGGGGTGAGAGGAGAGAGGTAGAAGTGGGCAGGAGGTGAGAGGGAAGGTGGAAGTGGGCAGGGGTTGAGAGGGAGGTGGAAGTGGGCAGGGGGTGCGAGGAGAGAGGTGGAAGTGGGCAGGGGGTGAGAGGAGAGAGGTGGAAGTGGGCAGGGGGTGAGAGGAGAGAGGTGGAATAGGGCAGGGGGTGAGAAGAGAGAGGTGGAAGTGGGCAGGGGGTGAGACAAGAGAGGCGGAAGTGGGCAGAGGGTGAGATGAGAGAGGTGGAAGTGGACAGGGGGTGAGAAGAGAGAGGTGGAAGTGGGCAGGGGGTGAGGAGAGAGAGGTGGAAGTGGGCAGGGCGTGAGACAAGAGAGGTGGAAGTGGGCAGGGGGTGAGACAAGAGAGGTGGTAGTGGGCAGGGGGTGAGAGGAGAGCAAAGTGGGCAGGGGGTGAGAGGGGAGGTGGAAGTGGGCAGGGGGTGAGGAGAGTGAGGTGGAAGTGGGCAGAGGGTGAGAGGGAAGGTGGAAGTGGCCAGGGGGTTAGAGGAGAGAGGAGGAAGTGGGCAGGGGGTGAGAGGAGAGAGCTGGCAGCTGGCAGGGGGTGAGACAAGAGAGGTGGAAGTGGGCAGGGTGTGGGAGGAGAGAGGTGGAAGTGGGCAGGGTGTGTGAGGAGAGAGGTGGAAGTGGGTAGGGGGTGAGAGGGGAGGTGGAAGTGGGCAGGGGGTGGGAGGAGAGAGGTGGAAGTGGGCAGAGGTGAGAGGAGAGAGGTGGCAGCTGGCAGGGATGGGGTGAGAGAGGTTGAAGTGGGCAAGGGTGGGAGGAGAGATGTGGGTGGGGGTGAGACAAGAGAGGTGGAAGTCGGCAGAGGGTGGGAGGAGAGAGGTGGAAGTGGGCAGGGGGTGAAAGAAGAGAGGTGGACGTATGCAGGGGGTGAGAGGAGAGAGGTGGAAGTTGGCTGGGGTGAGAGGAGAGAGGTGGCAGCTGGCAGGGGGTGTGAGGAGAGAGGTTGAAGTGCGCAGGGGTGAGAGGAGAGAGGTGGCAGCTGGCAGGTGTGGGGTGAGAGAGGTTGAAGTGGGCAAGGGTGGGAGGAGAGAGGTGGCAGTGGGTAGGGGGTGGGAGGAGAGAGGTGGTAGTGGGCAGGGGTGGGAGTAGAGAGGTGGCAGCTGGCAGGGGTGGGAGGAGAGAGGTGGCAGCTGGCAGTGGGTGGGAGGAGAGAGGTGGTAGTTGGCAGGGGGTGAGAGAGAGGTGGAAGTGGGCAGGGGGTGAGAGGAGAGAGGTGGAAGTGGGCAGGGGTGGGTGGAGAGAGGTGGAAGTGGGCAGGGCGTGAGAGGAGAGAGGTGGAAGTGGGCAGGGGTGGGTGGAGAGAGGTGGAAGTGGGCAGGGGGTGAGAGGTGGAAGTGGGCAGGTCGTGAGAGGAGAGAGGTGGAAGTGGGCAGGGCATGAGAGGAGAGAGGTGGAAGTGGGCAGGGGGTGGGAGGAGAGAGGTGGAAGTGGGCAGGGCGTGAGAGGAGAGAGGTGGAAGTGGGCAGGGGGTGGGAGGAGAGAGGTGGAAGTGGGCAGGGGTGGGTGGAGAGAGGTGGAAGTGGGCAGGGGGTGAGAGGTGGAAGTGGGCAGGTCGTGAGAGGAGAGAGGTGGAAGTGGGCAGGGCGTGAGAGGAGAGAGGTGGAAGTGGGCAGGGGGTGAGAGGAGAGAGGTGGAAGTGGGCAGGGGGTGGGAGGAGAGAGGTGGAAGTGGGCAGGGCGTGAGAGGAGAGAGGTGGAAGTGGGCAGGGCGTGAGAGGAGAGAGGTGGTAGTTGGCAGGGGGTGAGAGAGAGGTGGAAGTGGGCAGGGGGTGAGAGGAGAGAGGTGGAAGTGGGCAGGGGTGGGTGGAGAGAGGTGGAAGTGGGCAGGGGGTGAGAGGTGGAAGTGGGCAGGTCGTGAGAGGAGAGAGGTGGAAGTGGGCAGGGCGTGAGAGGAGAGAGGTGGAAGTGGGCAGGGGGTGAGAGGAGAGAGTTGGAAGTGGGCAGGGGGTGGGAGGAGAGAGGTGGAAGTGGGCAGGGCGTGAGAGGAGAGAGGTGGAAGTGGGCAGGGGGTGGGAGGAGAGAGGTGGAAGTGGGCAGGGGGTGAGAGGAGAGAGGTAGGGAGAGGGTGAGAGGAGAGGTGGGAGTGGGTGAGAGGATAGAGGTAGGGAGGGGGTGAGAGGAGAGGTGGTAGCTCTGATGGGGTGAGTGGACAGAGCTGGCAGCTGGCAGGGGGTTGGAGGAGAGAGGTGGTAGCTGGCAGGGGGTGAGAGGAGAGAGGTGGTAGCTGTGAGGGGGTGGGAGGAGAGAGGTGGCAGCTGGCAGGGGTGGGAGGAGAGGTGGTAGTGGGCAGGGAGGTGAGAGGAGAGAGGTGGCAGCTGGCAGGGGGTGGGAGGAGAGAGGTTGAAGTGCGCAGGGGGTGAGAGGAGAGAGCTGGTAGCTGGCAGGGGTGAGAGGGGAGGTGGAAGTGGGCAAGGGGCCAGAGGAGATAGGAGGAAGTGGGCAGGGGGTGAGAGGAGAGAAGTGGAAGTGGGCAGGGGGGAGATAAGAGAGGTGGAAGTGGGCAGGGGGTGGGAGGAGAGAGGTGGAAGTGGGCAGGGGGGGAGAGGGGAGGTGGAAGTGGGCAGGGGGTGGGAGGAGAGAGGTCGAAGTGGGCAGGGGGTGGGAGGAGAGAGGTGGAAGTGGGCAGGGGGTGGGAGGAGAGAGGTGGAAGTGGGTAGGGGGTGAGAGGAGAGGTGGAAGTTGGCTGGGGTGAGAGAAGAGAGGTGGACGTGGGCAGGGAGGTGAGAGGAGAGAGGTGGCAGCTGGCAGGGGGTGGGAGGAGAGAGGTTGAAGTGCGCAGGGGGTGAGAGGAGAGAGCTGGTAGCTGGCAGGGGTGAGAGGAGAGAGATGGAAGTGGGCAGGGGGTGGGAGGAGAGATGTGCAAGTGGGCAGGAGGTGAGAGGGGAGGTGGAAGTGGGCAGAGGTGAGAGGAGAGAGGTGGCAGCTGGCAGGGGTGGGGTGAGAGAGGTTGAAGTGGGCAAGGGTGGGAGGAGAGATGTGGGTGGGGGTGAGACAAGAGAGGTGGAAGTCGGCAGAGGGTGGGAGGAGAGAGGTGGAAGTGGGCAGGGGGTGAAAGAAGAGAGGTGGACGTATGCAGGGGGTGAGAGGAGAGAGGTGGAAGTGGGCAGGGGGTGAGAGGAGAGAGGTGGAAGTGGGAAGGGGGATGAGAGGGGAGGTGGAAGTGGGCAGGGGGTGAAAGAAGAGAGGTGGACGTGGGCAGGGGGTGAGAGGAGAGAGGTGGAAGTGGGCAGGGGGTGGAAGGAGAGAGGTGGAAGTGTGTAGGGGGTGAGAGGAGAGGTGGAAGTTGGCAGGGGGTGAGAGGAGAGAGGTGGAAGTGGGCAGGGCGTGAGAGGGAAGGTGGAAGTGGGTAGGGGGTGAGAGGAGAGGTGGAAGTTGGCAGGGGCGAGAGAAGAGAGGTGGAAGTGGGCAGGGGGTGAGACAAGCGAGGTGGAAATGGGCAGAGGGTGAGAGGAGAGAGGTGGAAGTGGGCAGGGGGTGAGGGGAGAGAGGTGGAAGTGGGCAGGGGGTGAGAGGAGAGAGAAGTGGGCAGGGGTGAGAGGAGAGAGGTGGAAGTGGGCAGGGGGTGAGGAGAGAGAGGTGGAAGTGGGCAGGGGGTGAGAGGAGAGAGATGGAAGTGGGCAGGGGGTGAGAGGAGAGCGGTGGAAGTGGGCAGGGGGTGAGGAGAGTGAGGTGGAAGTGGGCAGAGGGTGAGAGGGAAGGTGGAAGTGGGCAGGGGGTGGGAGGAGAGAGGTGGAAGTGGGCAGGGGGTGGGAGGAGAGAGGTGGAAGTGGGTAGGGGGTGAGAGGAGAGGTGGAAGTTGGCAGGGGTGAGAGGAGAGAGGTGGAAGTGGGCAGGAGGTGAGAGGGAAGGTGGAAGTGGGCAGGGGTTGAGAGGGGAGGTGGAAGTGGGCAGGGGGTGAGAGGAGAGAGGGGGAAGTGAGCAGGGGGTGAGAGGAGAGAGGTGGAAGTGGGCAGGAGGTGGGAGGGAAGGTGGAAGTGGGCAGGGGTTGAGAGGGAGGTGGAAGTGGGCAGGGGGTGCGAGGAGAGAGGTGGAAGTGGGCAGGGGGTGAGAGGAGAGAGGTGGAAGTGGGCAGGGGGTGAGAGGAGAGAGGTGGAATAGGGCAGGGGGTGAGAAGAGAGAGGTGGAAGTGGGCAGGGGGTGAGACAAGAGAGGCGGAAGTGGGCAGAGGGTGAGATGAGAGAGGTGGAAGTGGACAGGGGGTGAGAAGAGAGAGGTGGAAGTGGGCAGGGGGTGAGGAGAGAGAGGTGGAAGTGGGCAGGGCGTGAGACAAGAGAGGTGGAAGTGGGCAGGGGGTGAGACAAGAGAGGTGGAAGTGGGCAGGGGGTGAGAGGAGAGAGGTGGTAGTGGGCAGGGGATGAGAGGAGAGAAAAGTGGGCAGGGGGTGAGAGGGGAGGTGGAAGTGGGCAGGGGGTGAGGAGAGTGAGGTGGAAGTGGGCAGAGGGTGAGATGGAAGGTGGAAGTGGCCAGGGGGTTAGAGGAGAGAGGTGGAAGTGGGCAGGGGGTGAGAGGAGAGAGCTGGCAGCTGGCAGGGGGTGAGACAAGAGAGGTGGAAGTGGGCAGGGTGTGGGAGGAGAGAGGTGGAAGTGGGCAGGGTGTGGGAGGAGAGAGGTGGAAGTGGGTAGGGGGTGAGAGGAGAGGTGGAAGTTGGCTGGGGTGAGAGGAGAGAGGTGGCAGCTGGCAGGGGGTGTGAGGAGAGAGGTTGAAGTGCGCAGGGGGTGAGAGGAGAGAGGTGGCAGCTGGCAGGTGTGGGGTGAGAGAGGTTGAAGTGGGCAAGGGTGGGAGGAGAGAGGTGGCAGTGGGTAGGGGGTGGGAGGAGAGAGGTGGTAGTGGGCAGGGGTGGGAGGAGAGAGGTGGCAGCTGGCAGGGGTGGGAGGAGAGAGTTGGCAGCTGGCAGTGGGTGGGAGGAGAGAGGTGGTAGTTGGCAGGGGGTGAGAGAGAGGTGGAAGTGGGCAGGGGGTGAGAGGAGAGAGGTGGAAGTGGGCAGGGGTGGGTGGAGAGAGGTGGAAGTGGGCAGGGCGTGAGAGGAGAGAGGTGGAAGTGGGCAGGGGTGGGTGGAGAGAGGTGGAAGTGGGCAGGGGGTGAGAGGTGGAAGTGGGCAGGTCGTGAGAGGAGAGAGGTGGAAGTGGGCAGGGCATGAGAGGAGGGAGGTGGAAGTGGGCAGGGGGTGGGAGGAGAGAGGTGGAAGTGGGCAGGGCGTGAGAGGAGAGAGGTGGAAGTGGGCAGGGGGTGGGAGGAGAGAGGTGGAAGTGGGCAGGGGTGGGTGGAGAGAGGTGGAAGTGGGCAGGGGGTGAGAGGTGGAAGTGGGCAGGTCGTGAGAGGAGAGAGGTGGAAGTGGGCAGGGCGTGAGAGGAGAGAGGTGGAAGTGGGCAGGGGGTGCGAGGAGAGAGGTGGAAGTGGGCAGGGGGTGGGAGGAGAGAGGTGGAAGTGGGCAGGGCGTGAGAGGAGAGAGGTGGAAGTGGGCAGGGCGTGAGAGGAGAGAGAGGTGGTAGTTGGCAGGGGGTGAGAGAGAGGTGGAAGTGGGCAGGGGGTGAGAGGAGAGAGGTGGAAGTGGGCAGGGGTGGGTGGAGAGAGGTGGAAGTGGGCAGGGGGTGAGAGGTGGAAGTGGGCAGGTCGTGAGAGGAGAGAGGTGGAAGTGGGCAGGGCGTGAGAGGAGAGAGGTGGAAGTGGGCAGGGGGTGAGAGGAGAGAGGTGGAAGTGGGCAGGGGGTGGGAGGAGTGAGGTGGAAGTGGGCAGGGCGTGAGAGGAGAGAGGTGGAAGTGGGCACGGGGTGGGAGGAGAGAGGTGGAAGTGGGCAGGGGGTGAGAGGAGAGAGGTAGGGAGAGGGTGAGAGGAGAGGTGGGAGTGGGTGAGAGGATAGAGGTAGGGAGGGGGTGAGAGGAGAGGTGGTAGCTCTGATGGGGTAAGTGGACAGAGCTGGCAGCTGGCAGGGGGTTGGAGGAGAGAGGTGGTAGCTGGCAAGGGGTGACAGGAGAGAGGTGGTAGCTGTGAGGGGGTGGGAGGAGAGAGGTGGCAGCTGGCAGGGGGTGGGAGGAGAGGTGGTAGTGGGCAGGGAGGTGAGAGGAGAGAGGTGGCAGCTGGCAGGGGGTGGGAGGAGAGAGGTTGAAGTGCGCAGGGGGTGAGAGGAGAGAGCTGGTAGCTGGCAGGGGTGAAAGGGGAGGTGGAAGTGGGCAAGGGGCCAGAGGAGATAGGAGGAAGTGGGCAGGGGGTGAGAGGAGAGAAGTTGAAGTGGGCAGGGGGGAGATAAGAGAGGTGGAAGTGGGCAGGGGGTGGGAGGAGAGAGGTGGAAGTGGGCAGGGGGGGAGAGGGGAGGTGGAAGTGGGCAGGGGGTTCGGAGGAGAGAGGTGGAAGTGGGCAGGGGGTGGGAGGAGAGAGGTGGAAGTGGGTAGGGGGTGAGAGGAGAGGTGGAAGTTGGCTGGGGTGAGAGAAGAGAGGTGGACGTGGGCAGGGAGGTGAGAGGAGAGGTGGCAGCTGGCAGGGGGTGGGAGGAGAGAGGTTGAAGTGCGCAGGGGGTGAGAGGAGAGAGCTGGTAGCTGGCAGGGGTGAGAGGAGAGAGATGGAAGTGGGCAGGGGGTGGGAGGAGAGATGTGGAAGTGGGCAGGTGGTGAGAGGGGAGGTGGAAGTGGGCAGGGGGTGGGAGGAGAGAGGTGGAAGTGGGCAGAGGTGAGAGGAGAGAGGTGGCAGCTGGCAGGGGTGGGGTGAGAGAGGTTGAAGTGGGCAAGGGTGGGAGGAGAGATGTGGGTGGGGGTGAGACAAGAGAGGTGGAAGTCGGCAGAGGGTGGGAGGAGAGAGGTGGAAGTGGGCAGGAGGTGAAAGAAGAGAGGTGGACGTGGGCAGGGGGTGAGAGGAGAGAGGTGGAAGTGGGCAGGGGGTGAGAGGAGAGAGGTGGAAGTGGGAAGGGGGATGAGAGGGGAGGTGGAAGTGGGCAGGGGGTGAAAGAAGAGAGGTGGACGTGGGCAGGGGGTGAGAGGAGAGAGGTGGAAGTGGGCAGGGGGTGGAAGGAGAGAGGTGGAAGTGTGTAGGGGGTGAGAGGAGAGGTGGAAGTTGGCAGGGGGTGAGAGGAGAGAGGTGGAAGTGGGCAGGGCGTGAGAGGGAAGGTGGAAGTGGGTAGGGGGTGAGAGGAGAGGTGGAAGTTGGCAGGGGCGAGAGAAGAGAGGTGGAAGTGGGCAGGGGGTGAGACAAGCGAGGCGGAAATGGGCAGAGGGTGAGAGGAGAGAGGTGGAAGTGGGCAGGGGGTGAGGGGAGAGAGGTGGAAGTGGGCAGGGGGTGAGAGGAGAGAGAAGTGGGCAGGGGTGAGAGGAGGGAGGTGGAAGTGGGCAAGGGGTGAGGAGAGAGAGGTGGAAGTGGGCAGGGGGTGAGAGGAGAGAGGTGGAAGTGGGCAGGGGGTGAGAGGAGAGCGGTGGAAGTGGGCAGGGGGTGAGGAGAGTGAGGTGGAAGTGTGCAGAGGGTGAGAGGGAAGGTGGAAGTGGGCAGGGGGTTAGAGGAGAGAGGTGGAAGTGGGCAGGGGGTGAGAGGAGAGAGGTGACAGCTGGCAGGGAGTGAGACAAGAGAGGTGGAAGTGGGCAGGGGGTGGGAGGAGAGAGAAGTGGGCAGGGGGTGAGAGGAGAGAGGTGGAAGTGGGCAGGGGGTGGGAGGAGAGAGGTGGAAGTGGGCAGGGTGTGAGACAAGAGAGGTGGCAGCTGTCAGGGCGTGGGAGGAGCGAGGTGGCAGCTGGCAGGGGTGGGAGGAGAGAGGTTGGAAATGGGCAGGGGGTTGGAGGAGAGAGGTGGAAGTGAGCAGGGGGAGAGAGGTGGAAGCTGGCAGGGGGTGGGAGGAGAGAGGTGGCAGTGGGCAGGGGTGAGAGGAGAGAGGTGGCAGCTGGCAGGGGTGGGGTGTGAGAGGTTGAAGTGTGCAAGGGTGGGAGGAGAGAGGTGGCAGTGGGTAGGGGGTGGGAGGAGAGAGGTGGAAGTGTGTAGGGGGTGAGAGGAGAGGTGGAAGTTGGCAGGGGGTGAGAGGAGAGAGGTGGAAGTGGGCAGGGCGTGAGAGGGAAGGTGGAAGTGGGTAGGGGGTGAGAGGAGAGGTGGAAGTTGGCAGGGGCGAGAGAAGAGAGGTGGAAGTGGGCAGGGGGTGAGACAAGCGAGGCGGAAATGGGCATAGGGTGAGAGGAGAGAGGTGGAAGTGGGCAGGGGGTGAGGGGAGAGAGGTGGAAGTGGGCAGGGGGTGAGAGGAGAGAGAAGTGGGCAGGGGTGAGAGGAGGGAGGTGGAAGTGGGCAAGGGGTGAGGAGAGAGAGGTGGAAGTGGGCAGGGGGTGAGAGGAGAGAGGTGGAAGTGGGCAGGGGGTGAGAGGAGAGCGGTGGAAGTGGGCAGGGGGTGAGGAGAGTGAGGTGGAAGTGGGCAGAGGGTGAGAGGGAAGGTGGAAGTGGGCAGGGGGTTAGAGGAGAGAGGTGGAAGTGGGCAGGGGGTGAGAGGAGAGAGGTGACAGCTGGCAGGGAGTGAGACAAGAGAGGTGGAAGTGGGCAGGGGGTGGGAGGAGAGAGAAGTGGGCAGGGGGTGAGAGGAGAGAGGTGGAAGTGGGCAGGGGGTGGGAGGAGAGAGGTGGAAGTGGGCAGGGTGTGAGACAAGAGAGGTGGCAGCTGTCAGGGCGTGGGAGGAGCGAGGTGGCAGCTGGCAGGGGTGGGAGGAGAGAGGTTGGAAATGGGCAGGGGGTTGGAGGAGAGAGGTGGAAGTGGGCAGGGGGAGAGAGGTGGAAGCTGGCAGGGGGTGGGAGGAGAGAGGTGGCAGTGGGCAGGGGTGAGAGGAGAGAGGTGGCAGCTGGCAGGGGTGGGGTGTGAGAGGTTGAAGTGTGCAAGGGTGGGAGGAGAGAGGTGGCAGTGGGTAGGGGGTGGGAGGAGAGAGGTGGCAGCTGGCAGGGGTGGGAGGAGAGAGGTGATAGCTGGCAGGGGGTGAGAGGAGAGAGGTGGTAGCTCTGAGGGGGTGGGAGGAGAGAGGTGGTAGTTGGCAGGGGGTGAGAGAGGTGGTAGTGGGCAAGGGTGGGAGGAGAGAGGTGGCAGCTGGCAGGGGTGGGAGGAGAGAGGTGATAGCTGGCAGGGGGTGAGAGGAGAGAGGTGGTAGCTCTGAGGGGTGGGAGGAGAGAGGTGGCAGCTGGCAGTGGGTGGGAGGAGAGAGGTGGTAGTGGGCAGGGGTGAGAGGTGGAAGTGGGCAGGTCGTGAGAGAGGAGAGGTGGAAGTGGGCAGGGCGTGAGAGGAGAGAGCTGGAAGTGGGCAGGGGTGGGAGGAGAGAGGTGGAAGTGGGCAGGGGGTGGGTGGAGAGAGGTGGAAGTGGGCAGGGGGTGAGAGGTGGAAGTGGGCAGGTCGTGAGAGAGGAGAGGTGGAAGTGGGCAGGGCGTGAGAGGAGAGAGCTGGAAGTGGGCAGGGGTGGGAGGAGAGAGGTGGAAGTGGGCAGGGGGTGAGAGGAGAGAGGTAGGGAGAGGGTGAGAGGAGAGGTGGGAGTGGGTGAGAGGATAGAGGTAGGGAGGGGGTGAGAGGAGAGGTGGTAGCTCTGATGGGGTGAGTGGACAGAGGTGGCAGCTGGCAGGGGGTGGGAGGAGAGAGGTGGTAGCTGGCAGGGGGTGAGAGGAGAGAGGTGGTAGCTGTGAGGGGGTGGGAGGAGAGAGGTGGCAGCTGGCAGGGGTGAGAGGGGAGGTGGAAGTGGGCAGGGGGCCAGATGAGATAGGAGGAAGTGGGCAGGGGGTGTGAGGAGAGAGGTGGAAGTGGGCAGGGGTGAGGAGAGAGGTGGAAGTGGGCAGGGGGTGGGAGGAGAGAGGTGGAAGTGGGCAGGGAGTGAGAAAAGAGAGGTGGAAGTTGGCAGGGGATGAGATGGGAGGTGGAAGTGGGAAGGGGGTGGGAGGAGTGAGGTGGAAGTGGGCAGGGGGTGAGAGGGAAGGTGGAAGTGGGCAGGGGGTGAGAGGGGAGGTGGAAGTGGGCAGGGGGTGCGAGGAGAGATGTGGAAGGGGGCAGGGGGTGGGAGGAGAGAGGTGAAAGTGGGTAGCGGGTGAGAGGAGAGAGGTTGAAGTGGGCAGGGGTGAGACAAGAGAGGGGGAAGTGGGCAGAGGGTGAGAGGAGAGAGGTGGAAGTGGGCAGGTGGTGAGGGGAGAGAGGTGGAAGTGGGCAGGGGGTGAGAGGAGAGAGAAGTGGGCAGGGGTGAGAGGATAGAGGTGGAAGTGGGCAGGGGGTGAGGAGAGAGAGGTGGAAGTGGGCAGGGTGTGAGACAAGAGAGGTGCAAGTGGGCAGGGGGTGAGACAAGAGAGGTGGAAGTGGTCAGGGGGTGAGAGGGGAGGTGGAAGTGGGCAGGGGTGCGAGGAGAGATGTGGAAGGGGGCAGGGGGTGGGAGGAGGGAGGTGGAAGTGGGCAGGGGGTGAGACAAGAGAGGTGGAAGTTGGCAGGGGTGCAAGAAGAGAGGTGGAAGTGGTTAGGGGGTGAGAGGAGAGAGGTGGAAGTGGGCATGGGGTGAGAGGGGACGTGGAAGTAGGCAGGGGGTGGGAGGAGAGAGGTGGAAGTGGGCAGGGGGTGGGAGGAGAGAGGTGGAAGTGGGTAGGGGGTGAGAGGAGAGGTGGAAGTTGGCAGGGGGTGAGAAGAGAGAGGTGGAAGTGGGCAGTGGGTGAGACAAGAGAGGTGGAAGTGGGCAGGTGGTGAGGGGAGAGAGGTGGAAGTGGGCAGGGGGGAGAGGAGAGAGAAGTGGGCAGGGGGTGAGGGAAGAGAGGTACAAGTGAGCAGGGGGTGAGATAAGAGGCGAAAGTGGGCAGGGGGTGAGAGGAGAGAGGTGGAAGTGGGCAGGGATGAGAAGGAAGTTGGAAGTGGGCAGGGGGTTAGAGGAGAGAGGTGGAAGTGGGCAGGGGGGAGAGGAGAGAGAAGTGGGCAGGGGTGAGAGGATAGAGGTGGAAGTGGGCAGGGCGTGAGACAAGAGAGGTGGAAGTGGGCAGGGGGTGAGACAAGAGAGGTGGAAGTGCGCAGGGGGTGAGAGGAGAGAAAAGTGGGCAGGGGGTGAGGGGAGAGAGGTACAAGTGAGCAGGGGGTGAGATAAGAGGCGAAAGTGGGCAGGGGGTGAGAGGAGAGAGGTGGCAGCTGGCAGGGGGTGAGACAAGAGAGGTGGAAGTGGGCAGGGTGTGGGAGGAGAGAGGTGGAAGTGGCAGGGGGTTAGAGGAGAGAGGTGGAAGTGGGCAAGGGGTGAGAAAAGAGAGGTGGCAGCTGTCAGGGCGTGGGAGGAGTGAGGTGGCAGCTGGCAGGGATGGGAGGAGAGAGGTTGGAAATGGGCAGGGGGTGAGAGGGGAGGTGAAAGTTGGCAGGGGTGAGAGAAGAGAGGTGGAAGTTGGCAGGGGTGTGAGGAGAGAGGTGGAAGTGGGCAGGGGGTGAGAGGAGAGAGGTGGAAGTGGGCAGGGGGTGAGAGGAGAGCGGTGGAAGTGGGCAGGGGGTGAGGAGAGTGAGGTGGAAGTGGGCAGAGGGTGAGAGGGAAGGTGGAAGTGGGCAGGGGGTTAGAGGAGAGAGGTGGAAGTGGGCAGGGGGTGAGAGGAGAGAGGTGACAGCTGGCAGGGAGTGAGACAAGAGAGGTGGAAGTGGGCAGGGGGTGGGAGGAGAGAGAAGTGGGCAGGGGGTGAGAGGAGAGAGGTGGAAGTGGGCAGGGGGTGGGAGGAGAGAGGTGGAAGTGGGCAGGGTGTGAGACAAGAGAGGTGGCAGCTGTCAGGGCGTGGGAGGAGCGAGGTGGCAGCTGGCAGGGGTGGGAGGAGAGAGGTTGGAAATGGGCAGGGGGTTGGAGGAGAGAGGTGGAAGTGGGCAGGGGGAGAGAGGTGGAAGCTGGCAGGGGGTGGGAGGAGAGAGGTGGCAGTGGGCAGGGGTGAGAGGAGAGAGGTGGCAGCTGGCAGGGGTGGGGTGTGAGAGGTTGAAGTGTGCAAGGGTGGGAGGAGAGAGGTGGCAGTGGGTAGGGGGTGGGAGGAGAGAGGTGGCAGCTGGCAGGGGTGGGAGGAGAGAGGTGATAGCTGGCAGGGGGTGAGAGGAGAGAGGTGGTAGCTCTGAGGGGGTGGGAGGAGAGAGGTGGTAGTTGGCAGGGGGTGAGAGAGGTGGTAGTGGGCAAGGGTGGGAGGAGAGAGGTGGCAGCTGGCAGGGGTGGGAGGAGAGAGGTGATAGCTGGCAGGGGGTGAGAGGAGAGAGGTGGTAGCTCTGAGGGGTGGGAGGAGAGAGGTGGCAGCTGGCAGTGGGTGGGAGGAGAGAGGTGGTAGTTGGCAGAGGGTGAGAGAGGTGGTAGTGGGCAGGGGTGGGAGGAGAGAGGTGGCAGCTTGCAGGGGTGGGAGGAGAGAGGTGATAGCTGGCAGGGGGTGAGAGGAGAGAGGTGGTAGCTCTGAGGGGGTGGGAGGAGAGAGGTGGAAGTGGGCAGGGGTGGGTGGAGAGAGGTGGAAGTGGGCAGGGGGTGAGAGGTGGAAGTGGGCAGGTCGTGAGAGAGGAGAGGTGGAAGTGGGCAGGGCGTGAGAGGAGAGAGCTGGAAGTGGGCAGGGGTGGGAGGAGAGAGGTGGAAGTGGGCAGGGGGTGAGAGGAGAGAGGTAGGGAGAGGGTGAGAGGAGAGGTGGGAGTGGGTGAGAGGATAGAGGTAGGGAGGGGGTGAGAGGAGAGGTGGTAGCTCTGATGGGGTGAGTGGACAGAGGTGGCAGCTGGCAGGGGGTGGGAGGAGAGAGGTGGTAGCTGGCAGGGGGTGAGAGGAGAGAGGTGGTAGCTGTGAGGGGGCGGGAGGAGAGAGGTGGCAGCTGGCAGGGGTGAGAGGGGAGGTGGAAGTGGGCAGGGGGCCAGATGAGATAGGAGGAAGTGGGCAGGGGGTGTGAGGAGAGAGGTGGAAGTGGGCAGGGGTGAGGAGAGAGGTGGAAGTGGGCAGGGGGTGGGAGGAGAGAGGTGGAAGTGGGCAGGGAGTGAGAAAAGAGAGGTGGAAGTTGGCAGGGGATGAGATGGGAGGTGGAAGTGGGAAGGGGGTGGGAGGAGTGAGGTGGAAGTGGGCAGGGGGTGAGAGGGAAGGTGGAAGTGGGCAGGGGGTGAGAGGGGAGGTGGAAGTGGGCAGGGGGTGCAAGGAGAGATGTGGAAGGGGGCAGGGGGTGGGAGGAGAGAGGTGGAAGTGGGTAGCGGGTGAGAGGAGAGAGGTTGAAGTGGGCAGGGGTGAGACAAGAGAGGGGGAAGTGGGCAGAGGGTGAGAGGAGAGAGGTGGAAGTGGGCAGGTGGTGAGGGGAGAGAGGTGGAAGTGGGCAGGGGGTGAGAGGAGAGAGAAGTGGGCAGGGGTGAGAGGATAGAGGTGGAAGTGGGCAGGGGGTGAGGAGAGAGAGGTGGAAGTGGGCAGGGTGTGAGACAAGAGAGGTGCAAGTGGGCAGGGGGTGAGACAAGAGAGGTGGAAGTGGTCAGGGAGGTGAGAGGAGGGAGGTGGCAGCTGGCAGTGGTGAGAGGGGAGGTGGAAGTGGGCAGGGGGTGAGAGGGGAGGTGGAAGTGGGCAGGGGTGCGAGGAGAGATGTGGAAGGGGGCAGGGGGTGGGAGGAGGGAGGTGGAAGTGGGCAGGGGGTGAGACAAGAGAGGTGGAAGTTGGCACAGGTGCAAGAAGAGAGGTGGAAGTGGTTAGGGGGTGAGAGGAGAGAGGTGGAAGTGGGCATGGGGTGAGAGGGGACGTGGAAGTAGGCAGGGGGTGGGAGGAGAGAGGTGGAAGTGGGCAGGGGGTGGGAGGAGAGAGGTGGAAGTGGGTAGGGGGTGAGAGGAGAGGTGGAAGTTGGCAGGGGGTGAGAAGAGAGAGGTGGAAGTGGGCAGTGGGTGAGACAAGAGAGGTGGAAGTGGGCAGGTGGTGAGGGGAGAGAGGTGGAAGTGGGCAGGGGGGAGAGGAGAGAGAAGTGGGCAGGGGGTGAGGGAAGAGAGGTACAAGTGAGCAGGGGGTGAGATAAGAGGCGAAAGTGGGCAGGGGGTGAGAGGAGAGAGGTGGAAGTGGGCAGGGATGAGAAGGAAGTTGGAAGTGGGCAGGGGGTTAGAGGAGAGAGGTGGAAGTGGGCAGGGGGGAGAGGAGAGAGAAGTGGGCAGGGGTGAGAGGATAGAGGTGGAAGTGGGCAGGGCGTGAGACAAGAGAGGTGGAAGTGGGCAGGGGGTGAGACAAGAGAGGTGGAAGTGCGCAGGGGGTGAGAGGAGAGAAAAGTGGGCAGGGGGTGAGGGGAGAGAGGTACAAGTGAGCAGGGGGTGAGATAAGAGGCGAAAGTGGGCAGGGGGTGAGAGGAGAGAGGTGGCAGCTGGCAGGGGGTGAGACAAGAGAGGTGGAAGTGGGCAGGGTGTGGGAGGAGAGAGGTGGAAGTGGCAGGGGGTTAGAGGAGAGAGGTGGAAGTGGGCAAGGGGTGAGAAAAGAGAGGTGGCAGCTGTCAGGGCGTGGGAGGAGTGAGGTGGCAGCTGGCAGGGATGGGAGGAGAGAGGTTGGAAATGGGCAGGGGGTGAGAGGGGAGGTGAAAGTTGGCAGGGGTGAGAGAAGAGAGGTGGAAGTTGGCAGGGGTGTGAGGAGAGAGGTGGAAGTGGGCAGGGGGTGAGGCGAGAGAGATGGAAGTGGGCAGGGGGTGAGAGGAGAGAGATGGAAGTGGGCAGGGGGAGAGGAGAGAGGTGGCAGCTGGCAGGGGGTGAGACAAGAGAGGTGGAAGTGTGCAGGGGGTGGGAGGAGAGAGGTGGAAGTGGGCAAGGGGTGAGAGGAGAGAGGTGGCAACTGTCAGGGCGTGGTAGGAGAGAGGTGGCAGCTGGCAGGGATGGGAGGAGAGAGGTTGGAAATGGGCATGGGGTGAGAGGAGAGAGGTGGAAGTGGGCAGCGAGAGAGAAGTGGAAGCTGGCAGGGGGTGGGAGTAGAGATGTGGCAGTGGGCAGGGGTGAGAGGAGAGAGGTGGCAGCTGGCAGGGGTGGGGTGAGAGAGGTTGAAGTGGGCACAGGTGGGAGGAGAGGTGGCAATGGGCAGGGGTTGGGAGGAGAGAGGTGGCAATGGGCAGGGGTGGGAGGAGAGAGGTGGCAGCTGGCACGGGTGGGAGGAGAGAGGTGGTAGCTAGCAGGGGGGGGAGGAGAGAGGTGGTAGCTCTGAGGGGGTGGGAGGAGAGAGGTGGCAGCTGGCAGGGGTAGGAGGAGAGAAGTGGCAACTGGCAGTGGGTGGGAGGAGAGAGGTGGCAGCTGGCAGTGGGTGGGAGGAGAGAGGTGGTAGTTGGCAGGGGGTGAGAGAGGTGGAAGTGGGTAGGGGGTGAGAGAAGAGGTGAAAGTTGGCAGGGGGTGTGAGGAGAGAGGTGGAAGTGGGCAGGGGGTGAGAGGAGAGAGAAGTGGGCAGGGGTCGAGAGGAGAGAGATGGAAGTGGGCAGAGGGTGAGAGGAGAGAGGTGGCAGCTGGCAGGGGATGATACAAGAGAGGTGGAAGTGGCAGGGGGTTAGAGGAGAGAGGTGGCAACTGTCAGGGCGTGGTAGGAGAGAGGTGGCAGCTGGCAGGGATGGGAGGAGAGAGGTTGGAAATGGGCATGGGTGAGAGGAGAGAGGTGGAAGTGAGCAGCAGGAGAGAAGTGGAAGCTGGCAGGGGGTGGGAGTAGAGATGTGGCAGTGGGCAGGGGTGAGAGGAGAGAGGTGGCAGCTGGCAGGGGTGGGGTGAGAGAGGTTGAAGTGGGCACGGTTGGGAGGAGAGGTGGCAATGGGCAGGGGTTGGGAGGAGAGAGGTGGCAATGGGCAGGGGTGGGAGGAGAGAGGTGGCAGCTGGCAGGGGTGGGAGGAGAGAGGTGATAGCTAGCAGGGGGTGAGAGGAGAGAGGTGGTAGCTCTGAGGGGGTGGGAGGAGAGAGGTGGCAGCTGGCAGGGGTAGGAGGAGAGAAGTGGCAACTGGCAGTGGGTGGGAGGAGAGAGGTGGCAGCTGGCAGTGGGTGGGAGGAGAGAGGTGGTAGTTGGCAGGGGGTGAGAGAAGTGGAAGTTGGCAGGGGTGTGAGGAGAGAGGTGGAAGTGGGCAGGGGATGAGGCGAGAGGGATGGAAGTGGGCAGGGGGTGAGAGGAGAGAGGTGGAAGTGGGCAGGGGGTGGGAGGAGAGAGGTGGAAGTGGCCGGGGGAGAGAGGTGGAAGCAGGCAGGGGGAGAGAGGTGGAAGTGGGCAGGGGGTGGGAGGAGAGAGGTGGAATTGGCAGGAGGTTAGAGGAGAGAGGTTGAAGTGGGCAGTGGGTGAGGGGAGAGAGGTAGAAGTGGACAGGGGGTGAGAGGAGAGAGAAGTGGGCAGGGGTTGAGAGGAGAGAGATGGAAGTGGGTAGGGGGGAGAGGAGAGAGGTGGCAGCTGGCAGGGGGTAATACAAGAGAGGTGGAAGTGGGCAGGTGGTGGGAGGAGAGAGGTGGAAGTGGGCAAGGGGTGAAAGGAGAGAGGTGGCAACTGTCAGGGCGTGGTAGGAGAGAAGTGGCAGCTGGCAGGGATGGGAGGAGAGAGGTTGGAATTGGGCATGGGGTGAGAGGAGAGAGGTGGAAGTGGGCAGCGAGAGAGAAGTGGAAGCTGGCAGGGGGTGGGAGTAGAGAGGTGGAAGTGGGCAGGGGGTTAGAGAAGAGAGGTGGAAGTGGGCAGGGGGTGAGAGGAGAGAGGTGGCAGCTGGCAGGGGGTGAGACAAGAGAGGTGGAAGTGTGCAGGGGGTGGGAGGAGGGAGGTGGCAGCTGGCAGGGGGTGAGACAAGAGAGGTGGAAGTGTGCAGGGGGTGGGAGGAGAGAGGTGGCAGTGGGCAGGGGTGAGAGGAGAGAGGTGGCAGCTGGCACGGGTGGGGTGAGAGAGGTTGAAGTGGGCAAGGGTAGGAGGAGAGAGGTGGCAGTGGGCAGGGGGTGAGGGGAGAGAGGTGGAAGTGGGAAGGGGGTGAGAGGAGAGAGAAGTGGGCAGGGGTGAGAGGAGAGAGTTGGAAGTTGGCAGGGGGTGAGGAGAGAGAGGTGGAAGTGGGCAGGGCATGAGACAAGAGAGGTGGAAGTGGGCAGGGGGTGAGACAAGAGAGGTGGAAGTGGGCGAGGGGTGAGAAAAGAGAGGTGGCAGCTGTCAGGGCGTGGGAGGAGCGAGGTGGCAGCTGGCAGGGTTGGGAGGAGAGAGGTTGGAAATGGGCAGGGGGAGAGAGGTGGAAGCGGGCAGGGGGAGAGAGGTGGAAGCTGGCAGGGGGTGGGAGGAGAGAGGTGGCAGTGGGCAGGTGTGGGAGGAGAGAGGTGATAGCTGGCAGGGGGTGAGAGGAGAGAGGTGGTAGCTCTGAGGGGGTGGGAGGAGAGAGGTGGAAGTGGGCAGGGGGTGAGAGGTGGAAGTGGGCAGGTCGTGAGAGGGGAGAGGTGGAAGTGAGCAGGGCGTGAGAGGAGAGAGGTGGAAGTGGGCAGGGGTGGGAGGAGAGAGGTGGAAGTGGGCAGGGGGTGAGAGGAGAGAGGTAGGGAGAGGGTGAGAGGAGAGGTGGGAGTGGGTGAGAGGATAGAGGTAGGGAGGGCGTGAGAGGAGAGGTGGTAGCTCTGATGGGGTGAGTGGACAGAGGTGGCAGCTGGCAGGGGGTGGGAGGAGAGAGGTGGTAGCTGGCAGGGGGTGAGAGGAGAGAGGTGGTAGCTGTGAGGGGGTGGGAGGAGAGAGGTGGCAGCTGGCAGGGGTGAGAGGGGAGGTGGAAGTGGGCAGGGGGCCAGATGAGATAGGAGGAAGTGGGCAGGGGGTGAGAGGAGAGAGGTGGAAGTGGGCAGGGGGTGAGATAAGAGAGGTGGAAGTGGGCAGGGGGTGGGAGGAGAGAGGTGGAAGTGGGCAGGGGGTGAGAAAAGAGAGGTGGAAGTTGGCAGGGGGTGAGATGGGAGGTGGAAGTGGGCAGAGGGTGAGAGGGGAGGTGGAAGTGGGCAGGGGGTGCGAGGAGAGATGTGGAAGGGGGCAGGGGGTGGGAGGAGAGAGGTGGAAGTGGGTAGGGGGTGAGAGGAGAGGTGGAAGTGGGCAGGGGGTGAGAGGGGAGGTGGAAGTGGGCAGGGGGTGCGAGGAGAGATGTGGAAGGGGGCAAGGGGTGGGAGGAGAGAGGTGGAAGTGGGTAGGGGGTGAGAGGAGAGGTGGAAGTTGGCAGGGGTGAGAGAAGAGAGGTGGAAGTGGGCAGGGGGTGAGAAGAGAGAGGTTGAAGTGGGCAGGGGTGAGACAAGAGAGGGGGAAGTGGGCAGAGGGTGAGAGGAGAGAGGTGGAAGTGGGCAGGTGGTGAGGGGAGAGAGGTGGAAGTGGGCAGGGGGTGAGAGGAGAGAGAAGTGGGCAGGGGTGAGAGGATAGAGGTGGAAGTGGGCAGGGGTTGAGGAGAGAGAGGTGGAAGTGGGCAGGGTGTGAGACAAGAGAGGTGCAAGTGGGCAGGGGGTGAGACAAGAGAGGTGGAAGTGGGAAGGGAGGTGAGAGGAGGGAGGTGGCAGCTGGCAGTGGTGAGAGGGGAGGTGGAAGGGTGGAAGTGGGCAGGGGGTGAGAGGGGAGGTGGAAGTGGGCAGGGGGTGCGAGGAGAGATGTGGAAGGGGGCGGGGGTGGGAGGAGAGAGGTGGAAGTGGGCAGGGGGTGAGACAAGAGAGGTGGAAGTTGGCAGGGGTGCAAGAAGAGAGGTGGAAGTGGTTAGGGGGTGAGAGGAGAGAGGTGGAAGTGGGCATGGGGTGAGAGGGGACGTGGAAGTGGGCAGGCGGTGGGAGGAGAGAGGTGGAAGTGGACAGGGGGTGGGAGGAGAGAGGTGGAAGTGGGTAGGGGGTGAGAGGAGAGGTGGAAGTTGGCAGGGGGTGAGAAGAGAGAGGTGGAAGTGGGCAGGGGGTGAGACAAGAGAGGTGGAAGTGGGCAGGTGGTGATGGGAGAGAGGTGGAAGTGGGCAGGGGGGAGTGGAGAGAGAAGTGGGCAGGGCGTGAGACAAGAGAGGTGGAAGTGGGCAGGGGGTGAGACAAGAGAGGTGGAAGTGCGCAGGGGGTGAGAGGAGAGAAAAGTGGGCAGGGGGTGAGGGGAGAGAGGTACAAGTGAGCAGGGGGTGAGATAAGAGGCGAAAGTGGGCAGGGGGTGAGAGGAGAGAGGTGGAAGTGGGCAGGGATGAGAAGGAAGTTGGAAGTGGGCAGGGGGTTAGAGGAGAGAGGTGGAAGTGGGCAGGGGGGAGAGGAGAGAGAAGTGGGCAGGGGTGAGAGGATAGAGGTGGAAGTGGGCAGGGCGTGAGACAAGAGAGGTGGAAGTGGGCAGGGGGTGAGACAAGAGAGGTGGAAGTGCGCAGGGGGTGAGAGGAGAGAAAAGTGGGCAGGGGGTGAGGGGAGAGAGGTACAAGTGAGCAGGGGGTGAGATAAGAGGCGAAAGTGGGCAGGGGGTGAGAGGAGAGAGGTGGCAGCTGGCAGGGGGTGAGACAAGAGAGGTGGAAGTGGGCAGGGTGTGGGAGGAGAGAGGTGGCAGCTGTCAGGGCGTGGGAGGAGCGAGGTGGCAGCTGGCAGGGATGGGAGGAGAGAGGTTGGAAATGGGCAGGGGGTGAGAGGAGAGAGGTGGAAGTGGGCAGGAGGAGAGAGGTGAAAGTTGGCAGGGGTGAGAGAAGAGAGGTGGAAGTGGGCAGGGGGTGGGAGGAGAGAGGTGGAAGTGGGCAAGGGGTGAGAGGAGAGAGGTGGCAACTGTCAGGGCGTGGTAGGAGAGAGGTGGCAGCTGGCAGGGATGGGAGGAGAGAGGTTGGAAATGGGCATGGGGTGAGAGGAGAGAGGTGGAAGTGGGCAGCGAGAGAGAAGTGGAAGCTGGCAGGGGGTGGGAGTAGAGATGTGGCAGTGGGCAGGGGTGAGAGGAGAGAGGTGGCAGCTGGCAGGGGTGGGGTGAGAGAGGTTGAAGTGGGCACGGGTGGGAGGAGAGGTGGCAATGGGCAGGGGTTGGGAGGAGAGAGGTGGCAATGGGCAGGGGTGGGAGGAGAGAGGTGGCAGCTGGCAGGGGTGGGAGGAGAGAGGTGGAAGTGGGAAGGGGGATGAGAGGGGAGGTGGAAGTGGGCAGGGGGTGAAAGAAGAGAGGTGGACGTGGGCAGGGGGTGAGAGGAGAGAGGTGGAAGTGGGCAGGGGGTGGAAGGAGAGAGGTGGAAGTGTGTAGGGGGTGAGAGGAGAGGTGGAAGTTGGCAGGGGGTGAGAGGAGAGAGGTGGAAGTGGGCAGGGCGTGAGAGGGAAGGTGGAAGTGGGTAGGGGGTGAGAGGAGAGGTGGAAGTTGGCAGGGGCGAGAGAAGAGAGGTGGAAGTGGGCAGGGGGTGAGACAAGCGAGGCGGAAATGGGCAGAGGGTGAGAGGAGAGAGGTGGAAGTGGGCAGGGGGTGAGGGGAGAGAGGTGGAAGTGGGCAGGGGGTGAGAGGAGAGAGAAGTGGGCAGGGGTGAGAGGAGAGAGGTGGAAGTGGGCAGGGGGTGAGGAGAGAGAGGTGGAAGTGGGCAGGGGGTGAGAGGAGAGAGGTGGAAGTGGGCAGGGGGTGAGAGGAGAGCGGTGGAAGTGGGCAGGGGGTGAGGAGAGTGAGGTGGAAGTGGGCAGAGGGTGAGAGGGAAGGTGGAAGTGGGCAGGGGGTGGGAGGAGAGAGGTGGAAGTGGGCAGGGGGTGGGAGGAGAGAGGTGGAAGTGGGTAGGGGGTGAGAGGAGAGGTGGAAGTTGGCAGGGGTGAGAGGAGAGAGGTGGAAGTGGGCAGGAGGTGAGAGGGAAGGTGGAAGTGGGCAGGGGTTGAGAGGGGAGGTGGAAGTGGGCAGGGGGTGAGAGAAGAGAGGGGGAAGTGAGCAGGGGGTGAGAGGAGAGAGGTGGAAGTGGGCAGGAGGAGAGAGGTGAAAGTTGGCAGGGGTGAGAGAAGAGAGGTGGAAGTGGGCAGGGGGTGGGAGGAGAGAGGTGGAAGTGGGCAAGGGGTGAGAGGAGAGAGGTGGCAACTGTCAGGGCGTGGTAGGAGAGAGGTGGCAGCTGGCAGGGATGGGAGGAGAGAGGTTGGAAATGGGCATGGGGTGAGAGGAGAGAGGTGGAAGTGGGCAGCGAGAGAGAAGTGGAAGCTGGCAGGGGGTGGGAGTAGAGATGTGGCAGTGGGCAGGGGTGAGAGGAGAGAGGTGGCAGCTGGCAGGGGTGGGGTGAGAGAGGTTGAAGTGGGCACGGGTGGGAGGAGAGGTGGCAATGGGCAGGGGTTGGGAGGAGAGAGGTGGCAATGGGCAGGGGTGGGAGGAGAGAGGTGGCAGCTGGCAGGGGTGGGAGGAGAGAGGTGGAAGTGGGAAGGGGGATGAGAGGGGAGGTGGAAGTGGGCAGGGGGTGAAAGAAGAGAGGTGGACGTGGGCAGGGGGTGAGAGGAGAGAGGTGGAAGTGGGCAGGGGGTGGAAGGAGAGAGGTGGAAGTGTGTAGGGGGTGAGAGGAGAGGTGGAAGTTGGCAGGGGGTGAGAGGAGAGAGGTGGAAGTGGGCAGGGCGTGAGAGGGAAGGTGGAAGTGGGTAGGGGGTGAGAGGAGAGGTGGAAGTTGGCAGGGGCGAGAGAAGAGAGGTGGAAGTGGGCAGGGGGTGAGACAAGCGAGGCGGAAATGGGCAGAGGGTGAGAGGAGAGAGGTGGAAGTGGGCAGGGGGTGAGGGGAGAGAGGTGGAAGTGGGCAGGGGGTGAGAGGAGAGAGAAGTGGGCAGGGGTGAGAGGAGAGAGGTGGAAGTGGGCAGGGGGTGAGGAGAGAGAGGTGGAAGTGGGCAGGGGGTGAGAGGAGAGAGGTGGAAGTGGGCAGGGGGTGAGAGGAGAGCGGTGGAAGTGGGCAGGGGGTGAGGAGAGTGAGGTGGAAGTGGGCAGAGGGTGAGAGGGAAGGTGGAAGTGGGCAGGGGGTGGGAGGAGAGAGGTGGAAGTGGGCAGGGGGTGGGAGGAGAGAGGTGGAAGTGGGTAGGGGGTGAGAGGAGAGGTGGAAGTTGGCAGGGGTGAGAGGAGAGAGGTGGAAGTGGGCAGGAGGTGAGAGGGAAGGTGGAAGTGGGCAGGGGTTGAGAGGGGAGGTGGAAGTGGGCAGGGGGTGAGAGAAGAGAGGGGGAAGTGAGCAGGGGGTGAGAGGAGAGAGGTGGAAGTGGGCAGGAGGTGGGAGGGAAGGTGGAAGTGGGCAGGGGTTGAGAGGGAGGTGGAAGTGGGCAGGGGGTGCGAGGAGAGAGGTGGAAGTGGGCAGGGGGTGAGAGGAGAGAGGTGGAAGTGGGCAGGGGGTGAGAGGAGAGAGGTGGAATAGGGCAGGGGGTGAGAAGAGAGAGGTGGAAGTGGGCAGGGTGTGAGACAAGAGAGGCGGAAGTGGGCAGAGGGTGAGATGAGAGAGGTGGAAGTGGACAGGGGGTGAGAAGAGAGAGGTGGAAGTGGGCAGGGGGTGAGGAGAGAGAGGTGGAAGTGGGTAGGGCGTGAGACAAGAGAGGTGGAAGTGGGCAGGGGGTGAGACAAGAGAGGTGGAAGTGGGCAGGGGGTGAGAGGAGAGAGGTGGTAGTGGGCAGGGGATGAGAGGAGAGAAAAGTGGGCAGGGGGTGAGAGGGGAGGTGGAAGTGGGCAGGGGGTGAGGAGAGTGAGGTGGAAGTGGGCAGAGGGTGAGATGGAAGGTGGAAGTGGCCAGGGGGTTAGAGGAGAGAGGTGGAAGTGGGCAGGGGGTGAGAGGAGAGAGCTGGCAGCTGGCAGGGGGTGAGACAAGAGAGGTGGAAGTGGGCAGGGTGTGGGAGGAGAGAGGTGGAAGTGGGTAGGGGGTGAGAGGAGAGGTGGAAGTTGGCTGGGGTGAGAGGAGAGAGGTGGCAGCTGGCAGGGGGTGTGAGGAGAGAGGTTGAAGTGCGCAGAGGGTGAGAGGAGAGAGGTGGCAGCTGGCAGGTGTGGGGTGAGAGAGGTTGAAGTGGGCAAGGGTGGGAGGAGAGAGGTGGCAGTGGGTAGGGGGTGGGAGGAGAGAGGTGGTAGTGGGCAGGGGTGGGAGGAGAGAGGTGGCAGCTGGCAGGGGTGGGAGGAGAGAGGTGGCAGCTGGCAGTGGGCGGGAGGAGAGAGGTGGTAGTTGGCAGGGGGTGAGAGAGAGGTGGAAGTGGCCAGGGGGTGAGAGGAGAGAGGTGGAAGTGGGCAGGGGTGGGTGGAGAGAGGTGGAAGTGGGCAGGGCGTGAGAGGAGAGAGGTGGAAGTGGGCAGGGGTGGGTGGAGAGAGGTGGAAGTGGGCAGGGGGTGAGAGGTGGAAGTGGGCAGGTCGTGAGAGGAGAGAGGTGGAAGTGGGCAGGGCATGAGAGGAGAGAGGTGGAAGTGGGCAGGGGGTGGGAGGAGAGAGGTGGAAGTGGGCAGGGCGTGAGAGGAGAGAGGTGGAAGTGTGCAGGGGGTGGGAGGAGAGAGGTGGAAGTGGGCAGGGGTGGGTGGAGAGAGGTGGAAGTGGGCAGGGGGTGAGAGGTGGAAGTGGGCAGGTCGTGAGAGGAGAGAGGTGGAAGTGGGCAGGGCGTGAGAGGAGAGAGGTGGAAGTGGGCAGGGGGTGCGAGGAGAGAGGTGGAAGTGGGCAGGGGGTGGGAGGAGAGAGGTGGAAGTGGGCAGGGCGTGAGAGGAGAGAGGTGGAAGTGGGCAGGGCGTGAGAGGAGAGAGAGGTGGTAGTTGGCAGGGGGTGAGAGAGAGGTGGAAGTGGGCAGGGGGTGAGAGGAGAGAGGTGGAAGTGGGCAGGGGTGGGTGGAGAGAGGTGGAAGTGGGCAGGGGGTGAGAGGTGGAAGTGGGCAGGTCGTGAGAGGAGAGAGGTGGAAGTGGGCAGGGCGTGAGAGGAGAGAGGTGGAAGTGGGCAGGGGGTGAGAGGAGAGAGGTGGAAGTGGGCAGGGGGTGGGAGGAGAGAGGTGGAAGTGGGCAGGGCGTGAGAGGAGAGAGGTGGAAGTGGGCAGGGGGTGGGAGGAGAGAGGTGGAAGTGGGCAGGGGGTGAGAGGAGAGAGGTAGGGAGAGGGTGAGAGGAGAGGTGGGAGTGGGTGAGAGGATAGAGGTAGGGAGGGGGTGAGAGGAGAGGTGGTAGCTCTGATGGGGTAAGTGGACAGAGCTGGCAGGGGGTTGGAGGAGAGAGGCGGTAGCTGGCAAGGGGTGAGAGGAGAGAGGTGGTAGCTGTGAGGGGGTGGGAGGAGAGAGGTGGCAGCTGGCAGGGGGTGGGAGGAGAGGTGGTAGTGGGCAGGGAGGTGAGAGGAGAGAGGTGGCAGCTGGCAGGGGGTGGGAGGAGAGAGGTTGAAGTGCGCAGGGGGTGAGAGGAGAGAGCTGGTAGCTGGCAGGGGTGAAAGGGGAGGTGGAAGTGGGCAAGGGGCCAGAGGAGATAGGAGGAAGTGGGCAGGGGGTGAGAGGAGAGAAGTGGAAGTGGGCAGGGGGGAGATAAGAGAGGTGGAAGTGGGCAGGGGGTGGGAGGAGAGAGGTGGAAGTGGGCAGGGGGGGAGAGGGGAGGTGGAAGTGGGCAGGGGGTGGGAGGAGAGAGGTGGAAGTGGGCAGGGGGTGGGAGGAGAGAGGTGGAAGTGGGTAGGGGGTGAGAGGAGAGGTGGAAGTTGGCTGGGGTGAGAGAAGAGAGGTGGACGTGGGCAGGGAGGTGAGAGGAGAGAGGTGGCAGCTGGCAGGGGGTGGGAGGAGAGAGGTTGAAGTGCGCAGGGGGTGAGAGGAGAGAGCTGGTAGCTGGCAGGGGTGAGAGGAGAGAGATGGAAGTGGGCAGGGGGTGGGAGGAGAGATGTGGAAGTGGGCAGGTGGTGAGAGGGGAGGTGGAAGTGGGCAGGGGGTGGGAGGAGAGAGGTGGAAGTGGGCAGAGGTGAGAGGAGAGAGGTGGCAGCTGGCAGGGGTGGGGTGAGAGAGGTTGAAGTGGGCAAGGGTGGGAGGAGAGATGTGGGTGGGGGTGAGACAAGAGAGGTGGAAGTCGGCAGAGGGTGGGAGGAGAGAGGTGGAAGTGGGCAGGGGGTGAAAGAAGAGAGGTGGACGTGGGCAGGGGGTGAGAGGAGAGAGGTGGAAGTGGGCAGGGGGTGAGAGGAGAGAGGTGGAAGTGGGAAGGGGGATGAGAGGGGAGGTGGAAGTGGGCAGGGGGTGAAAGAAGAGAGGTGGACGTGGGCAGGGGGTGAGAGGAGAGAGGTGGAAGTGGGCAGGGGGTGGAAGGAGAGAGGTGGAAGTGTGTAGGGGGTGAGAGGAGAGGTGGAAGTTGGCAGGGGGTGAGAGGAGAGAGGTGGAAGTGGGCAGGGCGTGAGAGGGAAGGTGGAAGTGGGTAGGGGGTGAGAGGAGAGGTGGAAGTTGGCAGGGGCGAGAGAAGAGAGGTGGAAGTGGGCAGGGGGTGAGACAAGCGAGGCGGAAATGGGCAGAGGGTGAGAGGAGAGAGGTGGAAGTGGGCAGGGGGTGAGGGGAGAGAGGTGGAAGTGGGCAGGGGGTGAGAGGAGAGAGAAGTGGGCAGGGGTGAGAGGAGGGAGGTGGACGTGGGCAAGGGGTGAGGAGAGAGAGGTGGAAGTGGGCAGGGGGTGAGAGGAGAGAGGTGGAAGTGGGCAGGGGGTGAGAGGAGAGCGGTGGAAGTGGGCAGGGGGTGAGGAGAGTGAGGTGGAAGTGGGCAGAGGGTGAGAGGGAAGGTGGAAGTGGGCAGGGGGTTAGAGGAGAGAGGTGGAAGTGGGCAGGGGGTGAGAGGAGAGAGGTGACAGCTGGCAGGGAGTGAGACAAGAGAGGTGGAAGTGGGCAGGGGGTGGGAGGAGAGAGAAGTGGGCAGGGGGTGAGAGGAGAGAGGTGGAAGTGGGCAGGGGGTGGGAGGAGAGAGGTGGAAGTGGGCAGGGTGTGAGACAAGAGAGGTGGCAGCTGTCAGGGCGTGGGAGGAGCGAGGTGGCAGCTGGCAGGGGTGGGAGGAGAGAGGTTGGAAATAGGCAGGGGGTTGGAGGAGAGAGGTGGAAGTGAGCAGGGGGAGAGAGGTGGAAGCTGGCAGGGGGTGGGAGGAGAGAGGTGGCAGTGGGCAGGGGTGAGAGGAGAGAGGTGGCAGCTGGCAGGGGTGGGGTGTGAGAGGTTGAAGTGTGCAAGGGTGGGAGGAGAGAGGTGGCAGTATGTAGGGGGTGGGAGGAGAGAGGTGGCAGCTGGCAGGGGCTGGAAGGAGAGAGGTGGAAGTGTGTAGGGGGTGAGAGGAGAGGTGGAAGTTGGCAGGGGGTGAGAGGAGAGAGGTGGAAGTGGGCAGGGCGTGAGAGGGAAGGTGGAAGTGGGTAGGGGGTGAGAGGAGAGGTGGAAGTTGGCAGGGGCGAGAGAAGAGAGGTGGAAGTGGGCAGGGGGTGAGACAAGCGAGGCGGAAATGGGCAGAGTGTGAGAGGAGAGAGGTGGAAGTGGGCAGGGGGTGAGGGGAGAGAGGTGGAAGTGGGCAGGGGGTGAGAGGAGAGAGAAGTGGGCAGGGGTGAGAGGAGGGAGGTGGAAGTGGGCAAGGGGTGAGGAGAGAGAGGTGGAAGTGGGCAGGGGGTGAGAGGAGAGAGGTGGAAGTGGGCAGGGGGTGAGAGGAGAGCGGTGGAAGTGGGCAGGGGGTGAGGAGAGTGAGGTGGAAGTGGGCAGAGGGTGAGAGGGAAGGTGGAAGTGGGCAGGGGGTTAGAGGAGAGAGGTGGAAGTGGGCAGGGGGTGAGAGGAGAGAGGTGACAGCTGGCAGGGAGTGAGACAAGAGAGGTGGAAGTGGGCAGGGGGTGGGAGGAGAGAGAAGTGGGCAGGGGGTGAGAGGAGAGAGGTGGAAGTGGGCAGGGGGTGGGAGGAGAGAGGTGGAAGTGGGCAGGGTGTGAGACAAGAGAGGTGGCAGCTGTCAGGGCGTGGGAGGAGCGAGGTGGCAGCTGGCAGGGGCGGGAGGAGAGAGGTTGGAAATGGGCAGGGGGTTGGAGGAGAGAGGTGGAAGTGGGCAGGGGGAGAGAGGTGGAAGCTGGCAGGGGGTGGGAGGAGAGAGGTGGCAGTGGGCAGGGGTGAGAGGAGAGAGGTGGCAGCTGGCAGGGGTGGGGTGTGAGAGGTTGAAGTGTGCAAGGGTGGGAGGAGAGAGGTGGCAGTGGGTAGGGGGTGGGAGGAGAGAGGTGGCAGCTGGCAGGGGTGGGAGGAGAGAGGTGATAGCTGGCAGGGGGTGAGAGGAGAGAGGTGGTAGCTCTGAGGGGGTGGGAGGAGAGAGGTGGTAGTTGGCAGGGGGTGAGAGAGGTGGTAGTGGGCAAGGGTGGGAGGAGAGAGGTGGAAGCTGGCAGGGGTGGGAGGAGAGAGGTGATAGCTGGCAGGGGGTGAGAGGAGAGAGGTGGTAGCTCTGAGGGGTGGGAGGAGAGAGGTGGCAGCTGGCAGTGGGTGGGAGGAGAGAGGTGGTAGTTGGCAGAGGGTGAGAGAGGTGGTAGTGGGCAGGGGTGGGAGGAGAGAGGTGGCAGCTTGCAGGGGTGGGAGGAGAGAGGTGATAGCTGGCAGGGGGTGAGAGGAGAGAGGTGGTAGCTCTGAGGGGGTGGGAGGAGAGAGGTGGAAGTGGGCAGGGGTGGGTGGAGAGAGGTGGAAGTGGGCAGGGGGTGAGAGGTGGAAGTGGGCAGGTCGTGAGAGAGGAGAGGTGGAAGTGGGCAGGGCGTGAGAGGAGAGAGCTGGAAGTGGGCAGGGGTGGGAGGAGAGAGGTGGAAGTGGGCAGGGGGTGAGAGGAGAGAGGTAGGGAGAGGGTGAGAGGAGAGGTGGGAGTGGGTGAGAGGATAGAGGTAGGGAGGGGGTGAGAGGAGAGGTGGTAGCTCTGATGGGGTGAGTGGACAGAGGTGGCAGCTGGCAGGGGGTGGGAGGAGAGAGGTGGCAGCTGGCAGGGGGTGAGAGGAGAGAGGTGGTAGCTGTGAGGGGGTGGGAGGAGAGAGGTGGCAGCTGGCAGGGGTGAGAGGGGAGGTGGAAGTGGGCAGGGGGCCAGATGAGATAGGAGGAAGTGGGCAGGGGGTGTGAGGAGAGAGGTGGAAGTGGGCAGGGGTGAGGAGAGAGGTGGAAGTGGGCAGGGGGTGGGAGGAGAGAGGTGGAAGTGGGCAGGGAGTGAGAAAAGAGAGGTGGAAGTTGGCAGGGGATGAGATGGGAGGTGGAAGTGGGCAGGGGGTGGGAGGAGTGAGGTAGAAGTGGGCAGGGGGTGAGAGGGAAGGTGGAAGTGGGCAGGGGGTGAGAGGGGAGGTGGAAGTGGGCAGAGGGTGCGAGGAGAGATGTGGAAGGGGGCAGGGGGTGGGAGGAGAGAGGTGGAAGTGGGTAGCGGGTGAGAGGAGAGAGGTTGAAGTGGGCAGGGGTGAGACAAGAGAGGGGGAAGTGGGCAGAGGGTGAGAGGAGAGAGGTGGAAGTGGGCAGGTGGTGAGGGGAGAGAGGTGGAAGTGGGCAGGGGGTGAGAGGAGAGAGAAGTGGGCAGGGGTGAGAGGATAGAGGTGGAAGTGGGCAGGGGGTGAGGAGAGAGAGGTGGAAGTGGGCAGGGTGTGAGACAAGAGAGGTGCAAGTGGGCAGGGGGTGAGACAAGAGAGGTGGAAGTGGTCAGGGAGGTGAGAGGAGGGAGGTGGCAGCTGGCAGTGGTGAGAGGGGAGGTGGAAGTGGGCAGGGGGTGAGAGGGGAGGTGGAAGTGGGCAGGGGTGCGAGGAGAGATGTGGAAGGGGGCAGGGGGTGGGAGGAGAGAGGTGGAAGTGGGCAGGGGGTGAGACAAGAGAGGTGGAAGTTGGCAGGGGTGCAAGAAGAGAGGTGGAAGTGGTTAGGGGGTGAGAGGAGAGAGGTGGAAGTGGGCATGGGGTGAGAGGGGACGTGGAAGTAGGCAGGGGGTGGGAGGAGAGAGGTGGAAGTGGGCAGGGGGTGGGAGGAGAGAGGTGGAAGTGGGTAGGGGGTGAGAGGAGAGGTGGAAGTTGGCAGGGGGTGAGAAGAGAGAGGTGGAAGTGGGCAGTGGGTGAGACAAGAGAGGTGGAAGTGGGCAGGTGGTGAGGGGAGAGAGGTGGAAGTGGGCAGGGGGAGAGGAGAGAGAAGTGGCAGGGGGTGAGGGAAGAGAGGTACAAGTGAGCAGGGGGTGAGATAAGAGGCGAAAGTGGGCAGGGGGTGAGAGGAGAGAGGTGGAAGTGGGCAGGGATGAGAAGGAAGTTGGAAGTGGGCAGGGGGTTAGAGGAGAGAGGTGGAAGTGGGCAGGGGGGAGAGGAGAGAGAAGTGGGCAGGGGTGAGAGGATAGAGGTGGAAGTGGGCAGGGCGTGAGACAAGAGAGGTGGAAGTGGGCAGGGGGTGAGACAAGAGAGGTGGAAGTGCGCAGGGGGTGAGAGGAGAGAAAAGTGGGCAGGGGGTGAGGGGAGAGAGGTACAAGTGAGCAGGGGGTGAGATAAGAGGCGAAAGTGGGCAGGGGGTGAGAGGAGAGAGGTGGCAGCTGGCAGGGGGTGAGACAAGAGAGGTGGAAGTGGGCAGGGTGTGGGAGGAGAGAGGTGGAAGTGGCAGGGGGTTAGAGGAGAGAGGTGGAAGTGGGCAAGGGGTGAGAAAAGAGAGGTGGCAGCTGTCAGGGCGTGGGAGGAGTGAGGTGGCAGCTGGCAGGGATGGGAGGAGAGAGGTTGGAAATGGGCAGGGGGTGAGAGGGGAGGTGAAAGTTGGCAGGGGTGAGAGAAGAGAGGTGGAAGTTGGCAGGGGTGTGAGGAGAGAGGTGGAAGTGGGCAGGGGGTGAGGCGAGAGAGATGGAAGTGGGCAGGGGGTGAGAGGAGAGAGATGGAAGTGGGCAGGGGGAGAGGAGAGAGGTGGCAGCTGGCAGGGGGTGAGACAAGAGAGGTGGAAGTGTGCAGGGGGTGGGAGGAGAGAGGTGGAAGTGGGCAAGGGGTGAGAGGAGAGAGGTGGCAACTGTCAGGGCGTGGTAGGAGAGAGGTGGCAGCTGGCAGGGATGGGAGGAGAGAGGTTGGAAATGGGCATGGGGTGAGAGGAGAGAGGTGGAAGTGGGCAGCGAGAGAGAAGTGGAAGCTGGCAGGGGGTGGGAGTAGAGATGTGGCAGTGGGCAGGGGTGAGAGGAGAGAGGTGGCAGCTGGCAGGGGTGGGGTGAGAGAGGTTGAAGTGGGCACGGGTGGGAGGAGAGGTGGCAATGGGCAGGGGTTGGGAGGAGAGAGGTGGCAATGGGCAGGGGTGGGAGGAGAGAGGTGGCAGCTGGCACGGGTGGGAGGAGAGAGGTGGTAGCTAGCAGGGGGGGAGGAGAGAGGTGGTAGCTCTGAGGGGGTGGGAGGAGAGAGGTGGCAGCTGGCAGGGGTAGGAGGAGAGAAGTGGCAACTGGCAGTGGGTGGGAGGAGAGAGGTGGCAGCTGGCAGTGGGTGGGAGGAGAGAGGTGGTAGTTGGCAGGGGGTGAGAGAGGTGGAAGTGGGTAGGGGGTGAGAGAAGAGGTGAAAGTTGGCAGGGGGTGTGAGGAGAGAGGTGGAAGTGGGCAGGGGGTGAGAGGAGAGAGAAGTGGGCAGGGGTCGAGAGGAGAGAGATGGAAGTGGGAAGAGGGTGAGAGGAGAGAGGTGGCAGCTGGCAGGGGATGATACAAGAGAGGTGGAAGTGGCAGGGGGTTAGAGGAGAGAGGTGGCAACTGTCAGGGCGTGGTAGGAGAGAGGTGGCAGCTGGCAGGGATGGGAGGAGAGAGGTTGGAAATGGGCATGGGTGAGAGGAGAGAGGTGGAAGTGAGCAGCAGGAGAGAAGTGGAAGCTGGCAGGGGGTGGGAGTAGAGATGTGGCAGTGGGCAGGGGTGAGAGGAGAGAGGTGGCAGCTGGCAGGGGTGGGGTGAGAGACGTTGAAGTGGGCACGGTTGGGAGGAGAGGTGGCAATGGGCAGGGGTTGGGAGGAGAGAGGTGGCAATGGGCAGGGGTGGGAGGAGAGAGGTGGCAGCTGGCAGGGGTGGGAGGAGAGAGGTGATAGCTAGCAGGGGGTGAGAGGAGAGAGGTGGTAGCTCTGAGGGGGTGGGAGGAGAGAGGTGGCAGCTGGCAGGGGTAGGAGGAGAGAACTGGCAACTGGCAGTGGGTGGGAGGAGAGAGGTGGCAGCTGGCAGTGGGTGGGAGGAGAGAGGTGGTAGTTGGCAGGGGGTGAGAGAAGTGGAAGTTGGCAGGGGTGTGAGGAGAGAGGTGGAAGTGGGCAGGGGATGAGGCGAGAGAGATGGAAGTGGGCAGGGGGTGAGAGGAGAGAGGTGGAAGTGGGCAGGGGGTGGGAGGAGAGAGGTGGAAGTGGCCGGGGGAGAGAGGTGGAAGCTGGCAGGGGGAGAGAGGTGGAAGTGGGCAGGGGGTGGGAGGAGAGAGGTGGAATTGGCAGGAGGTTAGAGGAGAGAGGTGGAAGTGGGCAGTGGGTGAGGGGAGAGAGGTAGAAGTGGACAGGGGGTGAGAGGAGAGAGAAGTGGGCAGGGGTTGGAAGGAGAGAGATGGAAGTGGGTAGGGGGAGAGGAGAGAGGTGGCAGCTGGCAGGGGGTAATACAAGAGAGGTGGAAGTGGGCAGGTGGTGGGAGGAGAGAGGTGGAAGTGGGCAAGGGGTGAAAGGAGAGAGGTGGCAACTGTCAGGGCGTGGTAGGAGAGAAGTGGCAGCTTGCAGGGATGGGAGGAGAGAGGTTGGAATTGGGCATGGGGTGAGAGGAGAGAGGTGGAAGTGGGCAGCGAGAGAGAAGTGGAAGCTGGCAGGGGGTGGGAGTAGAGAGGTGGAAGTGGGCAGGGGGTTAGAGAAGAGAGGTGGAAGTGGGCAGGGGGTGAGAGGAGAGAGGTGGCAGCTGGCAGGGGGTGAGACAAGAGAGGTGGAAGTGTGCAGGGGGTGGGAGGAGAGAGGTGGCAGCTGGCAGGGGGTGAGACAAGAGAGGTGGAAGTGTGCAGGGGGTGGGAGGAGAGAGGTGGCAGTGGGCAGGGGTGAGAGGAGAGAGGTGGCAGCTGGCACGGGTGGGGTGAGAGAGGTTGAAGTGGGCAAGGGTAGGAGGAGAGAGGTGGCAGTGGGCAGGGGGTGAGGGGAGAGAGGTGGAAGTGGGAAGGGGGTGAGAGGAGAGAGAAGTGGGCAGGGGTGAGAGGAGAGAGTTGGAAGTTGGCAGGGGGTGAGGAGAGAGAGGTGGAAGTGGGCAGGGCATGAGACAAGAGAGGTGGAAGTGGGCAGGGGGTGAGACAAGAGAGGTGGAAGTGGGCGAGGGGTGAGAAAAGAGAGGTGGCAGCTGTCAGGGCGTGGGAGGAGCGAGGTGGCAGCTGGCAGGGTTGGGAGGAGAGAGGTTGGAAATGGGCAGGGGGAGAGAGGTGGAAGCGGGCAGGGGGAGAGAGGTGGAAGCTGGCAGGGGGTGGGAGGAGAGAGGTGGCAGTGGGCAGGTGTGGGAGGAGAGAGGTGATAGCTGGCAGGGGGTGAGAGAAGAGAGGTGGTAGCTCTGAGGGGGTGGGAGGAGAGAGGTGGAAGTGGGCAGGGGGTGAGAGGTGGAAGTGGGCAGGTCGTGAGAGGGGAGAGGTGGAAGTGGGCAGGGCGTGAGAGGAGAGAGGTGGAAGTGGGCAGGGGTGGGAGGAGAGAGGTGGAAGTGGGCAGGGGGTGAGAGGAGAGAGGTAGGGAGAGGGTGAGAGGAGAGGTGGGAGTGGGTGAGAGGATAGAGGTAGGGAGGGCGTGAGAGGAGAGGTGGTAGCTCTGATGGGGTGAGTGGACAGAGGTGGCAGCTGGCAGGGGGTGGGAGGAGAGAGGTGGTAGCTGGCAGGGGGTGAGAGGAGAGAGGTGGTAGCTGTGAGGGGGTGGGAGGAGAGAGGTGGCAGCTGGCAGGGGTGAGAGGGGAGGTGGAAGTGGGCAGGGGGCCAGATGAGATAGGAGGAAGTGGGCAGGGGGTGAGAGGAGAGAGGTGGAAGTGGGCAGGGGGTGAGATAAGAGAGGTGGAAGTGGGCAGGGGGTGGGAGGAGAGAGGTGGAAGTGGGCAGGGGGTGAGAAAAGAGAGGTGGAAGTTGGCAGGGGGTGAGATGGGAGGTGGAAGTGGGCAGAGGGTGAGAGGGGAGGTGGAAGTGGGCAGGGGGTGCGAGGAGAGATGTGGAAGGGGGCAGGGGGTGGGAGGAGAGAAGTGGAAGTGGGTAGGGGGTGAGAGGAGAGGTGGAAGTGGGCAGGGGGTGAGAGGGGAGGTGGAAGTGGGCAGGGGGTGCGAGGAGAGATGTGGAAGGGGGCAGGGGGTGGGAGGAGAGAGGTGGAAGTGGGTAGGGGGTGAGAGGAGAGGTGGAAGTTGGCAGGGGTGAGAGAAGAGAGGTGGAAGTGGGCAGGGGGTGAGAAGAGAGAGGTTGAAGTGGGCAGGGGTGAGACAAGAGAGGGGGAAGTGGGCAGAGGGTGAGAGGAGAGAGGTGGAAGTGGGCAGGTGGTGAGGGGAGAGAGGTGGAAGTGGGCAGGGGGTGAGAGGAGAGAGAAGTGGGCAGGGGTGAGAGGATAGAGGTGGAAGTGGGCAGGGGTTGAGGAGAGAGAGGTGGAAGTGGGCAGGGTGTGAGACAAGAGAGGTGCAAGTGGGCAGGGGGTGAGACAAGAGAGGTGGAAGTGGGAAGGGAGGTGAGAGGAGGGAGGTGGCAGCTGGCAGTGGTGAGAGGGGAGGTGGAAGTGGGCAGGGGGTGAGAGGGGAGGTGGAAGTGGGCAGGGGGTGCGAGGAGAGATGTGGAAGGGGGCGGGGGTGGGAGGAGAGAGGTGGAAGTGGGCAGGGGGTGAGACAAGAGAGGTGGAAGTTGGCAGGGGTGCAAGAAGAGAGGTGGAAGTGGTTAGGGGGTGAGAGGAGAGAGGTGGAAGTGGGCATGGGGTGAGAGGGGACGTGGAAGTGGGCAGGGGGTGGGAGGAGAGAGGTGGAAGTGGACAGGGGGTGGGAGGAGAGAGGTGGAAGTGGGTAGGGGGTGAGAGGAGAGGTGGAAGTTGGCAGGGGGTGAGAAGAGAGAGGTGGAAGTGGGCAGGGGGTGAGACAAGAGAGGTGGAAGTGGGCAGGTGGTGAGGGGAGAGAGGTGGAAGTGGGCAGGGGGGAGAGGAGAGAGAAGTGGGCAGGGCGTGAGACAAGAGAGGTGGAAGTGGGCAGGGGGTGAGACAAGAGAGGTGGAAGTGCGCAGGGGGTGAGAGGAGAGAAAAGTGGGCAGGGGGTGAGGGGAGAGAGGTACAAGTGAGCAGGGGGTGAGATAAGAGGCGAAAGTGGGCAGGGGGTGAGAGGAGAGAGGTGGAAGTGGGCAGGGATGAGAAGGAAGTTGGAAGTGGGCAGGGGGTTAGAGGAGAGAGGTGGAAGTGGGCAGGGGTGGGTGGAGAGAGGTGGAAGTGGGCAGGGGGTGAGAGGTGGAAGTGGGCAGGTCGTGAGAGGAGAGAGGTGGAAGTGGGCAGGGCGTGAGAGGAGAGAGGTGGAAGTGGGCAGGGGGTGAGAGGAGAGAGGTGGAAGTGGGCAGGGGGTGGGAGGAGAGAGGTGGAAGTGGGCAGGGCGTGAGAGGAGAGAGGTGGAAGTGGGCAGGGGGTGGGAGGAGAGAGGTGGAAGTGGGCAGGGGGTGAGAGGAGAGAGGTAGGGAGAGGGTGAGAGGAGAGGTGGGAGTGGGTGAGAGGATAGAGGTAGGGAGGGGGTGAGAGGAGAGGTGGTAGCTCTGATGGGGTAAGTGGACAGAGCTGGCAGGGGGTTGGAGGAGAGAGGTGGTAGCTGGCAAGGGGTGAGAGGAGAGAGGTGGTAGCTGTGAGGGGGTGGGAGGAGAGGTGGCAGCTGGCAGGGGGTGGGAGGAGAGGTGGTAGTGGGCAGGGAGGTGAGAGGAGAGAGGTGGCAGCTGGCAGGGGGTGGGAGGAGAGAGGTTGAAGTGCGCAGGGGGTGAGAGGAGAGAGCTGGTAGCTGGCAGGGGTGAAAGGGGAGGTGGAAGTGGGCAAGGGGCCAGAGGAGATAGGAGGAAGTGGGCAGGGGGTGAGAGGAGAGAAGTGGAAGTGGGCAGGGGGGAGATAAGAGAGGTGGAAGTGGGCAGGGGGTGGGAGGAGAGAGGTGGAAGTGGGCAGGGGGGGAGAGGGGAGGTGGAAGTGGGCAGGGGGTGGGAGGAGAGAGGTGGAAGTGGGCAGGGGGTGGGAGGAGAGAGGTGGAAGTGGGTAGGGGGTGAGAGGAGAGGTGGAAGTTGGCTGGGGTGAGAGAAGAGAGGTGGACGTGGGCAGGGAGGTGAGAGGAGAGAGGTGGCAGCTGGCAGGGGGTGGGAGGAGAGAGGTTGAAGTGCGCAGGGGGTGAGAGGAGAGAGCTGGTAGCTGGCAGGGGTGAGAGGAGAGAGATGGAAGTGGGCAGGGGGTGGGAGGAGAGATGTGGAAGTGGGCAGGTGGTGAGAGGGGAGGTGGAAGTGGGCAGGGGGTGGGAGGAGAGAGGTGGAAGTGGGCAGAGGTGAGAGGAGAGAGGTGGCAGCTGGCAGGGGTGGGGTGAGAGAGGTTGAAGTGGGCAAGGGTGGGAGGAGAGATGTGGGTGGGGGTGAGACAAGAGAGGTGGAAGTCGGCAGAGGGTGGGAGGAGAGAGGTGGAAGTGGGCAGGGGGTGAAAGAAGAGAGGTGGACGTGGGCAGGGGGTGAGAGGAGAGAGGTGGAAGTGGGCAGGGGGTGAGAGGAGAGAGGTGGAAGTGGGAAGGGGGGTGAGAGGGGAGGTGGAAGTGGGCAGGGGGTGAAAGAAGAGAGGTGGACGTGGGCAGGGGGTGAGAGGAGAGAGGTGGAAGTGGGCAGGGGGTGGAAGGAGAGAGGTGGAAGTGTGTAGGGGGTGAGAGGAGAGGTGGAAGTTGGCAGGGGGTGAGAGGAGAGAGGTGGAAGTGGGCAGGGCGTGAGAGGGAAGGTGGAAGTGGGTAGGGGGTGAGAGGAGAGGTGGAAGTTGGCAGGGGCGAGAGAAGAGAGGTGGAAGTGGGCAGGGGGTGAGACAAGCGAGGCGGAAATGGGCAGAGGGTGAGAGGAGAGAGGTGGAAGTGGGCAGGGGGTGAGGGGAGAGAGGTGGAAGTGGGCAGGGGGTGAGAGGAGAGAGAAGTGGGCAGGGGTGAGAGGAGGGAGGTGGAAGTGGGCAAGGGGTGAGGAGAGAGAGGTGGAAGTGGGCAGGGGGTGAGAGGAGAGAGGTGGAAGTGGGCAGGGGGTGAGAGGAGAGCGGTGGAAGTGGGCAGGGGGTGAGGAGAGTGAGGTGGAAGTGGGCAGAGGGTGAGAGGGAAGGTGGAAGTGGGCAGGGGGTTAGAGGAGAGAGGTGGAAGTGGGCAGGGGGTGAGAGGAGAGAGGTGACAGCTGGCAGGGAGTGAGACAAGAGAGGTGGAAGTGGGCAGGGGGTGGGAGGAGAGAGAAGTGGGCAGGGGGTGAGAGGAGAGAGGTGGAAGTGGGCAGGGGGTGGGAGGAGAGAGGTGGAAGTGGGCAGGGTGTGAGACAAGAGAGGTGGCAGCTGTCAGGGCGTGGGAGGAGCGAGGTGGCAGCTGGCAGGGGTGGGAGGAGAGAGGTTGGAAATGGGCAGGGGGTTGGAGGAGAGAGGTGGAAGTGAGCAGGGGGAGAGAGGTGGAAGCTGGCAGGGGGTGGGAGGAGAGAGGTGGCAGTGGGCAGGGGTGAGAGGAGAGAGGTGGTGGCAGCTGGCAGGGGTGGGGTGTGAGAGGTTGAAGTGTGCAAGGGTGGGAGGAGAGAGGTGGCAGTGGGTAGGGGGTGGGAGGAGAGAGGTGGCAGCTGGCAGGGGCTGGAAGGAGAGAGGTGGAAGTGTGTAGGGGGTGAGAGGAGAGGTGGAAGTTGGCAGGGGGTGAGAGGAGAGAGGTGGAAGTGGGCAGGGCGTGAGAGGGAAGGTGGAAGTGGGTAGGGGGTGAGAGGAGAGGTGGAAGTTGGCAGGGGCGAGAGAAGAGAGGTGGAAGTGGGCAGGGGGTGAGACAAGCGAGGCGGAAATGGGCAGAGGGTGAGAGGAGAGAGGTGGAAGTGGGCAGGGGGTGAGGGGAGAGAGGTGGAAGTGGGCAGGGGGTGAGAGGAGAGAGAAGTGGGCAGGGGTGAGAGGAGGGACGTGGAAGTGGGCAAGGGGTGAGGAGAGAGAGGTGGAAGTGGGCAGGGGGTGAGAGAGGTGGAAGTGGGCAGGGGGTGAGAGGAGAGCGGTGGAAGTGGGCAGGGGGTGAGGAGAGTGAGGTGGAAGTGGGCAGAGGGTGAGAGGGAAGGTGGAAGTGGGCAGGGGGTTAGAGGAGAGAGGTGGAAGTGGGCAGGGGGTGAGAGCAGAGAGGTGACAGCTGGCAGGGAGTGAGACAAGAGAGGTGGAAGTGGGCAGGGGGTGGGAGGAGAGAGAAGTGGGCAGGGGGTGAGAGGAGAGAGGTGGAAGTGGGCAGGGGGTGGGAGGAGAGAGGTGGAAGTGGGCAGGGTGTGAGACAAGAGAGGTGGCAGCTGTCAGGGCGTGGGAGGAGCGAGGTGGCAGCTGGCAGGGGCGGGAGGAGAGAGGTTGGAAATGGGCAGGGGGTTGGAGGAGAGAGGTGGAAGTGGGCAGGGGGAGAGAGGTGGAAGCTGGCAGGGGGTGGGAGGAGAGAGGTGGCAGTGGGCAGGGGTGAGAGGAGAGAGGTGGCAGCTGGCAGGGGTGGGGTGTGAGAGGTTGAAGTGTGAAAGGGTGGGAGGAGAGAGGTGGCAGTGGGTAGGGGGTGGGAGGAGAGAGGTGGCAGCTGGCAGGGGTGGGAGGAGAGAGGTGATAGCTGGCAGGGGGTGAGAGGAGAGAGGTGGTAGCTCTGAGGGGGTGGGAGGAGAGAGGTGGTAGTTGGCAGGGGGTGAGAGAGGTGGTAGTGGGCAAGGGTGGGAGGAGAGAGGTGGCAGCTGGCAGGGGTGGGAGGAGAGAGGTGATAGCTGGCAGGGGGTGAGAGGAGAGAGGTGGTAGCTCTGAGGGGTGGGAGGAGAGAGGTGGCAGCTGGCAGTGGGTGGGAGGAAGAGGTGGTAGTTGGCAGAGGGTGAGAGAGGTGGTAGTGGGCAGGGGTGGGAGGAGAGAGGTGGCAGCTTGCAGGGGTGGGAGGAGAGAGGTGATAGCTGGCAGGGGGTGAGAGGAGAGAGGTGGTAGCTCTGAGGGGGTGGGAGAAGAGAGGTGGAAGTGGGCAGGGGTGGGTGGAGAGAGGTGGAAGTGGGCAGGGGGTGAGAGGTGGAAGTGGGCAGGTCGTGAGAGAGGAGAGGTGGAAGTGGGCTGGGCGTGAGAGGAGAGAGCTGGAAGTGGGCAGGGGTGGGAGGAGAGAGGTGGAAGTGGGCAGGCGGTGAGAGGAGAGAGGTAGGGAGAGGGTGAGAGGAGAGGTGGGAGTGGGTGAGAGGATAGAGGTAGGGAGGGGGTGAGAGGAGAGGTGGTAGCTCTGATGGGGTGAGTGGACAGAGGTGGCAGCTGGCAGGGGGTGGGAGGAGAGAGGTGGCAGCTGGCAGGGGGTGAGAGGAGAGAGGTGGTAGCTGTGAGGGGGTGGGAGGAGAGAGGTGGCAGCTGGCAGGGGTGAGAGGGGAGGTGGAAGTGGGCAGGGGGCCAGATGAGATAGGAGGAAGTGGGCAGGGGGTGTGAGGAGAGAGGTGGAAGTGGGCAGGGGTGAGGAGAGAGGTGGAAGTGGGCAGGGGGTGGGAGGAGAGAGGTGGAAGTGGGCAGGGAGTGAGAAAAGAGAGGTGGAAGTTGGCAGGGGATGAGATGGGAGGTGGAAGTGGGCAGGGGGTGGGAGGAGTGAGGTAGAAGTGGGCAGGGGGTGAGAGGGAAGGTGGAAGTGGGCAGGGGGTGAGAGGGGAGGTGGAAGTGGGCAGGGGGTGCGAGGAGAGATGTGGAAGGGGGCAGGGGGTGGGAGGAGAGAGGTGGAAGTGGGTAGCGGGTGAGAGGAGAGAGGTTGAAGTGGGCAGGGGTGAGACAAGAGAGGGGAAGTGGGCAGAGGGTGAGAGGAGAGAGGTGGAAGTGGGCAGGTGGTGAGGGGAGAGAGGTGGAAGTGGGCAGGGGGTGAGAGGAGAGAGAAGTGGGCAGGGGTGAGAGGATAGAGGTGGAAGTGGGCAGGGGGTGAGGAGAGAGAGGTGGAAGTGGGCAGGGTGTGAGACAAGAGAGGTGCAAGTGGGCAGGGGGTGAGACAAGAGAGGTGGAAGTGGTCAGGGAGGTGAGAGGAGGGAGGTGGCAGCTGGCAGTGGTGAGAGGGGAGGTGGAAGTGGGCAGGGGGTGAGAGGGGAGGTGGAAGTGGGCAGGGGTGCGAGGAGAGATGTGGAAGGGGGCAGGGGGTGGGAGGAGAGAGGTGGAAGTGGGCAGGGGTGAGACAAGAGAGGTGGAAGTTGGCAGGGGTGCAAGAAGAGAGGTGGAAGTGGTTAGGGGGTGAGAGGAGAGAGGTGGAAGTTGGCATGGGGTGAGAGGGGACGTGGAAGTAGGCAGGGGGTGGGAGGAGAGAGGTGGAAGTGGGCAGGGGGTGGGAGGAGAGAGGTGGAAGTGGGTAGGGGGTGAGAGGAGAGGTGGAAGTTGGCAGGGGGTGAGAAGAGAGAGGTGGAAGTGGGCAGTGGGTGAGACAAGAGAGGTGGAAGTGGGCAGGTGGTGAGGGGAGAGAGGTGGAAGTGGGCAGGGGGGAGAGGAGAGAGAAGTGGGCAGGGGGTGAGGGAAGAGAGGTACAAGTGAGCAGGGGGTGAGATAAGAGGCGAAAGTGGGCAGGGGGTGAGAGGAGAGAGGTGGAAGTGGGCAGGGATGAGAAGGAAGTTGGAAGTGGGCAGGGGGTTAGAGGAGAGAGGTGGAAGTGGGCAGGGGGGAGAGGAGAGAGAAGTGGGCAGGGGTGAGAGGATAGAGGTGGAAGTGGGCAGGGCGTGAGACAAGAGAGGTGGAAGTGGGCAGGGGGTGAGACAAGAGAGGTGGAAGTGCGCAGGGGGTGAGAGGAGAGAAAAGTGGGCAGGGGGTGAGGGGAGAGAGGTACAAGTGAGCAGGGGGTGAGATAAGAGGCGAAAGTGGGCAGGGGGTGAGAGGAGAGAGGTGGCAGCTGGCAGGGGGTGAGACAAGAGAGGTGGAAGTGGGCAGGGTGTGGGAGGAGAGAGGTGGAAGTGGCAGGGGGTTAGAGGAGAGAGGTGGAAGTGGGCAAGGGGTGAGAAAAGAGAGGTGGCAGCTGTCAGGGCGTGGGAGGAGTGAGGTGGCAGCTGGCAGGGATGGGAGGAGAGAGGTTGGAAATGGGCAGGGGGTGAGAGGGGAGGTGAAAGTTGGCAGGGGTGAGAGAAGAGAGGTGGAAGTTGGCAGGGGTGTGAGGAGAGAGGTGGAAGTGGGCAGGGGGTGAGGCGAGAGAGATGGAAGTGGGCAGGGGGTGAGAGGAGAGAGATGGAAGTGGGCAGGGGGAGAGGAGAGAGGTGGCAGCTGGCAGGGGGTGAGACAAGAGAGGTGGAAGTGTGCAGGGGGTGGGAGGAGAGAGGTGGAAGTGGGCAAGGGGTGAGAGGAGAGAGGTGGCAACTGTCAGGGCGTGGTAGGAGAGAGGTGGCAGCTGGCAGGGATGGGAGGAGAGAGGTTGGAAATGGGCATGGGGTGAGAGGAGAGAGGTGGAAGTGGGCAGCGAGAGAGAGGTGGAAGCTGGCAGGGGGTGGGAGTAGAGATGTGGCAGTGGGCAGGGGTGAGAGGAGAGAGGTGGCAGCTGGCAGGGGTGGGGTGAGAGAGGTTGAAGTGGGCACGGGTGGGAGGAGAGGTGGCAATGGGCAGGGGTTGGGAGGAGAGAGGTGGCAATGGGCAGGGGTGGGAGGAGAGAGGTGGCAGCTGGCACGGGTGGGAGGAGAGAGGTGGTAGCTAGCAGGGGGGGAGGAGAGAGGTGGTAGCTCTGAGGGGGTGGGAGGAGAGAGGTGGCAGCTGGCAGGGGTAGGAGGAGAGAAGTGGCAACTGGCAGTGGGTGGGAGGAGAGAGGTGGCAGCTGGCAGTGGGTGGGAGGAGAGAGGTGGTAGTTGGCAGGGGGTGAGAGAGGTGGAAGTGGGTAGGGGGTGAGAGAAGAGGTGAAAGTTGGCAGGGGGTGTGAGGAGAGAGGTGGAAGTGGGCAGGGGGTGAGAGGAGAGAGAAGTGGGCAGGGGTCGAGAGGAGAGAGATGGAAGTGGGAAGAGGGTGAGAGGAGAGAGGTGGCAGCTGGCAGGGGATGATACAAGAGAGGTGGAAGTGGCAGGGGGTTAGAGGAGAGAGGTGGCAACTGTCAGGGCGTGGTAGGAGAGAGGTGGCAGCTGGCAGGGATGGGAGGAGAGAGGTTGGAAATGGGCATGGGTGAGAGGAGAGAGGTGGAAGTGAGCAGCAGGAGAGAAGTGGAAGCTGGCAGGGGGTGGGAGTAGAGATGTGGCAGTGGGCAGGGGTGAGAGGAGAGAGGTGGCAGCTGGCAGGGGTGGGGTGAGAGAGGTTGAAGTGGGCACGGTTGGGAGGAGAGGTGGCAATGGGCAGGGGTTGGGAGGAGAGAGGTGGCAATGGGCAGGGGTGGGAGGAGAGAGGTGGCAGCTGGCAGGGGTGGGAGGAGAGAGGTGATAGCTAGCAGGGGGTGAGAGGAGAGAGGTGGTAGCTCTGAGGGGGTGGGAGGAGAGAGGTGGCAGCTGGCAGGGGTAGGAGGAGAGAAGTGGCAACTGGCAGTGGGTGGGAGGAGAGAGGTGGCAGCTGGCAGTGGGTGGGAGGAGAGAGGTGGTAGTTGGCAGGGGGTGAGAGAAGTGGAAGTTGGCAGGGGTGTGAGGAGAGAGGTGGAAGTGGGCAGGGGATGAGGCGAGAGAGATGGAAGTGGGCAGGGGGTGAGAGGAGAGAGGTGGAAGTGGGCAGGGGGTGGGAGGAGAGAGGTGGAAGTGGCCGGGGGAGAGAGGTGGAAGCTGGCAGGGAGAGAGAGGTGGAAGTGGGCAGGGGGTGGGAAGAGAGAGGTGGAATTGGCAGGAGGTTAGAGGAGAGAGGTGGAAGTGGGCAGTGGGTGAGGGGAGAGAGGTAGAAGTGGACAGGGGGTGAGAGGAGAGAGAAGTGGGCAGGGGTTGAGAGGAGAGAGATGGAAGTGGGTAGGGGGGAGAGGAGAGAGGTGGCAGCTGGCAGGGGGTAATACAAGAGAGGTGGAAGTGGGCAGGTGGTGGGAGGAGAGAGGTGGAAGTGGGCAAGGGGTGAAAGGAGAGAGGTGGCAACTGTAAGGGCGTGGTAGGAGAGAAGTGGCAGCTGGCAGGGATGGGAGGAGAGAGGTTGGAATTGGGCATGGGGTGAGAGGAGAGAGGTGGAAGTGGGCAGCGAGAGAGAAGTGGAAGCTGGCAGGGGGTGGGAGTAGAGAGGTGGGAGTGGGCAGGGGGTTAGAGAAGAGAGGTGGAAGTGGGCAGGGGGTGAGAGGAGAGAGGTGGAAGTGTGCAGGGGGTGGGAGGAGAGAGGTGGCAGCTGGCAGGGGGTGAGACAAGAGAGGTGGAAGTGTGCAGGGGGTGGGAGGAGAGAGGTGGCAGTGGGCAGGGGTGAGAGGAGAGAGGTGGCAGCTGGCACGGGTGGGGTGAGAGAGGTTGAAGTGGGCAAGGGTAGGAGGAGAGAGGTGGCAGTGGGCAGGGGGTGAGGGGAGAGAGGTGGAAGTGGGAAGGGGGTGAGAGGAGAGAGAAGTGGGCAGGGGTGAGAGGAGAGAGTTGGAAGTTGGCAGGGGGTGAGGAGAGAGAGGTGGAAGTGGGCAGGGCATGAGACAAGAGAGGTGGAAGTGGGCAGGGGGTGAGACAAGAGAGGTGGAAGTGGGCGAGGGGTGAGAAAAGAGAGGTGGCAGCTGTCAGGGCGTGGGAGGAGCGAGGTGGCAGCTGGCAGGGTTGGGAGGAGAGAGGTTGGAAATGGGCAGGGGGAGAGAGGTGGAAGCGGGCAGGGGGAGAGAGGTGGAAGCTGGCAGGGGGTGGGAGGAGAGAGGTGGCAGTGGGCAGGTGTGGGAGGAGAGAGGTGATAGCTGGCAGGGGTGAGAGAAGAGAGGTGGTAGCTCTGAGGGGGTGGGAGGAGAGAGGTGGAAGTGGGCAGGGGGTGAGAGGTGGAAGTGGGCAGGTCGTGAGAGGGGAGAGGTGGAAGTGGGCAGGGCGTGAGAGGAGAGAGGTGGAAGTGGGCAGGGGTGGGAGGAGAGAGGTGGAAGTGGGCAGGGGGTGAGAGGAGAGAGGTAGGGAGAGGGTGAGAGGAGAGGTGGGAGTGGGTGAGAGGATAGAGGTAGGGAGGGCGTGAGAGGAGAGGTGGTAGCTCTGATGGGGTGAGTGGACAGAGGTGGCAGCTGGCAGGGGGTGGGAGGAGAGAGGTGGTAGCTGTGAGGGGGTGGGAGGAGAGAGGTGGCAGCTGGCAGGGGTGAGAGGGGAGGTGGAAGTGGGCAGGGGGCCAGATGAGATAGGAGGAAGTGGGCAGGGGGTGAGAGGAGAGAGGTGGAAGTGGGCAGGGGGTGAGATAAGAGAGGTGGAAGTGGGCAGGGGGTGGGAGGAGAGAGGTGGAAGTGGGCAGGGGGTGAGAAAAGAGAGGTGGAAGTTGGCAGGGGGTGAGATGGGAGGTGGAAGTGGGCAGAGGGTGAGAGGGGAGGTGGAAGTGGGCAGGGGGTGCGAGGAGACATGTGGAAGGGAGCAGGGGGTGGGAGGAGAGAGGTGGAAGTGGGTAGGGGGTGAGAGGAGAGGTGGAAGTGGGCAGGGGGTGAGAGGGGAGGTGGAAGTGGGCAGGGGGTGCGAGGAGAGATGTGGAAGGGGGCAGGGGGTGGGAGGAGAGAGGTGGAAGTGGGTAGGGGGTGAGAGGAGAGGTGGAAGTTGGCAGGGGTGAGAGAAGAGAGGTGGAAGTGGGCAGGGGGTGAGAAGAGAGAGGTTGAAGTGGGCAGGGGTGAGACAAGAGAGGGGGAAGTGGGCAGAGGGTGAGAGGAGAGAGGTGGAAGTGGGCAGGTGGTGAGGGGAGAGAGGTGGAAGTGGGCAGGGGGTGAGAGGAGAGAGAAGTGGGCAGGGGTGAGAGGATAGAGGTGGAAGTGGGCAGGGGTTGAGGAGAGAGAGGTGGAAGTGGGCAGGGTGTGAGACAAGAGAGGTGCAAGTGGGCAGGGGGTGAGACAAGAGAGGTGGAAGTGGGAAGGGAGGTGAGAGGAGGGAGGTGGCAGCTGGCAGTGGTGAGAGGGGAGGTGGAAGTGGGCAAGGGGTGAGAGGGGAGGTGGAAGTGGGCAGGGGGTGCGAGGAGAGATGTGGAAGGGGGCGGGGGTGGGAGGAGAGAGGTGGAAGTGGGCAGGGGGTGAGACAAGAGAGGTGGAAGTTGGCAGGGGTGCAAGAAGAGAGGTGGAAGTGGTTAGGGGGTGAGAGGAGAGAGGTGGAAGTGGGCATGGGGTGAGAGGGGACGTGGAAGTGGGCAGGGGGTGGGAGGAGAGAGGTGGAAGTGGACAGGGGGTGGGAGGAGAGAGGTGGAAGTGGGTAGGGGGTGAGAGGAGAGGTGGAAGTTGGCAGGGGGTGAGAAGAGAGAGGTGGAAGTGGGCAGGGGGTGAGACAAGAGAGGTGGAAGTGGGCAGGTGGTGAGGGGAGAGAGGTGGAAGTGGGCAGGGGGGAGAGGAGAGAGAAGTGGGCAGGGCGTAAGACAAGAGAGGTGGAAGTGGGCAGGGGGTGAGACAAGAGAGGTGGAAGTGCGCAGGGGGTGAGAGGAGAGAAAAGTGGGCAGGGGGTGAGGGGAGAGAGGTACAAGTGAGCAGGGGGTGAGATAAGAGGCGAAAGTGGGCAGGGGGTGAGAGGAGAGAGGTGGAAGTGGGCAGGGATGAGAAGGAAGTTGGAAGTGGGCAGGGGGTTAGAGGAGAGAGGTGGAAGTGGGCAGGGGGGAGAGGAGAGAGAAGTGGGCAGGGGTGAGAGGATAGAGGTGGAAGTGGGCAGGGCGTGAGACAAGAGAGGTGGAAGTGGGCAGGGGGTGAGACAAGAGAGGTGGAAGTGCGCAGGGGGTGAGAGGAGAGAAAAGTGGGCAGGGGGTGAGGGGAGAGAGGTACAAGTGAGCAGGGGGTGAGATAAGAGGCGAAAGTGGGCACGGGGTGAGAAGAGAGAGGTGGCAGCTGGCAGGGGGTGAGACAAGAGAGGTGGAAGTGGGCAGGGTGTGGGAGGAGAGAGGTGGAAGTGGCAGGGGGTGAGAGGAGAGAGGTGGAAGTGGGCAAGGGGTGAGAAAAGAGAGGTGGCAGCTGTCAGGGCATGGGAGGAGCGAGGTGGCAGCTGGCAGGGATGGGAGGAGAGAGGTTGGAAATGGGCAGGGGGTGAGAGGAGAGAGGTGGAAGTGGGCAGGAGGAGAGAGGTGAAAGTTGGCAGGGGTGAGAGAAGAGAGGTGGAAGTGGGCAGGGGGTGGGAGGAGAGAGGTGGAAGTGGGCAAGGGGTGAGAGGAGAGAGGTGGCAACTGTCAGGGCGTGGTAGGAGAGAGGTGGCAGCTGGCAGGGATGGGAGGAGAGAGGTTGGAAATGGGCATGGGGTGAGAGGAGAGAGGTGGAAGTGGGCAGCGAGAGAGAAGTGGAAGCTGGCAGGGGGTGGGAGTAGAGATGTGGCAGTGGGCAGGGGTGAGAGGAGAGAGGTGGCAGCTGGCAGGGGTGGGGTGAGAGAGGTTGAAGTGGGCACGGTTGGGAGGAGAGGTGGCAATGGGCAGGGGTTGGGAGGAGAGAGGTGGCAATGGGCAGGGGTGGGAGGAGAGAGGTGGCAGCTGGCAGGGGTGGGAGGAGAGAGGTGATAGCTAGCAGGGGGTGAGAGGAGAGAGGTGGTAGCTCTGAGGGGGTGGGAGGAGAGAGGTGGCAGCTGGCAGGGGTAGGAGGAGAGAAGTGGCAACTGGCAGTGGGTGGGAGGAGAGAGGTGGCAGCTGGCAGTGGGTGGGAGGAGAGAGGTGGTAGTTGGCAGGGGGTGAGAGAAGTGGAAGTTGGCAGGGGTGTGAGGAGAGAGGTGGAAGTGGGCAGGGGATGAGGCGAGAGAGATGGAAGTGGGTAGGGGGGAGAGGAGAGAGGTGGCAGCTGGCAGGGGGTAATACAAGAGAGGTGGAAGTGGGCAGGTGGTGGGAGGAGAGAGGTGGAAGTGGGCAAGGGGTGAAAGGAGAGAGGTGGCAACTGTCAGGGCGTGGTAGGAGAGAGGTGGCAGCTGGCAGGGATGGGAGGAGAGAGGTTGGAATTGGGCATGGGGTGAGAGGAGAGAGGTGGAAGTGGGCAGCGAGAGAGAAGTGGAAGCTGGCAGGGGGTGGGAGTAGAGAGGTGGAAGTGGGCAGGGGGTTAGAGAAGAGAGGTGGAAGTGGGCAGGGGGTGAGAGGAGAGAGGTGGCAGCTGGCAGGGGGTGAGACAAGAGAGGTGGAAGTGTGCAGGGGGTGGGAGGAGAGAGGTGGCAGCTGGCAGGGGGTGAGACAAGAGAGGTGGAAGTGTGCAGGGGGTGGGAGGAGAGAGGTGGCAGTGGGCAGGGGTGAGAGGAGAGAGGTGGCAGCTGGCACGGGTGGGGTGAGAGAGGTTGAAGTGGGCAAGGGTAGGAGGAGAGAGGTGGCAGTGGGCAGGGGGTGAGGGGAGAGAGGTGGAAGTGGGCAGGGGGTGAGAGGAGAGAGAAGTGGGCAGGGGTGAGAGGAGAGAGTTGGAAGTTGGCAGGGGGTGAGGAGAGAGAGGTGGAAGTGGGCAGGGCATGAGACAAGAGAGGTGGAAGTGGGCAGGGGGTGAGACAAGAGAGGTGGAAGTGGGCGAGGGGTGAGAAAAGAGAGGTGGCAGCTGTCAGGGCGTGGGAGGAGCGAGGTGGCAGCTGGCAGGGTTGGGAGGAGAGAGGTTGGAAATGGGCAGGGGGAGAGAGGTGGAAGCGGGCAGGGGGAGAGAGGTGGAAGCTGGCAGGGGGTGGGAGGAGAGAGGTGGCAGTGGGCAGGTGTGGGAGGAGAGAGGTGATAGCTGGCAGGGGGTGAGAGAAGAGAGGTGGTAGCTCTGAGGGGGTGGGAGGAGAGAGGTGGAAGTGGGCAGGGGGTGAGAGGTGGAAGTGGGCAGGTCGTGAGAGGGGAGAGGTGGAAGTGGGCAGGGCGTGAGAGGAGAGAGGTGGAAGTGGGCAGGGGGTTAGAGAAGAGAGGTGGAAGTGGGCAGGGGGTGAGAGGAGAGAGGTGGCAGCTGGCAGGGGGTGAGACAAGAGAGGTGGAAGTGTGCAGGGGGTGGGAGGAGAGAGGTGGCAGCTGGCAGGGGGTGAGACAAGAGAGGTGGAAGTGTGCAGGGGGTGGGAGGAGAGAGGTGGCAGTGGGCAGGGGTGAGAGGAGAGAGGTGGCAGCTGGCACGGGTGGGGTGAGAGAGGTTGAAGTGGGCAAGGGTAGGAGGAGAGAGGTGGCAGTGGGCAGGGGGTGAGGGGAGAGAGGTGGAAGTGGGCAGGGGGTGAGAGGAGAGAGAAGTGGGCAGGGGTGAGAGGAGAGAGTTGGAAGTTGGCAGGGGGTGAGGAGAGAGAGGTGGAAGTGGGCAGGGGGTGAGACAAGAGAGGTGGAAGTGGGCGAGGGGTGAGAAAAGAGAGGTGGCAGCTGTCAGGGCGTGGGAGGAGCGAGGTGGCAGCTGGCAGGGTTGGGAGGAGAGAGGTTGGAAATGGGCAGGGGGAGAGAGGTGGAAGCAGGCAGGGGGAGAGAGGTGGAAGCTGGCAGGGGGTGGGAGGAGAGAGGTGGCAGTGGGCAGGTGTGGGAGGAGAGAGGTGATAGCTGGCAGGGGGTGAGAGGAGAGAGGTGGTAGCTCTGAGGAGGTGGGAGGAGAGAGGTGGAAGTGGGCAGGGGGTGAGAGGTGGAAGTGGGCAGGTCGTGAGAGGGGAGAGGTGGAAGTGGGCAGGGCGTGAGAGGAGAGAGGTGGAAGTGGGCAGGGGGTTAGAGAAGAGAGGTGGAAGTGGGCAGGGGGTGAGAGGAGAGAGGTGGCAGCTGGCAGGGGGTGAGACAAGAGAGGTGGAAGTGTGCAGGGGGTGGGAGGAGAGAGGTGGCAGCTGGCAGGGGGTGAGACAAGAGAGGTGGAAGTGTGCAGGGGGTGGGATGAGAGAGGTGGCAGTGGGCAGGGGTGAGAGGAGAGAGGTGGCAGCTGGCACGGGTGGGGTGAGAGAGGTTGAAGTGGGCAAGGGTAGGAGGAGAGAGGTGGCAGTGGGCAGGGGGTGAGGGGAGAGAGGTGGAAGTGGGCAGGGGGTGAGAGGAGAGAGAAGTGGGCAGGGGTGAGAGGAGAGAGTTGGAAGTTGGCAGGGGGTGAGGAGAGAGAGGTGGAAGTGGGCAGGGCATGAGACAAGAGAGGTGGAAGTGGGCAGGGGGTGAGACAAGAGAGGTGGAAGTGGGCGAGGGGTGAGAAAAGAGAGGTGGCAGCTGTCAGGGCGTGGGAGGAGCGAGGTGGCAGCTGGCAGGGTTGGGAGGAGAGAGGTTGGAAATGGGCAGGGGGAGAGAGGTGGAAGCGGGCAGGGGGAGAGAGGTGGAAGCTGGCAGGGGGTGGGAGGAGAGAGGTGGCAGTGGGCAGGTGTGGGAGGAGAGAGGTGATAGCTGGCAGGGGGTGAGAGGAGAGAGGTGGTAGCTCTGAGGGGGTGGGAGGAGAGAGGTGGAAGTGGGCAGGGGGTGAGAGGTGGAAGTGGGCAGGTCGTGAGAGGGGAGAGGTGGAAGTGGGCAGGGTGTGAGAGGAGAGAGGTGGAAGTGGGCAGGGGGTTAGAGAAGAGAGGTGGAAGTGGGCAGGGGGTGAGAGGAGAGAGGTGGCAGCTGGCAGGGGGTGAGACAAGAGAGGTGGAAGTGTGCAGGGGGTGGGAGGAGAGAGGTGGCAGCTGGCAGGGGGTGAGACAAGAGAGGTGGAAGTGTGCAGGGGGTGGGAGGAGAGAGGTGGCAGTGGGCAGGGGTGAGAGGAGAGAGGTGGCAGCTGGCACGGGTGGGGTGAGAGAGGTTGAAGTGGGCAAGGGTAGGAGGAGAGAGGTGGCAGTGGGCAGGGGGTGAGGGGAGAGAGGTGGAAGTGGGCAGGGGGTGAGAGGAGAGAGAAGTGGGCAGGGGTGAGAGGAGAGAGTTGGAAGTTGGCAGGGGGTGAGGAGAGAGAGGTGGAAGTGGGCAGGGCATGAGACAAGAGAGGTGGAAGTGGGCAGGGGGTGAGACAAGAGAGGTGGAAGTGGGCGAGGGGTGAGAAAAGAGAGGTGGCAGCTGTCAGGGCGTGGGAGGAGCGAGGTGGCAGCTGGCAGGGTTGGGAGGAGAGAGGTTGGAAATGGGCAGGGGGAGAGAGGTGGAAGCGGGCAGGGGGAGAGAGGTGGAAGCTGGCAGGGGGTGGGAGGAGAGAGGTGGCAGTGGGCAGGTGTGGGAGGAGAGAGGTGATAGCTGGCAGGGGGTGAGAGGAGAGAGGTGGTAGCTCTGAGGGGGTGGGAGGAGAGAGGTGGAAGTGGGCAGGGGGTGAGCGGTGGAAGTGGGCAGGTCGTGAGAGGGGAGAGGTGGAAGTGGGCAGGGCGTGAGAGGAGAGAGGTGGAAGTGGGCAGGGGGTTAGAGAAGAGAGGTGGAAGTGGGCAGGGGGTGAGAGGAGAGAGGTGGCAGCTGGCAGGGGGTGAGACAAGAGAGGTGGAAGTGTGCAGGGGGTGGGAGGAGAGAGGTGGCAGCTGGCAGGGGGTGAGACAAGAGAGGTGGAAGTGTGCAGAGGGTGGGAGGAGAGAGGTGGCAGTGGGCAGGGGTGAGAGGAGAGAGGTGGCAGCTGGCACGGGTGGGGTGAGAGAGGTTGAAGTGGGCAAGGGTAGGAGGAGAGAGGTGGCAGTGGGCAGGGGGTGAGGGGAGAGAGGTGGAAGTGGGCAGGGGGTGAGAGGAGAGAGAAGTGGGCAGGGGTGAGAGGAGAGAGTTGGAAGTTGGCAGGGGGTGAGGAGAGAGAGGTGGAAGTGGGCAGGGCATGAGACAAGAGAGGTGGAAGTGGGCAGGGGGTGAGACAAGAGAGGTGGAAGTGGGCGAGGGGTGAGAAAAGAGAGGTGGCAGCTGTCAGGGCGTGGGAGGAGCGAGGTGGCAGCTGGCAGGGTTGGGAGGAGAGAGGTTGGAAATGGGCAGGGGGAGAGAGGTGGAAGCGGGCAGGGGGAGAGAGGTGGAAGCTGGCAGGGGGTGGGAGGAGAGAGGTGGCAGTGGGCAGGTGTGGGAGGAGAGAGGTGATAGCTGGCAGGGGGTGAGAGGAGAGAGGTGGTAGCTCTGAGGGGGTGGGAGGAGAGAGGTGGAAGTGGGCAGGGGGTGAGAGGTGGAAGTGGGCAGGTCGTGAGAGGGGAGAGGTGGAGGTGGGCAGGGCGTGAGAGGAGAGAGGTGGAAGTGGGCAGGGGGTTAGAGAAGAGAGGTGGAAGTGGGCAGGGGGTGAGAGGAGAGAGGTGGCAGCTGGCAGGGGGTGAGACAAGAGAGGTGGAAGTGTGCAGGGGGTGGGAGGAGAGAGGTGGCAGCTGGCAGGGGGTGAGACAAGAGAGGTGGAAGTGTGCAGGGGGTGGGAGGAGAGAGGTGGCAGTGGGCAGGGGTGAGAGGAGAGAGGTGGCAGCTGGCACGGGTGGGGTGAGAGAGGTTGAAGTGGGCAAGGGTAGGAGGAGAGAGGTGGCAGTGGGCAGGGGGTGAGGGGAGAGAGGTGGAAGTGGGCAGGGGGTGAGAGGAGAGAGAAGTGGGCAGGGGTGAGAGGAGAGGGTTGGAAGTTGGCAGGGGGTGAGGAGAGAGAGGTGGAAGTGGGCAGGGCATGAGACAAGAGAGGTGGAAGTGGGCAGGGGGTGAGACAAGAGAGGTGGAAGTGGGCGAGGGGTGAGAAAAGAGAGGTGGCAGCTGTCAGGGCGTGGGAGGAGCGAGGTGGCAGCTGGCAGGGTTTGGAGGAGAGAGGTTGGAAATGGGCAGGGGGAGAGAGGTGGAAGCGGGCAGGGGGAGAGAGGTGGAAGCTGGCAGGGGGTGGGAGGAGAGAGGTGGCAGTGGGCAGGTGTGGGAGGAGAGGTGATAGCTGGCAGGGGGTGAGAGGAGAGAGGTGGTAGCTCTGAGGGGGTGGGAGGAGAGAGGTGGAAGTGGGCAGGGGGTGAGAGGTGGAAGTGGGCAGGTCGTGAGAGGGGAGAGGTGGAAGTGGGCAGGGCGTGAGAGGAGAGAGGTGGAAGTGGGCAGGGGGTTAGAGAAGAGAGGTGGAAGTGGGCAGGGGGTGTGAGGAGAGAGGTGGCAGCTGGCAGGGGGTGAGACAAGAGAGGTGGAAGTGGGCAGGGGGTGAGAGGAGAGAGAAGTGGGCAGGGGTGGGAGGAGAGAGTTGGAAGTTGGCAGGGGGTGAGGAGAGAGAGGTGGAAGTGGGCAGGGCATGAGACAAGAGAGGTGGAAGTGGGCAGGGGGTGAGACAAGAGAGGTGGAAGTGGGCGAGGGGTGAGAAAAGAGAGGTGGCAGCTGTCAGGGCGTGGGAGGAGCGAGGTGGCAGCTGGCAGGGTTGGGAGGAGAGAGGTTGGAAATGGGCAGGGGGAGAGAGGTGGAAGCGGGCAGGGGGAGAGAGGTGGAAGCTGGCAGGGGGTGGGAGGAGAGAGGTGGCAGTGGGCAGGTGTGGGAGGAGAGAGGTGATAGCTGGCAGGGGGTGAGAGGAGAGAGGTGGTAGCTCTGAGGGGGTGGGAGGAGAGAGGTGGAAGTGGGCAGGGGGTGAGAGGTGGAAGTGGGCAGGTCGTGAGAGGGGAGAGGTGGAGGTGGGCAGGGCGTGAGAGGAGAGAGGTGGAAGTGGGCAGGGGGTTAGAGAAGAGAGGTGGAAGTGGGCAGGGGGTGAGAGGAGAGAGGTGGCAGCTGGCAGGGGGTGAGACAAGAGAGGTGGAAGTGTGCAGGGGGTGGGAGGAGAGAGGTGGCAGCTGGCAGGGGGTGAGACAAGAGAGGTGGAAGTGTGCAGGGGGTGGGAGGAGAGAGAAGTGGGCAGGGGTGGGAGGAGAGAGGTGGAAGTGGGCAGGGGGTGAGAGGAGAGAGGTAGGGAGAGGGTGAGAGGAGAGGTGGGAGTGGGTGAGAGGATAGAGGTAGGGAGGGCGTGAGAGGAGAGGTGGTAGCTCTGATGGGGTGAGTGGACAGAGGTGGCAGCTGGCAGGGGGTGGGAGGAGAGAGGTGGTAGCTGGCAGGGGGTGAGAGGAGAGAGGTGGTAGCTGTGAGGGGGTGGGAGGAGAGAGGTGGCAGCTGGCAGGGGGTGAGACAAGAGAGGTGGAAGTGTGCAGGGGGTGGGAGGAGAGAGGTGGCAGTGGGCAGGGGTGAGAGGAGAGAGGTGGCAGCTGGCACGGGTGGGGTGAGAGAGGTTGAAGTGGGCAAGGGTAGGAGGAGAGAGGTGGCAGTGGGCAGGGGGTGAGGGGAGAGAGGTGGAAGTGGGCAGGGGGTGAGAGGAGAGAGAAGTGGGCAGGGGTGAGAGGAGAGGGTTGGAAGTTGGTAGGGGGTGAGGAGAGAGAGGTGGAAGTGGGCAGGGCATGAGACAAGAGAGGTGGAAGTGGGCAGGGGGTGAGACAAGAGAGGTGGAAGTGGGCGAGGGGTGAGAAAAGAGAGGTGGCAGCTGTCAGGGCGTGGGAGGAGCGAGGTGGCAGCTGGCAGGGTTGGGAGGAGAGAGGTTGGAAATGGGCAGGGGGAGAGAGGTGGAAGCGGGCAGGGGGAGAGAGGTGGAAGCTGGCAGGGGGTGGGAGGAGAGAGGTGGCAGTGGGCAGGTGTGGGAGGAGAGGTGATAGCTGGCAGGGGGTGAGAGGAGAGAGGTGGTAGCTCTGAGGGGGTGGGAGGAGAGAGGTGGAAGTGGGCAGGGGGTGAGAGGTGGAAGTGGGCAGGTCGTGAGAGGGGAGAGGTGGAAGTGGGCAGGGCGTGAGAGGAGAGAGGTGGAAGTGGGCAGGGGGTTAGAGAAGAGAGGTGGAAGTGGGCAGGGGGTGAGAGGAGAGAGGTGGCAGCTGGCAGGGGGTGAGACAAGAGAGGTGGAAGTGGGCAGGGGGTGAGAGGAGAGAGAAGTGGGCAGGGGTGGGAGGAGAGAGGTGGAAGTGGGCAGGGGGTGAGAGGAGAGAGGTAGGGAGAGGGTGAGAGGAGAGGTGGGAGTGGGTGAGAGGATAGAGGTAGGGAGGGCGTGAGAGGAGAGGTGGTAGCTCTGATGGGGTGAGTGGACAGAGGTGGCAGCTGGCAGGGGGTGGGAGGAGAGAGGTGGTAGCTGGCAGGGGGTGAGAGGAGAGAGGTGGTAGCTGTGAGGGGGTGGGAGGAGAGAGGTGGCAGCTGGCAGGGGTGAGAGGGGAGGTGGAAGTGGGCAGGGGGCCAGATGAGATAGGAGGAAGTGGGCAGGGGGTGAGAGGAGAGAGGTGGAAGTGGGCAGGGGGTGAGATAAGAGAGGTGGAAGTGGGCAGGGGGTTGGAGGAGAGAGCTGGAAGTGGGCAGGGGGTGAGAAAAGAGAGGTGGAAGTTGGCAGGGGGTGAGATGGGAGGTGGAAGTGGGCAGAGGGTGAGAGGGGAGGTGGAAGTGGGCAGGGGGTGGGAGGAGAGAGGTGGAAGTGGGTAGGGGCTGAGAGGAGAGGTGGAAGTTGGCAGGGGTGAGAGAAGAGAGGTGGAAGTGGGCAGGGGGTGAGAAGAGAGAGGTTGAAGTGGGCAGGGGTGAGACAAGAGAGGGGGAAGTGGGCAGAGGGTGAGAGGAGAGAGGTGGAAGTGGGCAGGTGGTGAGGGGAGAGAGGTGGAAGTGGGCAGGGGGTGAGAGGAGAGAGAAGTGGGCAGGGGTGAGAGGATAGAGGTGGAAGTGGGCAGGGGTTGAGGAGAGAGAGGTGGAAGTGGGCAGGGTGTGAGACAAGAGAGGTGCAAGTTGGCAGGGGGTGAGACAAGAGAGGTGGAAGTGGGCAGGGAGGTGAGAGGAGGGAGGTGGCAGCTGGCAGTGGTGAGAGGGGAGGTGGAAGTGGGCAGGGGGTGAGAGGGGAGGTGGAAGTGGGCAGGGGGTGCGAGGAGAGATGTGGAAGGGGGCAGGGGGTGGGAGGAGAGAGGTGGAAGTGGGCAGGGGGTGAGACAAGAGAGGTGGAAGTGGGCAGGGAGGTGAGAGGAGGGAGGTGGCAGCTGGCAGTGGTGAGAGGGGAGGTGGAAGTGGGCAGGGGGTGAGAGGGGAGGTGGAAGTTGGCAGGGGTGCAAGAAGAGAGGTGGAAGTGGTTAGGGGTGAGAGGAGAGAGGTGGAAGTGGGCATGGGGTGAGAGGGGACGTGGAAGTGGGCAGGGGGTGGGAGGAGAGAGGTGGAAGTGGGCAGGGGGTGGGAGGAGAGAGGTGGAAGTGGGTAGGGGGTGAGAGGAGAGGTGGAAGTTGGCAGGGGGTGAGAAGAGAGAGGTGGAAGTGGGCAGGGGGTGAGACAAGAGAGGTGGAAGTGGGCAGGTGGTGAGGGGAGAGAGGTGGAAGTGGGCAGGGGGGAGAGGAGAGAGAAGTGGGCAGGGCGTGAGACAAGAGAGGTGGAAGTGGGCAGGGGTGAGAGGAGAGGGTTGGAAGTTGGCAGGGGGTGAGGAGAGAGAGGTGGAAGTGGGCAGGGCATGAGACAAGAGAGGTGGAAGTGGGCAGGGGGTGAGACAAGAGAGGTGGAAGTGGGCGAGGGGTGAGAAAAGAGAGGTGGCAGCTGTCAGGGCGTGGGAGGAGCGAGGTGGCAGCTGGCAGGGTTGGGAGGAGAGAGGTTGGAAATGGGCAGGGGGAGAGAGGTGGAAGCGGGCAGGGGGAGAGAGGTGGAAGCTGGCAGGGGGTGGGAGGAGAGAGGTGGCAGTGGGCAGGTGTGGGAGGAGAGGTGATAGCTGGCAGGGGGTGAGAGGAGAGAGGTGGTAGCTCTGAGGGGGTGGGAGGAGAGAGGTGGAAGTGGGCAGGGGGTGAGAGGTGGAAGTTGGCAGGTCGTGAGAGGGGAGAGGTGGAAGTGGGCAGGGCGTGAGAGGAGAGAGGTGGAAGTGGGCAGGGGGTTAGAGAAGAGAGGTGGAAGTGGGCAGGGGGTGAGAGGAGAGAGGTGGCAGCTGGCAGGGGGTGAGACAAGAGAGGTGGAAGTGGGCAGGGGGTGAGAGGAGAGAGAAGTGGGCAGGGGTGGGAGGAGAGAGGTGGAAGTGGGCAGGGGGTGAGAGGAGAGAGGTAGGGAGAGGGTGAGAGGAGAGGTGGGAGTGGGTGAGAGGATAGAGGTAGGGAGGGCGTGAGAGGAGAGGTGGTAGCTCTGATGGGGTGAGTGGACAGAGGTGGCAGCTGGCAGGGGGTGGGAGGAGAGAGGTGGTAGCTGGCAGGGGGTGAGAGGAGAGAGGTGGTAGCTGTGAGGGGGTGGGAGGAGAGAGGTGGCAGCTGGCAGGGGGTGAGACAAGAGAGGTGGAAGTGTGCAGGGGGTGGGAGGAGAGAGGTGGCAGTGGGCAGGGGTGAGAGGAGAGAGGTGGCAGCTGGCACGGGTGGGGTGAGAGAGGTTGAAGTGGGCAAGGGTAGGAGGAGAGAGGTGGCAGTGGGCAGGGGGTGAGGGGAGAGAGGTGGAAGTGGGCAGGGGGTGAGAGGAGAGAGAAGTGGGCAGGGGTGAGAGGAGAGGGTTGGAAGTTGGCAGGGGGTGAGGAGAGAGAGGTGGAAGTGGGCAGGGCATGAGACAAGAGAGGTGGAAGTGGGCAGGGGGTGAGACAAGGGAGGTGGAAGTGGGCGAGGGGTGAGAAAAGAGAGGTGGCAGCTGTCAGGGCGTGGGAGGAGCGAGGTGGCAGCTGGCAGGGTTGGGAGGAGAGAGGTTGGAAATGGGCAGGGGGAGAGAGGTGGAAGCGGGCAGGGGGAGAGAGGTGGAAGCTGGCAGGGGGTGGGAGGAGAGAGGTGGCAGTGGGCAGGTGTGGGAGGAGAGGTGATAGCTGGCAGGGGGTGAGAGGAGAGAGGTGGTAGCTCTGAGGGGGTGGGAGGAGAGAGGTGGAAGTGGGCAGGGGGTGAGAGGTGGAAGTGGGCAGGTCGTGAGAGGGGAGAGGTGGAAGTGGGCAGGGCGTGAGAGGAGAGAGGTGGAAGTGGGCAGGGGGTTAGAGAAGAGAGGTGGAAGTGGGCAGGGGGTGAGAGGAGAGAGGTGGCAGCTGGCAGGGGGTGAGACAAGAGAGGTGGAAGTGGGCAGGGGGTGAGAGGAGAGAGAAGTGGGCAGGGGTGGGAGGAGAGAGGTGGAAGTGGGCAGGGGGTGAGAGGAGAGAGGTAGGGAGAGGGTGAGAGGAGAGGTGGGAGTGGGTGAGAGGATAGAGGTAGGGAGGGCGTGAGAGGAGAGGTGGTAGCTCTGATGGGGTGAGTGGACAGAGGTGGCAGCTGGCAGGGGGTGGGAGGAGAGAGGTGGTAGCTGGCAGGGGGTGAGAGGAGAGAGGTGGTAGCTGTGAGGGGGTGGGAGGAGAGAGGTGGCAGCTGGCAGGGGTGAGAGGGGAGGTGGAAGTGGGCAGGGGGCCAGATGAGATAGGAGGAAGTGGGCAGGGGGTGAGAGGAGAGAGGTGGAAGTGGGCAGGGGGTGAGATAAGAGAGGTGGAAGTGGGCAGGGGGTGGGAGGAGAGAGCTGGAAGTGGGCAGGGGGTGAGAAAAGAGAGGTGGAAGTTGGCAGGGGGTGAGATGGGAGGTGGAAGTGGGCAGAGGGTGAGAGGGGAGGTGGAAGTGGGCAGGGGGTGGGAGGAGAGAGGTGGAAGTGGGTAGGGGCTGAGAGGAGAGGTGGAAGTTGGCAGGGGTGAGAGAAGAGAGGTGGAAGTGGGCAGGGGGTGAGAAGAGAGAGGTTGAAGTGGGCAGGGGTGAGACAAGAGAGGGGGAAGTGGGCAGAGGGTGAGAGGAGAGAGGTGGAAGTGGGCAGGTGGTGAGGGGAGAGAGGTGGAAGTGGGCAGGGGGTGAGAGGAGAGAGAAGTGGGCAGGGGTGAGAGGATAGAGGTGGAAGTGGGCAGGGGTTGAGGAGAGAGAGGTGGAAGTGGGCAGGGTGTGAGACAAGAGAGGTGCAAGTTGGCAGGGGGTGAGACAAGAGAGGTGGAAGTGGGCAGGGAGGTGAGAGGAGGGAGGTGGCAGCTGGCAGTGGTGAGAGGGGAGGTGGAAGTGGGCAGGGGGTGAGAGGGGAGGTGGAAGTGGGCAGGGGGTGCGAGGAGAGATGTGGAAGGGGCAGGGGGTGGGAGGAGAGAGGTGGAAGTGGGCAGGGGGTGAGACAAGAGAGGTGGAAGTGGGCAGGGAGGTGAGAGGAGGGAGGTGGCAGCTGGCAGTGGTGAGAGGGGAGGTGGAAGTGGGCAGGGGGTGAGAGGGGAGGTGGAAGTTGGCAGGGGTGCAAGAAGAGAGGTGGAAGTGGTTAGGGGTGAGAGGAGAGAGGTGGAAGTGGGCATGGGGTGAGAGGGGACGTGGAAGTGGGCAGGGGGTGGGAGGAGAGAGGTGGAAGTGGGCAGGGGGTGGGAGGAGAGAGGTGGAAGTGGGTAGGGGGTGAGAGGAGAGGTGGAAGTTGGCAGGGGGTGAGAAGAGAGAGGTGGAAGTGGGCAGGGGGTGAGACAAGAGAGGTGGAAGTGGGCAGGTGGTGAGGGGAGAGAGGTGGAAGTGGGCAGGGGGGAGAGGAGAGAGAAGTGGGCAGGGCGTGAGACAAGAGAGGTGGAAGTGGGCAGGGGGTGAGACAAGAGAGGTGGAAGTGCGCAGGGGGTGAGAGGAGAGAAAAGTGGGCAGGGGGTGAGGGGAGAGAGGTACAAGTGAGCAGGGGGTGAGATAAGAGGCGAAAGTGGGCAGGGGGTGAGAGGAGAGAGGTGGAAGTGGGCAGGGATGAGAAGGAAGTTGGAAGTGGGCAGGGGGTTAGAGGAGAGAGGTGGAAGTGGGCAGGGGGGAGAGGAGAGAGAAGTGGGCAGGGGTGAGAGGATAGAGGTGGAAGTGGGCAGGGCGTGAGACAAGAGAGGTGGAAGTGGGCAGGGGGTGAGACAAGAGAGGTGGAAGTGCGCAGGGGGTGAGAGGAGAGAAAAGTGGGCAGGGGGTGAGGGGAGAGAGGTACAAGTGAGCAGGGGGTGAGATAAGAGGCGAAAGTGGGCAGGGGGTGAGAGGAGAGAGGTGGAAGTGGCAGGGGGTGAGAGGAGAGAGGTGGTAGCTCTGAGGGGGTGGGAGGAGAGAGGTGGCAGCTGGCAGGGGTAGGAGGAGAGAAGTGGCAACTGGCAGTGGGTGGGAGGAGAGAGGTGGCAGCTGGCAGTGGGTGGGAGGAGAGAGGTGGTAGTTGGCAGGGGGTGAGAGAGGTGGAAGTGGGTAGGGGGTGAGAGAAGAGGTGAAAGTTGGCAGGGGGTGTGAGGAGAGAGGTGGAAGTGGGCAGGGGTGAGGAGAGAGGTGGAAGTGTGCAGGCGGTGGGAGGAGAGAGGTGGAAGTGGGCAAGGGGTGAGAGGAGAGAGGTGGCAACTGTCAGGGCGTGGTAGGAGAGAGGTGGAAGTGGGCAGCGAGAGAGAAGTGGAAGCTGGCAGGGGGTGGGAGTAGAGATGTGGCAGTGGGCAGGGGTGAGAGGAGAGAGGTGGCAGCTGGCAGGGGTGGGGTGAGAGAGGTTGAAGTGGGCAAGGGTGGGAGGAGAGGGGTGGCAGTGGGTAGGGGGTGGGAGGAGAGAGGTGGTAGTGGGCAGGGGTGGGAGGAGAGAGGTGGCAGCTGGCAGGGGTGGGAGGAGAGAGGTGATAGCTGGCAGGGGGTGAGAGGAGAGAGGTGGTAGCTCTGAGGGGGTGGGAGGAGAGAGGTGGCAGCTGGCAGGGGTGGGAGGAGAGAGGTGGCAGCTGGCAGTGGGTGGGAGGAGAGAGGTGGTAGTTGGCAGGGGGTGAGAGGGGTGGTAGTGGGCAGGGGTGGGAGGAGAGAGGTGGCAGCTGGCAGGGGTGGGAGGAGAGAGGTGATAGCTGGCAGGGGTGGGAGGAGAGAGGTGATAGCTGGCAGGGGGTGAGAGGAGAGAGGTGGTAGCTCTGAGGGGGTGGGAGGAGAGAGGTGGCAGCTGGCAGGGGTAGGAGGAGAGAAGTGGCAACTGGCAGTGGGTGGGAGGAGAGAGGTGGAAGTGGGCAGGGGGTGAGAGGTGGAAGTGGGCAGGTCGTGAGAGGGGAGAGGTGGAAGTGGGCAGGGCGTGAGAGGAGAGAGGTGGAAGTGGGCAGGGGGTTAGAGAAGAGAGGTGGAAGTGGGCAGGGGGTGAGAGGAGAGAGGTGGCAGCTGGCAGGGGGTGAGACAAGAGAGGTGGAAGTGGGCAGGGGGTGAGAGGAGAGAGAAGTGGGCAGGGGTGGGAGGAGAGAGGTGGAAGTGGGCAGGGGGTGAGAGGAGAGAGGTAGGGAGAGGGTGAGAGGAGAGGTGGGAGTGGGTGAGAGGATAGAGGTAGGGAGGGCGTGAGAGGAGAGGTGGTAGCTCTGATGGGGTGAGTGGACAGAGGTGGCAGCTGGCAGGGGGTGGGAGGAGAGAGGTGGTAGCTGGCAGGGGGTGAGAGGAGAGAGGTGGTAGCTGTGAGGGGGTGGGAGGAGAGAGGTGGCAGCTGGCAGGGGTGAGAGGGGAGGTGGAAGTGGGCAGGGGGCCAGATGAGATAGGAGGAAGTGGGCAGGGGGTGAGAGGAGAGAGGTGGAAGTGGGCAGGGGGTGAGATAAGAGAGGTGGAAGTGGGCAGGGGGTGGGAGGAGAGAGGTGGAAGTGGGCAGGGGGTGAGAAAAGAGAGGTGGAAGTTGGCAGGGGGTGAGATGGGAGGTGGAAGTGGGCAGAGGGTGAGAGGGGAGGTGGAAGTGGGCAGGGGGTGGGAGGAGAGAGGTGGAAGTGGGTAGGGGCTGAGAGGAGAGGTGGAAGTTGGCAGGGGTGAGAGAATAGAGGTGGAAGTGGGCAGGGGGTGAGAAGAGAGAGGTTGAAGTGGGCAGGGGTGAGACAAGAGAGGGGGAAGTGGGCAGAGGGTGAGAGGAGAGAGGTGGAAGTGGGCAGGTGGTGAGGGGAGAGAGGTGGAAGTGGGCAGGGGGTGAGAGGAGAGAGAAGTGGGCAGGGGTGAGAGGATAGAGGTGGAAGTGGGCAGGGGTTGAGGAGAGAGAGGTGGAAGTGGGCAGGGTGTGAGACAAGAGAGGTGCAAGTTGGCAGGGGGTGAGACAAGAGAGGTGGAAGTGGGCAGGGAGGTGAGAGGAGGGAGGTGGCAGCTGGCAGTGGTGAGAGGGGAGGTGGAAGTGGGCAGGGGGTGAGAGGGGAGGTGGAAGTGGGCAGGGGGTGCGAGGAGAGATGTGGAAGGGGGCAGGGGGTGGGAGGAGAGAGGTGGAAGTGGGCAGGGGGTGAGACAAGAGAGGTGGAAGTGGGCAGGGAGGTGAGAGGAGGGAGGTGGCAGCTGGCAGTGGTGAGAGGGGAGGTGGAAGTGGGCAGGGGGTGAGAGGGGAGGTGGAAGTTGGCAGGGGTGCAAGAAGAGAGGTGGAAGTGGTTAGGGGTGAGAGGAGAGAGGTGGAAGTGGGCATGGGGTGAGAGGGGACGTGGAAGTGGGCAGGGGGTGGGAGGAGAGAGGTGGAAGTGGGCAGGGGGTGGGAGGAGAGAGGTGGAAGTGGGTAGGGGGTGAGAGGAGAGGTGGAAGTTGGCAGGGGGTGAGAAGAGAGAGGTGGAAGTGGGCAGGGGGTGAGACAAGAGAGGTGGAAGTGGGCAGGTGGTGAGGGGAGAGAGGTGGAAGTGGGCAGGGGGGAGAGGAGAGAGAAGTGGGCAGGGCGTGAGACAAGAGAGGTGGAAGTGGGCAGGGGGTGAGACAAGAGAGGTGGAAGTGCGCAGGGGGTGAGAGGAGAGAAAAGTGGGCAGGGGGTGAGGGGAGAGAGGTACAAGTGAGCAGGGGGTGAGATAAGAGGCGAAAGTGGGCAGGGGGTGAGAGGAGAGAGGTGGAAGTGGGCAGGGATGAGAAGGAAGTTGGAAGTGGGCAGGGGGTTAGAGGAGAGAGGTGGAAGTGGGCAGGGGGGAGAGGAGAGAGAAGTGGGCAGGGGTGAGAGGATAGAGGTGGAAGTGGGCAGGGCGTGAGACAAGAGAGGTGGAAGTGGGCAGGGGGTGAGACAAGAGAGGTGGAAGTGCGCAGGGGGTGAGAGGAGAGAAAAGTGGGCAGGGGGTGAGGGGAGAGAGGTACAAGTGAGCAGGGGGTGAGATAAGAAGCGAAAGTGGGCAGGGGGTGAGAGGAGAGAGGTGGAAGTGGCAGGGGGTGAGAGGAGAGAGGTGGAAGTGGGCAAGGGGTGAGAAAAGAGAGGTGGCAGCTGTCAGGGCGTGGGAGGAGCGAGGTGGCAGCTGGCAGGGATGGGAGGAGAGAGGTTGGAAATGGGCAGGGGGTGAGAGGAGAGAGGTGGAAGTGGGCAGGAGGAGAGAGGTGAAAGTTGGCAGGGGTGAGAGAAGAGAGGTGGAAGTGGGCAGGGGGTGGGAGGAGAGAGGTGGAAGTGGGCAAGGGGTGAGAGGAGAGAGGTGGCAACTGTCAGGGCGTGGTAGGAGAGAGGTGGCAGCTGGCAGGGATGGGAGGAGAGAGGTTGGAAATGGGCATGGGGTGAGAGGAGAGAGGTGGAAGTGGGCAGCGAGAGAGAAGTGGAAGCTGGCAGGGGGTGGGAGTAGAGATGTGGCAGTGGGCAGGGGTGAGAGGAGAGAGGTGGCAGCTGGCAGGGGTGGGGTGAGAGAGGTTGAAGTGGGCACGGTTGGGAGGAGAGGTGGCAATGGGCAGGGGTTGGGAGGAGAGAGGTGGCAATGGGCAGGGGTGGGAGGAGAGAGGTGGCAGCTGGCAGGGGTGGGAGGAGAGAGGTGGTAGCTAGCAGGGGGTGAGAGGAGAGAGGTGGTAGCTCTGAGGGGGTGGGAGGAGAGAGGTGGCAGCTGGCAGGGGTAGGAGGAGAGAAGTGGCAACTGGCAGTGGGTGGGAGGAGAGAGGTGGCAGCTGGCAGTGGGTGGGAGGAGAGAGGTGGTAGTTGGCAGGGGGTGAGAGAGGTGGAAGTGGGTAGGGGGTGAGAGAAGAGGTGAAAGTTGGCAGGGGGTGTGAGGAGAGAGGTGGAAGTGGGCAGGGGTGAGGAGAGAGGTGGAAGTGTGCAGGCGGTGGGAGGAGAGAGGTGGAAGTGGGCAAGGGGTGAGAGGAGAGAGGTGGCAACTGTCAGGGCGTGGTAGGAGAGAGGTGGAAGTGGGCAGCGAGAGAGAAGTGGAAGCTGGCAGGGGGTGGGAGTAGAGATGTGGCAGTGGGCAGGGGTGAGAGGAGAGAGGTGGCAGCTGGCAGGGGTGGGGTGAGAGAGGTTGAAGTGGGCAAGGGTGGGAGGAGAGGGGTGGCAGTGGGTGGGGGGTGGGAGGAGAGAGGTGGTAGTGGGCAGGGGTGGGAGGAGAGAGGTGGCAGCTGGCAGGGGTGGGAGGAGAGAGGTGATAGCTGGCAGGGGGTGAGAGGAGAGAGGTGGTAGCTCTGAGGGGGTGGGAGGAGAGAGGTGGCAGCTGGCAGGGGTGGGAGGAGAGAGGTGGCAGCTGGCAGTGGGTGGGAGGAGAGAGGTGGTAGTTGGCAGGGGGTGAGAGGGGTGGTAGTGGGCAGGGGTGGGAGGAGAGAGGTGGCAGCTGGCAGGGGTGGGAGGAGAGAGGTGATAGCTGGCAGGGGTGGGAGGAGAGAGGTGATAGCTGGCAGGGGGTGAGAGGAGAGAGGTGGTAGCTCTGAGGGGGTGGGAGGAGAGAGGTGGCAGCTGGCAGGGGTAGGAGGAGAGAAGTGGCAACTGGCAGTGGGTGGGAGGAGAGAGGTGGCAGCTGGCAGTGGGTGGGAGGAGAGAGGTGGTAGTTGGCAGGGGGTGAGAGAGGTGGAAGTGGGTAGGGGGTGAGAGAAGAGGTGAAAGGTGGCAGGGGGTGTGAGGAGAGAGGTGGAAGTGGGCAGGGGGTGAGAGGAGAGAGAAGTGGGCAGGGGTCGAGAGGAGAGAGATGGAAGTGGGCAGAGGGTGAGAGGAGAGAGGTGGCAGCTGGCAGGGGATGATAGAAGAGAGGTGGAAGTGGCAGGGGGTTAGAGGAGAGAGGTGGCAACTGTCAGGGCGTGGTAGGAGAGAGGTGGCAGCTGGCAGGGATGGGAGGAGAGAGGTTGGAAATGGGCATGGGTGAGAGGAGAGAGGTGGAAGTGAGCAGCAGGAGAGAAGTGGAAGCTGGCAGGGGGTGGGAGTAGAGATGTGGCAGTGGGCAGGGGTGAGAGGAGAGAGGTGGCAGCTGGCAGGGGTGGGGTGAGAGAGGTTGAAGTGGGCACGGTTGGGAGGAGAGGTGGCAATGGGCAGGGGTTGGGAGGAGAGAGGTGGCAATGGGCAGGGGTGGGAGGAGAGAGGTGGCAGCTGGCAGGGGTGGGAGGAGAGAGGTGATAGCTAGCAGGGGGTGAAAGGAGAGAGGTGGTAGCTCTGAGGGGGTGGGAGGAGAGAGGTGGCAGCTGGCAGGGGTAGGAGGAGAGAAGTGGCAACTGGCAGTGGGTGGGAGGAGAGAGGTGGCAGCTGGCAGTGGGTGGGAGTAGAGAGGTGGTAATTGGCAGGGGGTGAGAGAAGTGGAAGTTGGCAGGGGTGTGAGGAGAGAGGTGGAAGTGGGCAGGGGATGAGGCGAGAGAGATGGAAGTGGGCAGGGGGTGAGAGGAGAGAGGTGGAAGTGGGCAGGGGGTGGGAGGAGAGAGGTGGAAGTGGCAGGGGGGAGAGAGGTGGAAGCTGGCAGGGGGAGAGAGGTGGAAGTGGGCAGGGGGTGGGAGGAGAGAGGTGGAAGTGGCAGGAGGTTTGAGGAGAGAGGTGGAAGTGGACGGGGTGAGAGGAGAGAGAAGTGGGCAGGGGTTGAGAGGAGAGAGATGGAAGTGGGTAGGGGGGAGAGGAGAGAGGTGGCAGCTGGCAGGGGGTAATACAAGAGAGGTGGAAGTGGGCAGGTGGTGGGAGGAGAGAGGTGAAAGTGGGCAAGGGGTGAAAGGAGAGAGGTGGCAACTGTCAGGGTGTGGTAGGAGAGAGGTGGCAGCTGGCAGGGATGGGAGGAGAGAGGTTGGAATTGGGCAGGGGGTGGGAGTAGAGAGGTGGAAGTGGGCAGGGGGTTAGAGAAGAGAGGTGGAAGTGGGCAGGGGGTGAGAGGAGAGAGGTGGCAGCTGGCAGGGGGTGAGACAAGAGAGGTGGAAGTGTGCAGGGGGTGGGAGGAGAGAGGTGGCAGCTGGCAGGGGGTGAGACAAGAGAGGTGGAAGTGTGCAGGGGGTGGGAGGAGAGAGGTGGCAGTGGGCAGGGGTGAGAGGAGAGAGGTGGCAGCTGGCACGGGTGGGGTGAGAGAGGTTGAAGTGGGCAAGGGTAGGAGGAGAGAGGTGGCAGTGGGCAGGGGGTGAGGGGAGAGAGGTGGAAGTGGGCAGGGGGTGAGAGGAGAGAGAAGTGGGCAGGGGTGAGAGGAGAGAGTTGGAAGTTGGCAGGGGGTGAGAAGAGAGAGGTGGAAGTGGGCAGGGCATGAGACAAGAGAGGTGGAAGTGGGCAGGGGGTGAGACAAGAGAGGTGGAAGTGGGCGAGGGGTGAGAAAAGAGAGGTGGCAGCTGTCAGGGCGTGGGAGGAGCGAGGTGGCAGCTGGCAGGGTTGGGAGGAGAGAGGTTGGAAATGGGCAGGGGGAGAGAGGTGGAAGCGGGCAGGGGGAGAGAGGTGGAAGCTGGCAGGGGGTGGGAGGAGAGAGGTGGCAGTGGGCAGGTGTGGGAGGAGAGAGGTGATAGCTGGCAGGGGGTGAGAGGAGAGAGGTGGTAGCTCTGAGGGGGTGGGAGGAGAGAGGTGGAAGTGGGCAGGGGGTGAGAGGTGGAAGTGGGCAGGTCGTGAGAGGGGAGAGGTGGAAGTGGGCAGGGCGTGAGAGGAGAGAGGTGGAAGTGGGCAGGGGTGGGAGGAGAGAGGTGGAAGTGGGCAGGGGGTGAGAGGAGAGAGGTAGGGAGAGGGTGAGAGGAGAGGTGGGAGTGGGTGAGAGGATAGAGGTAGGGAGGGCGTGAGAGGAGAGGTGGTAGCTCTGATGGGGTGAGTGGACAGAGGTGGCAGCTGGCAGGGGGTGGGAGGAGAGAGGTGGTAGCTGGCAGGGGGTGAGAGGAGAGAGGTGGTAGCTGTGAGGGGGTGGGAGGAGAGAGGTGGCAGCTGGCAGGGATGAGAGGGGAGGTGGAAGTGGGCAGGGGGCCAGATGAGATAGGAGGAAGTGGGCAGGGGGTGAGAGGAGAGAGGTGGAAGTGGGCAGGGGGTGAGATAAGAGAGGTGGAAGTGGGCAGGGGGTGGGAGGAGAGAGGTGGAAGTGGGCAGGGGGTGAGAAAAGAGAGGTGGAAGTTGGCAGGGGGTGAGATGGGAGGTGGAAGTGGGCAGAGGGTGAGAGGGGAGGTGGAAGTGGGCAGGGGGTGCGAGGAGAGATGTGGAAGGGGGCAGGGGGTGGGAGGAGAGAGGTGGAAGTGGGTAGGGGGTGAGAGGAGAGGTGGAAGTGGGCAGGGGGTGAGAGGGGAGGTGGAAGTGGGCAGGGGGTGCGAGGAGAGATGTGGAAGGGGGCAGGGGGTGGGAGGAGAGAGGTGGAAGTGGGTAGGGGGTGAGAGGAGAGGTGGAAGTTGGCAGGGGTGAGAGAAGAGAGGTGGAAGTGGGCAGGGGGTGAGAAGAGAGAGGTTGAAGTGGGCAGGGGTGAGACAAGAGAGGGGGAAGTGGGCAGAGGGTGAGAGGAGAGAGGTGGAAGTGGGCAGGTGGTGAGGGGAGAGAGGTGGAAGTGGGCAGGGGGTGAGAGGAGAGAGAAGTGGGCAGGGGTGAGAGGATAGAGGTGGAAGTGGGCAGGGGTTGAGGAGAGAGAGGTGGAAGTGGGCAGGGTGTGAGACAAGAGAGGTGCAAGTGGGCAGGGGGTGAGACAAGAGAGGTGGAAGTGGGCAGGGAGGTGAGAGGAGGGAGGTGGCAGCTGGCAGTGGTGAGAGGGGAGGTGGAAGTGGGCAGGGGGTGAGATGGGAGGTGGAAGTGGGCAGGGGGTGCGAGGAGAGATGTGGAAGGGGGCAGGGGGTGGGAGGAGAGAGGTGGAAGTGGGCAGGGGGTGAGACAAGAGAGGTGGAAGTTGGCAGGGGTGCAAGAAGAGAGGTGGAAGTGGTTAGGGGGTGAGAGGAGAGAGGTGGAAGTGGGCATGGGGTGAGAGGGGACGTGGAAGTGGGCAGGGGGTGGGAGGAGAGAGGTGGAAGTGGGCAGGGGGTGGGAGGAGAGAGGTGGAAGTGGGTAGGGGGTGAGCGGAGAGGTGGAAGTTGGCAGGGGGTGGGAAGAGAGAGGTGGAAGTGGGCAGGGGGTGAGACAAGAGAGGTGGAAGTGGGCAGGTGGTGAGGGGAGAGAGGTGGAAGTGGGCAGGGGGGAGAGGAGAGAGAAGTGGGCAGGGCGTGAGACAAGAGAGGTGGAAGTGGGCAGGGGGTGAGACAAGAGAGGTGGAAGTGCGCAGGGGGTGAGAGGAGAGGAAAGTGGGCAGGGGGTGAGGGGAGAGAGGTACAAGTGAGCAGGGGGTGAGATAAGAGGCGAAAGTGGGCAGGGGGTGAGAGGAGAGAGGTGGCAGCTGGCAGGGGGTGAGACAAGAGAGGTGGAAGTGGGCAGGGTGTGGGAGGAGAGAGGTGGAAGTGGCAGGGGGGTGAGAGGAGAGAGGTGGAAGTGGGCAAGGGGTGAGAAAAGAGAGGTGGCAGCTGTCAGGGCGTGGGAGGAGCGAGGTGGCAGCTGGCAGGGATGGGAGGAGAGAGGTTGGAAATGGGCAGGGGGTGAGAGGAGAGAGGTGGAAGTGGGCAGGAGGAGAGAGGTGAAAGTTGGCAGGGGTGAGAGAAGAGAGGTGGAAGTGGGCAGGGGGTGGGAGGAGAGAGGTGAAAGTGGGCAAGGGGTGAGAGGAGAGAGGTGGCAACTGTCAGGGCGTGGTAGGAGAGAGGTGGCAGCTGGCAGGGATGGGAGGAGAGAGGTTGGAAATGGGCAGGGGGTGAGAGGAGAGAGGTGGAAGTGGGCAGCGAGAGAGAAGTGGAAGCTGGCAGGGGGTGGGAGTAGAGATGTGGCAGTGGGCAGGGGTGAGAGGAGAGAGGTGGCAGCTGGCAGGGGTGGGGTGAGAGAGGTTGAAGTGGGCACGGGTGGGAGGAGAGGTGGCAATGGGCAGGGGTTGGGAGGAGAGAGGTGGCAATGGGCAGGGGTGGGAAGAGAGAGGTGGCAGCTGGCAGGGGTGGGAGGAGAGAGGTGGTAGCTAGCAGGGGGTGAGAGGAGAGAGGTGGTAGCTCTGAGGGGGTGGGAGGAGAGAGGTGGCAGCTGGCAGGGGTAGGAGGAGAGAAGTGGCAACTGGCAGTGGGTGGGAGGAGAGAGGTGGCAGCTGGCAGTGGGTGGGAGGAGAGAGGTGGTAGTTGGCAGGGGGTGAGAGAGGTGGAAGTGGGTAGGGGGTGAGAGAAGAGGTGAAAGTTGGCAGGGGGTGTGAGGAGAGAGGTGGAAGTGGGCAGGGGTGAGGAGAGAGGTGGAAGTGTGCAGGGGGTGGGAGGAGAGAGGTGGAAGTGGGCAAGGGGTGAGAGGAGAGAGGTGGCAACTGTCAGGGCGTGGTAGGAGAGAGGTGGAAGTGGGCAGCGAGAGAGAAGTGGAAGCTGGCAGGGGGTGGGAGTAGAGATGTGGCAGTGGGCAGGGGTGAGAGGAGAGAGGTGGCAGCTGGCAGGGGTGGGGTGAGAGAGGTTGAAGTGGGCAATGGTGGGAGGAGAGGGGTGGCAGTGGGTAGGGGTGGGAGGAGAGAGGTGGTAGTGGGCAGGGGTGGGAGGAGAGAGGTGGCAGCTGGCAGGGGTGGGAGGAGAGAGGTGATAGCTGGCAGGGGGTGAGAGGAGAGAGGTGGTAGCTCTGAGGGGGTGGGAGGAAAGAGGTGGCAGCTGGCAGGGGTGGGAGGAGAGAGGTGGCAGCTGGCAAGGGGTGGGAGGAGAGAGGTGGTAGCTCGCAGGGGGTGAGAGGAGAGAGGTGGTAGCTGTGACTGGGTGGGAGGAGAGAGGTGGCAGCTGGCAGGGGGTGGGAGGAGAGAGGTGGTAGTGGGCAGGGAGGTGAGAGGAGGGAGGTGGCAGCTGGCAGGGGGTGGGAGGAGAGAGGTTGAAGTGCGCAGGGTGTGAGAGGAGAGAGCTGGTAGCTGGCAGGGGTGAGAGGGGAGGTGGAAGTGGGCAGGGGGCCAGAGGAGATAGGAGGAAGTGGGCAGGGGGTGAGAGGAGAGAGGTGGAAGTGGGCGGGGGTGAAAGAAGAGAGGTGGACGTGGGCAGGGGGTGAGAGGAGAGAGGTGGAAGTGGGCATGGGGTGAGAGGGGAGGTGGAAGTGGGCAGGGGGTGGGAGGAGAGAGGTGGAAGTGTGCAGGGGGTGAGAGGAGAGGTGGAAGTTGGCTGGGGTGAGAAGAGAGGTGGAAGTGGGCAGGGGTGAAAGGAGAGATGTGGAAGTGGGCAGGGGGTGAGAGGGGAGGTGGAAGTGGGCAGGGGGTGCGAGAAGAGAGGTGGAAGGTGGCAGGGGGTGGGACGAGAGAGGTGGAAGTGGGTAGCAGGTGAGGTGAGAGGTGGAAGTTGGCAGGGGTGAGAGGAGAGAGGTGGAAGTGGGCAGGGGGTGAGAAGTTAGAGGTGGAAGTAGGCAGGGGGTGAGACAAGAGAGGCGGAAGTGGGCAGGGGGTGAGAAGAGAGAGGTGGAAGTAGGCAGGGGGTGAGACAAGAGAGGCGGAAGTGGGCAGGGGGTGAGAAGAGAGAGGTGGAAGTAGGCAGGGGGCGAGACAAGAGAGGCGGAAGTGGGCAGAGGGTGAGAGGAGAGAGGTGGAAGTCGGCAGGTGGTGAGGGGAGAGAGATGGAAGTCGGCAGGGGGGAGAGGAGAGAGAAGTGGGCAGGGGTGAGAGGATAGAGGTGGAAGTGGGCAGGGCGTGAGACAAGAGAGGTGGAAGTGGGCAGGGGGTGAGACAAGAGAGGTGGAAGTGGGCAGGGGGTGAGAGGAGAGAAAAGTGGGCAGGGTTTGAGAGGAGAGAGGTACAAGTGAGCAGGGGTGAGATAAGAGGCGAAAGTGGGCAGGGGGTGAGAGGAAAGAGGTGGAAGTGGGCAGGGGTGAGAGGGAAGTTGGAAGTGGGCAGGGGGGTTAGAGGAGAGAGGTGGAAGTGGGCAGGGGGTGAGAGGAGAGAGGTGGCAGCTGGCAGGGGATGATACAAGAGAGGTGGGAGTGGGCAGGGTGTGGGAGGAGAGAGGTGGAAGTGGCAGGGGGTTAGAGGAGAGAAGTGGAAGTGGGCAAGGGTTGAGAAATAAGAGGTGGCAGCTCTCAGGGCATGGGAGGAGCGAGGTGGCAGCTGGCAGGGGTGGGAGGAGAGAGGTTGGAAATGGGCAGGGGGTGAGAGGAGAGAGGTGGAAGTGGGCAGGGGGAAAGAGGTGGAAGCTGGAAGGGGGTGGGAGGACAGAGGTGGCAGTGGGCCGGGGTGAGAGGAGAGAGGTGGCAGCTGGCAGGGGTGGGGGGAGAGAGGTTGAAGTGGGCAAGGGTGGGAGGAGAGAGGTGGCAGTGGGTAGGGGGTGGGAGGAGAGAGGTGGTAGTGGGCAGCAGTGAGAGGAAAGAGGTGGCAGCTGACAGGGGTGGGAGGAGAGAGGTGATAGCTGGCAGGGGTGGGAGGAGAGAGGTGGCAGCTGGCAGTGGGTGGGATGAGAGAGGTGGTAGTTGGCAGGGGGTGAGAGAGAGGTGGAAGTGGGCAGGGGGTGTGAGGAGAAAGGTGGAAGTGGACAGGGATGGGTGGAGAGAGGTGGAAGTGGGCAGGGGGTGAGAGGTGGAAGTGGGCAGGTCGTGAGAGGAGAGAGGTGGAAGTGGGCAGGGGTTTGAGACAAGAGAGGTGGAAGTGGGCAGGGGGTGAGAGGAGAGAAAAGTGGGCAGGGTTTGAGAGGAGAGCGATACAAGTGAGCAGGGGGTGAGATAAGAAGCGAAAGTGGGCAGGGGGTGAGAGGAGAGAGGTGGAAGTGGGCAGGGGTGAGAGGGAAGTTGGAAGTGGGCAGGGGGTTAGAGGAGATAGGTGGAAGTGGGCAGGGAGTGGGAGGAGAGAGGTGGAAGTGGCAGGGGGTTAGAGGAGAGAAGTGGAAGTGGGCAAGGGTTGAGAAAAGAGAGGTGGCAGCTCTCAGGGCATGGGAGGAGCGAGGTGGCAGCTAGCAGGGGTGGGAGGAGAGAGGTTGGAAATGGGCAGGGGGTGAGAGGTGAAAGTGGGCAGGGGGAGAGAGGTGGAAGCTGGAAGGGGGTGGGAGGAGAGAGGTGGCAGTGGGCAGGGGTGAGAGGAGAGAGGTGGCAGCTGGCAGGGGTGGGGGGAGAGAGGTTGAAGTGGGCAAGGGTGGGAGGAGAGAGGTGGCAGTGGGTAGGGGGTGGGAGGAGTGAGGTGGTAGTGGGCAGCAGTGAGAGGGGAGAGGTGGCAGCTGGCAGGGGTGGGAGGAGAGAGGTGATAGCTGGCAGGGGGTGAGAGGAGAGAGGTGGTAGCTCTGAGGGGGTGGGAGGAGAGAAGTGGCAGCTGGCAGGGGTGGGAGGAGAGAGGTGGCAGCTGGCAGCGGGTGGAGGAGAGAGGTGGTAGTTGTCAGGGGGTGAGAGAGAGGTGGAAGTGGGCAGGGGGTGAGAGGAGAAAGGTGGAAGTGGGCAGGGATGGGTGGAGAGAGGTGGAAGTGGGCAGGGGGTGAGAGGTGGAAGTGGGCAGGTCGTGAGAGGAGAGAGGTGGAAGTGGGCAGGGGGTGAGAGGAGAGATGTGGAAGTGGGCAGGGGGTGCGAGGAGAGAGGTGGAAGTGGGCAGGGGGTGAGAGGAGAGATGTGGAAGTGGGCAGGGGGTGCGAGGAGAGAGGTGGAAGTGGGCAGGGGGTGAGAGGAGACATGTGGAAGTGGGCAGGGGGTGAGAGGAGAAATGTGGAAGTGGGCAGGGGGTGGGAGGAGAGAGGTGGAAGTGGGCAGGGGTGAGACAAGAGAGTTGGAAGTGGGCAGGGGGTGGGAGGAGAGAGGTGGAAGTGGGCAGGGGTGTGAGGAGAGAGGTGGAAGTGGGCAGGGGGTGAGGCAAGAGGGATGGAAGTGGGCAGGGGGTGAGAGGAGAGAGAAGTGGGCAGGGGGTGAGCGGAGAGAGATGGAAGTGGGCAGGGGGGAGAGGAGAGAGGTGGCAGCTGTCAGGGGGTGAGACAAGAGAGGTGGAAGTGTGCAGGGGGTGGGAGGAGAGGTGGAAGTGGCAGGGGGTTAGAGGAGAGAGGTGGCAGCTGTCAGGGCGTGGGAGGAGAGAGGTGGCAGCTGGCAGGGATTGGAGGAGAGAGGTTGGAAATGGGCATGGGTGAGAGGAGAGAGGTGGAAGTGGGCAGCGGGAGAGAGGTGGAAGCTGGCAGGGGGTGGGAGTAGAGACGTGGCAGTGGGCAGGGGTGAGAGGAGAGAGGTGGCAGCTGGCAGGTGTGGGGTGAGAGAGGTTGAAGTGGGCAAGGGCGGGAGGAGAGTTGGCAGTGGGCAGGGGTTGGGAGGAAAGAGGTGGCAATGGGCAGGGGTGGGAGGAGAGAGGTGGCAGCTGGCAGGGGTGGGAGGAGAGAGGTGGTAGCTAGCAGGGGGTGAGAGGAGAGAGGTGGTAGCTCTGAGGGGGTGGGAGGAGAGAGGTGGCAGCTGGCAGGGGTAGGAGGAGAGAAGTGTCAGCTGGCAGTGGGTGGGAGGAGAGAGGTGGCAGCTGGCAGTGGGTGGGAGGAGAGAGGTGGTAGTTGGCAGGGGGTGAGAGAGGTGGAAGTGGGCAGGGGGTGAGAGGAGAGAGGTGAAAGTTGGCAGGGGGTGGGTGTAGAGAGGTGGAAGTGGGCAGGGGGTGAGGAGAGTGAGGTGGAAGTGGGCAGAGGGTGAGAGAGAAGTGGGCAGGGGGTTAGAGAAGAGAGGTGGAAGTGGGCAGGCGGTGAGAGGAGAGAGGTGGTGGCTGGCAGGGGGTGAGACAAGAGAGGTGGAAGTGGGCATGGGGTCGGAGGAGAGAGGTGGAAGTGGGCAAGGGGTGAGAAAAGAGAGGTGGAAGTGGCAGGGGGTTAGAGGAGAGAGGTGGAAGTGGGCAAGGGGTGAGAGGAGAGAGGTGGAAGTGGGCAGGGGTGAGAGGAGAGAGGTGGCAGCTGGCACGGGTGGAGTGAGAGAGGTTGAAGTGGGCAAGGGTAGGAGGAGAGAGGTGGCAGCTGGCAGGGCCGGGAGGAGAGAGGTGATAGCTGGCAGGGGGTGAGAGGAGAGAGGTGGTAGCCCTGAGGGGTGGGAGGAGAGAGGTGGCAGCTGGCAGTGGGTGGGAGGAGAGAGGTGGAAGTGGGCAGGGGGTGAGAGGAGAGAGGTGGAAGTGGGCAGTGGGTGAGGGGAGAGAGGTAGAAGTGGGCAGGGGGTGAGAGGAGAGAGATGTGGGCAGGGGTTGAGAGGAGAGAGATGGAAGTGGGTAGGGGGGAGAGGAGAGAGGTGGCAGCTGGCAGGGGGTAATACAAGAGAGGTGGAAGTGGCAGGGGGTTAGAGGAGAGAGGTGGAAGTGGGCAGGGGGTGAGAGGAGAGAGGTGGCAGCTCTCAGGGCGTGGGAGGAGAGAGGTGGCAGCTGGCAGGGATGGGAGGAGAGAGGTTGGAAATGGGCAGGGGGTGAGAGGAGAGAGGTGGAAGTGGGCAGGGGGAGAGAGGTGGAAGCTGGCAGGGGTGGGAGGAGAGAGGTGGCAGTGGGCAGGGGTGAGAGGAGAGAGGTGGCAGCTGGCAGGGGTGGGGTGTGAGAGGTTGAAGTGGGCAAGGGTGGGAGGAGAGGTGGCAGTGGGCAGGGGTTGGGAGGAGAGAGGTGGCAATGGGCAGGGGTGGGAGGAGAGAGGTGGCAGCTGGCAGGGGTGGGATGAGAGAGGTGGTAGCTGGCAGGGGGTGAGACGAGAGAGGTGGTAGCTCTGAGGGGGTGTGAGGAGAGAGGTGGCAACTGGCAGGGATAGGAGGAGAGAGGTGGCAGCTGGCAGTGGGTGGGAGGAGAAAGGTGGCAGCTGGTAGCGGGTGGGAGGAGAGAGGTGGTAGTTGGCAGGGGCTGAGGGAGAGGTGGAAGTGGGCAGGGGGTGAGAGGAGAGAGGTGGAAGTGGGCAGGGGGTTGGTGTAGAGAGGTGGAAGTGGGCAGGGGGTGAGGAGAGTGAGGTGGAAGTGGGCAGAGGGTGAGAGGGAAGGTGGAAGTGGGCAGGGGGTTAGAGGAGAGAGGTGGAAGTGGGCAGAGGGTGAGAGGAGAGAGGTGGCAACTGGCAGGGGGTGAGACAAGAGAGGTGGAAGTGGGCAGGGGGTGGGAGGAGAGAGGTGGAAGTGGCAGGGGGTTAGAGGAGAGAGGTGGAAGTGGGCAAGGGGTGAGAAAAGAGAGGTGGCAGCTGTCAGGGCGTGGGAGGAGCGAGTTGGCAGCTGGCAGGGGTGGGAGGAGAGAGGTTGGAAATGGGCAGGGGGTGAGAGGAGAGAGGTGGAAGTGGGCAGGGGGAGAGAGGTGGAAGCTGGCAGGGGGTGGGAGGAGAGAGGTGGCAGTGGGCAGGGGTGAGAGGAGAGAGGTGGCAGCTGGTAGGGGTGGGGTGAGAGAGGTTGAAGTGGGCAAGGGTGGGAGGAGAGAGGTGGTAGAGGGCAGGGGGTGGGAGGAGAGAGGTGGCAGTGGGCAGGGGTGGGAGGAGAGAGGTGGCAGCTGGCAGGGCCAGGAGGAGAGAGGTGATAGCTGGCAGGGGGTGAGAGGAGAGAGGTGGTAGCCCTGAGGGGTGGGAAGAGAGAGGTGGCAGCTGGCAGGGGTGGGAGGAGTGAGGTGGCAGCTGGCAGTGGGTGGAGGAGAGAGGTGGTAGTTGTTAGGGGGTTAGAGGAGAAAGGTGGAAGTGGGCAGGGATGGGTGGAGAGAGGTGGAAGTGGGCAGGGGGTGAGAGGTGGAAGTGGGCAGGTCGTGAGAGGAGAGAGGTGGAAGTGGGCAGGGGGTGAGATGAGAGAAGTGGAAGTGGGCAGGGGGTGCGAGGAGAGAGGTGGAAGTGGGCAGGGGGTGAGAGGAGAGATGTGGAAGTGGGCAGGGGGTGCGAGGAGAGAGGTGGAAGTGGGCAGGGGGTGAGAGGAGAGATGTGGAAGTGGAGAGGGGGGTGAGAGGAGAGATGTGGAAGTGGGCAGGGGGTGGGAGGAGAGAGGTGGAAGTGGGCAGGGGTGAGACAAGAGAGTTGGAAGTGGGCAGGGGGTGGGAGGAGAGAGGTGGAAGTGGGCAGGGGTGTGAGGAGAGAGGTGGAAGTGGGCAGGGGGTGAGGCGAGAGAGATGGAAGTGGGCAGGGGGTGAGAGGAGAGAGAAGTGGGCAGGGGGTGGGAGGAGAGAGATGGAAGTGGGCAGGGGGGAGAGGAGAGAGGTGGAAGCTGTCAGGGGGTGAGACAAGAGAGGTGGAAGTGTGCAGGGGGTGGGAGGAGAGAGGTGGAAGTGGCAGGGGGTTAGAGGAGAGAGGTGGCAGCTGTCAGGGCGTGGGAGGAGAGAGGTGGCAGCTGGCAGGGATGGGAGGAGAGAGGTTGGAAATGGGCATGGGTGAGAGGAGAGAGGTGGAAGTGGGCAGCGGGAGAGAGGTGGAAGCTGGCAGGGGGTGGGAGTAGAGATGTGGCAGTGGGCAGGGGTGAGAGGAGAGAGGTGGCAGCTGGCAGGTGTGGGGTGAGAGAGGTTGAAGTGGGCAAGGGCGGGAGGAGAGTTGGCAGTGGGCAGGGGTTGGGAGGAAAGAGGTGGCAATGGGCAGGGGTGGGAGGAGAGAGGTGGCAGCTGGCAGGGGTGGGAGGAGAGAGGTGGTAGCTAGCAGGGGGTGAGAGGAGAGAGGTGGTAGCTCTGAGGGGGTGGGAGGAGAGAGGTGGCAGCTGGCAGGGGTAGGAGGAGAGAAGTGTCAGCTGGCAGTGGGTGGGAGGAGAGAGGTGGCAGCTGGCAGTGGGTGGGAGGAGAGAGGTGGTAGTTGGCAGGGGGTGAGAGAGGTGGAAGTGGGCAGGGGGTGAGAGGAGAGAGGTGAAAGTGGGCAGGGGGTGGGTGTAGAGAGGTGGAAGTGGGCAGGGGGTGAGGAGAGTGAGGTGGAAGTGGGCAGAGGGTGAGAGGGAAGTGGGCAGGGGGTTAGAGAAGAGAGGTGGAAGTGGGCAGGGGGTCGGAGGAGAGAGGTGGAAGTGGCAGGGGGTTAGAGGAGAGAGGTGGAAGTGGGCAAGGGGTGAGAGGAGAGAGGTGGCAGCTGGCACGGGTGGAGTGAGAGAGGTTGAAGTGGGCAAGGGTAGGAGGAGAGAGGTGGCAGCTGGCAGGGCCGGGAGGAGAGAGGTGATAGCTGGCAGGGGGTGAGAGGAGAGAGGTGGTAGCCCTGAGGGGTGGGAGGAGAGAGGTGGCAGCTGGCAGTGGGTGGGAGGAGAGAGGTGGAAGTGGGCAGGGGTGAGAGAAGAGAAGTGGAAGTGGGCAGTGGGTGAGGGGAGAGAGGTAGAAGTGGGCAGGGGGTGAGAGGAGAGAGAAGTGGGCAGGGGTTGAGAGGAGAGAGATGGAAGTGGGTAGGGGGGAGAGGAGAGAGGTGGCAGCTGGCAGGGGGTAATACAAGAGAGGTGGAAGTGGCAGGGGGTTAGAGGAGAGAGGTGGAAGTGGGCAGGGGGTGAGAGGAGAGAGGTGGCAGCTCTCAGGGCGTGGGAGGAGAGAGGTGGCAGCTGGCAGGGATGGGAGGAGAGAGGTTGGAAATGGGCAGAGGGTGAGAGGAGAGAGGTGGAAGTGGGCAGGTGGAGACAGGTGGAAGCTGGCAGGGGTGGGAGGAGAGAGGTGGCAGTGGGCAGGGGTGAGAGGAGAGAGGTGGCAGCTGGCAGGGGTGGGGTGAGAGAGGTTGAAGTGGGCAAGGGTGGGAGGAGAGGTGGCAGTGGGCAGGGGTTGGGAGGAGAGAGGTGGCAATGGGCAGGGGTGGGAGGAGAGAGGTGGCAGCTGGCAGGGGTGGGATGAGAGAGGTGGTAGCTGGCAGGGGGTGAGACGAGAGAGGTGGTAGCTCTGAGGGGGTGTGAGGAGAGAGGTGGCAACTGGCAGGGATAGGAGGAGAGAGGTGGCAGCTGGCAGTGGGTGGGAGGAGAAAGGTGGCAGCTGGTAGCGGGTGGGAGGAGAGAGGTGGTAGTTGGCAGGGGGTGAGGGAGAGGTGGAAGTGGGCAGGGGGTGAGGGAGAGGTGGAAGTGGGCAGGGGGTGAGAGGAGAGAGGTGGAAGTGGGCAGGGGGTGGGTGTAGAGAGGTGGAAGTGGGCAGGGGGTGAGGAGAGTGAGGTGGAAGTGGGCAGAGGGTGAGAGGGAAGGTGGAAGTGGGCAGGGGGTTAGAGGGGAGAGGTGGAAGTGGGCAGAGGGTGAGAGGAGAGAGGTGGCAGCTGGCAGGGGGTGAGACAAGAGAGGTGGAAGTGGGCAGGGGGTGGGAGGAGAGAGGTGGAAGTGGCAGGGGGTTAGAGGAGAGAGGTGGAAGTGGGCAAGGGGTGAGAAAAGAGAGGTGGCAGCTGTCAGGGCGTGGGAGGAGCGAGGTGGCAGCTGGCAGGGGTGGGAGGAGAGAGGTTGGAAATGGGCAGGGGGTGAGAGGAGAGAGGTGGAAGTGGGCAGGAGGAGAGAGGTGGCAGTGGGCAGGGGTGAGAGGAGAGAGGTGGCAGCTGGTAGGGGTGGGGTGAGAGAGGTTGAAGTGGGCAAGGGTGGGAGGAGAGAGGTGGTAGAGGGCAGGGGGTGGGAGGAGAGAGGTGGCAGTGGGCAGGGGTGGGAGGAGAGAGGTGGCAGCTGGCAGGGCCAGGAGGAGAGAGGTGATAGCTGGCAGGGGGTGAGAGGAGAGAGGTGGTAGCCCTGAGGGGTGGGAAGAGAGAGGTGGCAGCTGGCAGGGGTGGGAGGAGAGAGGTGGCAGCTGGCAGTGGGTGGAGGGAGAGAGGTGGTAGTTGGCAGGGGGTGAGAAAGAGGTGGAAGTGGGCAGGGGGTGAGTGGAGAGAGGTGGAAGTGGGCAGGGGTTGGTGGAGAGAGGTGGAAGTGGGCAGGAGGTGAGAGGTGGAAGTGGGCAGGTCGTGAGAGGAGAGAGGTGGAAGTGGGCAGGGCGTGAGAGGAGAGAGGTGGAAGTGGGTAGGGGGTGGGAGGAGAGAGGTTGGAAATGGGCAGGGGGTGAGAGGAGAGAGGTGGAAGTGGGCAGGGGGAGAGAGGTGGAAGCTGGCAGGGGGTGGGAGGAGAGAGGTGGCAGTGGGCAGGGGTGAGAGGAGAGAGGTGGCAGCTGGCAGGGGTGGGGTGAGAGAGGTTGAAGTGGGCAAGGGTGGGAGGAGAGAGGTGGTAGTGGGCAGGGGGTGGGAGGAGAGAGGTGGCAGTGGGCAGGGGTGGGAGGAGAGAGGTGGCAGCTGGCAGGGCCAGGAGGAGAGAGGTGGCAGTGGGCAGGGGTGAGAGGAGAGAGGTGGTAGCCCTGAGGGGTGGGGTGAGAGAGGTTGAAGTGGGCAAGTGTGGGAGGAGAGAGGTGGTAGTGGGCAGGGGGTGGGAGGAGAGAGGTGGCAGTGGGCACGGGTGGGAGGAGAGAGGTGGCAGCTGGCAGGGCCAGGAGGAGAGAGGTGGCAGCTGGCAGGGGTGGGAGGAGAGAGGTGGCAGCTGGCAGTGGGTGGAGGGAGAGAGGTGGTAGTTGGCAGGGGGTGAGAGAGAGGTGGAAGTGGGCAGGGGGTGAGTGGAGAGAGGTGGAAGTGGGCAGTGGTTGGTGGAGAGAGGTGGAAGTGGGCAGGAGTTGAGAGGTGGAAGTGGGCAGGTCGTGAGAGGAGAGAGGTGGAAGTGGGAGGGCGTGAGAGGAGAGAGGTGGAAGTGGGTAGGGGGTGGGAGGAGAGAGGTGGAAGTGGGTAGGGGTGGGAGGAGAGAGGTGGAAGTGGGCAGGGGGTGGGAGGAGAGAGGTGGAAGTGGGCAGGGGGTGAGGCGAGAGAGATGGAAGTGGGCAGGGGGTGAGAGAGATGGAAGTGGGCAGGGGGTGAGAGGAGAGAGATGGAAGTAGGCAGGGGGTGAGAGGAGAGAGATGGAAGTGGGTAGGGGGTGAGAGAAGAGGTGAAAGTTGGCAGGGGTGAGAGAAGAGAGATGGAAGTGGGCAGGGGGTGAGAGGAGAGAGATGGAAGTGGGCAGGGGGTGAGGCGAGAGAGATGGAAGTGGGCAGGGGGTGAGAGGAGAGAGAAGTGGGCAGGGGGTGAGAGGAGAGAGATGGAAGTGGGCAGGGGGGAGAGGAGAGAGGTGGAAGTGGGCAGGGGGTGAGAGGAGAGAGAAGTGGGCAGGGGGTGAGAGGAGAGAGGTGGAAGTGTGCAGGGGGTGGGAGGAGAGAGGTGGAAGTGGGCAGGGGGTGAGAGAGATGGAAGTGGGCAGGGGGTGAGAGGAGAGAGATGGAAGTGGGTAGGGGGTGAGAGAAGAGGTGAAAGTTGGCAGGGGTGAGAGAAGAGAGGTGGAAGTGGGCAGGGGGTGAGGCGAGAGAGATGGAAGTGGGCAGGGGGTGAGAGAGATGGAAGTGGGCAGGGGGTGAGAGGAGAGAGATGGAAGTGGGCAGGGGGTGAGGTGAGAGAGATGAAAGTGGGCAGGGGGTGAGAGGAGAGAGAAGTGGGCAGGGGGTGAGAGGAGAGAGATGGAAGTGGGCAGGGGGGAGAGGAGAGAGGTGGAAGTGGGCAGGGGGTGAGAGGAGAGAGAAGTGGGCAGGGGGTGAGAGGAGAGAGGTGGAAGTGTGCAGGGGGTGAGAGGAGAGAGGTGGAAGTGGGCAAGGGGTGAGAGGAGAGAGGTGGCAGCTGTCAGGGATGGGAGGAGAGAGGTTGGAAATGGGAATGGGTGAGAGGAGAGAGGTGGAAGTCGGCAGCGGGAGAGAGGTGGAAGCTGGCAGGGGGTGGGAGTAGAGATGTGGCAGTGGGCAGGGGTGAGAGGAGAGAGGTGGCAGCTGGCAGGTGTGGGGTGAGAGAGGTTGAAGTGGGCAAGGGTGGGAGAAGAGTTAGCAGTGGGCAGGGGTTGGGAGGAGAGAGGTGGCAATGGGCAGGGGTGGGAGGAGAGAGGTGGCAGCTGGCAGGGGTGGGAGGAGAGAGGTGGTAGCTAGCAGGGGGTGAGAGGAGAGAGGTGGTAGCTCTGAGGGGGTGGGAGGAGAGAGGTGGCAGCTGGCAGGGGTAGGAGGAGAGAAGTGTCAGCTGGCAGTGGGTGGGAGGAGAGAGGTGGCAGCTGGCAGTGGGTGGGAGGAGAGAGGTGGTAGTTGGCAGGGGGTGAGAGAGGTGGAAGTGGGCAGGGGTGAGAGGAGAGAGGTGGAAGTGGGCAGGGGGTGGGTGTAGAGAGGTGGAAGTGGGCAGGGGGTGAGGAGAGTGAGGTGGAAGTGGGCAGAGGGTGAGAGGGAAGGTGGAAGTGGGCAGGGGGTTAGAGGAGAGAGGTGGAAGTGGCCAGAGGGTGAGAGGAGAGAGGTGGCAGCTGGCAGGGGGTGAGACAAGAGAGGTGGTAGTGGGCAGGGGGTGGGAGGAGAGAGGTGGAAGTGGGCAGGGGGTGGGTGTAGAGAGGTGGAAGTGGGCAGAGGGTGAGAGGGAAGTGGGCAGGGGGTTAGAGAAGAGAGGTGGAAGTGGGCAGGGGGTGGGAGGAGAGAGGTGGAAGTGGCAGGGGGTTAGAGGAGAGAGGTGGAAGCAGGCACGGGTGGGGTGAGAGAGGTTGAAGTGGGCAAGGGTAGGAGGAGAGAGGTGGCAGTGGGCAGGGGGTGGGAGCAGAGAGGTGGCAGCTGGCAGGGCCGGGAGGAGAGAGGTGATAGCTGGCAGGGGGTGAGAGGAGAGAGGTGGTAGCCCTGAGGGGTGGGAGTAGAGAGGTGGCAGCTGGCAGGGTTGGGAGGAGAGAGGTGGCAGCTGGCAGTGGATGGGAGGAGAGAGGTGGTAGTTGGCAGGGGGTGAGAAAGAGGTGGAAGTGGGCAGGGGGTGAGGGGAGAGCGGTGGAAGTGGGCAGGGGGTGAGAGGAGAGAGAAGTGGGCAGGGGTTGAGAGGAGAGAGATGGAAGTGGGCAGGGGGGAGAGGAGAGAGGTGGCGGCTGGCAGGGGGTGAGACAAGAGAGGTGGAAGTGGGCAGGGAGTGAGAGGAGAGAGGTGGAAGTGTGCAGGGAGGTGAGAGGAGAGAGGTGGCAGCTGGCAGGGGGTGAGAGGGAAGGTGGAAGTGGGCAGGGGGTTAGAGGAGAGAGGTGGAAGTGGGCAAGGGGTGAGAGGAGAGAGGTGGCAGCTGTCAGGGCGTGGGAGGAGAGAGGTGGCAGCTGGCAGGGATGGGAGGAGAGAGGTTGGAAATGGGCAGGGGGTGAGAGGAGAGAGGTGGAAGTGGGCAGCGGGAGAGAGGTGGAAGCTGGCAGGGGGTGGGAGTAGAGATGTGGCAGTGGGCAGGGGTGAGAGGAGAGAGGTGGCAGCTGGCAGGGGTGGGGTGTGAGAGGTTGAAGTGGGCAAGGGTGGGAGGAGAGAGGTGGTAGAGGGCAGGGGGTGGGAGGAGAGAGGTGGCAGGGGTTGGGAGGAGAGAGGTGGCAATGGGCAGGGGTGGGAGGAGAGAGGTGGCAGCTGGCAGGGGTGGGAGGAGAGAGGTGGTAGCTGGCAGGGGGTGAGAGGAGAGAGGTGGTAGCTCTGAGGGGGTGTGAGGAGAGAGGTGGCAGCTGGCAGGGATAGGAGGAGAGAGGTGGCAGCTGGCAGTGGGTGGGAGGAGAAAGGTGGCAGCTGGTAGTGGGTGGGAGGAGAGAGGTGGTAGTTGGCAGGGGGTGAGAGAGAGGTGGAAGTGGGCAGGGGGGAGAGGAGAAAGGTGGAAGTGGGCAGGGGGTGGGTGTAGAGAGGTGGAAGTGGGCAGGGGGTGAGGAGAGTGAGGTGGAAGTGGGCAGAGGGTGAGAGGGAAGGTGGAAGTGGGCAGGGGGTTAGAGGAGAGAGGTGGAAGTGGGCAGGGGGTGGGAGGAGAGAGGTGGAAGTGGCAGGTCGTGAGAGGAGAGAGGTGGAAGTGGGCAGAGGGTGAGAGGAGAAGGTGGAATTGGGCAGGGAGTGAGAGGGGAGGTGGAAGTGGGCAGGGGGTGAGACAAGAGAGGTGGAGGTGGCCAGGGGGTGGGAGGAGAGAGGTGGAAGTGGCAGGGGTTAGAGGAGAGAGGTGGAAGTGGGCAAGGGGTGAGAAAAGAGAGGTGGCAGCTGGCAGGGGTGGGGTGAGAGAGGTTGAAGTGGGCAAGGGTGGGAGGAGAGAGGTGGCAGTGGGCAGGGGGTGGGAGGAGAGAGGTGGCAGTGGGCAGGGGTGGGAGGAGAGAGGTGGAAGTGGGCAGGGGGTGAGAGGAGAGAGGTGGAAGTGGGCAGGGCGTAAGAGGAGATAGGTGGAAGTGGGCAGGGGGTGGGAGGAGAGAGGTGGAAGTGGCAGGGGGTTAGAGGAGAGAGGTGGAAGTGGGCAAGGGGTGAGAAAAGAGGTGGCAGCTGTCAGGGCGTGGGAGGAGCGAGGTGGCAGCTGGCAGGGGTGGGAGGAGAGAGGTTGGAAATGGGCAGGGGGTGAGAGGAGAGAAGTGGAAGTGGGCAGGGGGAGAGAGGTGGAAGCTGGCAGGGGGTGGGAGGAGAGAGGTGGCAGTGGGCAGTGGTGAGAGGAGAGAGGTGGCAGCTGGCAGGGGTGGGGTGAGAGAGGTAGAAGTGGGCAAGGGTGGGAGGAGAGAGGTGGCAGTGGGCAGGGGGTGGGAGGAGAGAGGTGGCAGTGGGCAGGGGTGGGAGGAGAGAGGTGGCAGCTAGCAGGGCCGGGAGGAGAGAGGTGATAGCTGGCAGGGGGTGAGAGGAGAGAGGTGGTAGCCCTGAAGGGTGGGAAGAGAGAGGTGGCAGCTGGCAGGGGTGGGAGGAGAGAGGTGGCAGCTGGCAGTGGGTGGGAGGAGAGAGGTGGTAGTTGGCAGGGGGTGAGAGAGAGGTGGAAGTGGGCAGGGGGTGAGAGGAGAGAGATGGAAGTGGGCAGAGGTGGGTGGAGAGAGGTGGAAGTGGGCAGGAGGTGAGAGGTGGAAGTGGGCAGGTTGTGAGAGGAGAGAGGTGGAAGTGGGCAGGGGGTGGGAGGAGAGAGGTGGAAGTGGGCAGGGGGTGAGAGGAGAGATGTGGAAGTGGGCAGGGGGTGGGAGGAGAGAGGTGGAAGTGGGCAGGGGGTGGGAGGAGAGAGGTGGAAGTGGGTAGGGGGTGAGAGGTGGAAGTGGGCAGGGGTGAGACAAGAGAGGTGGCAGCTGTCAGGGCGTGGGAGGAGCGAGGTGGCAGCTGGCAGGGGTGGGAGGAGAGAGGTTGGAAATGGGCAGGGGTGAGAGGAGAGAGGTGGAAGTGGGCAGGGGGAGAGAGGTGGAAGCTGGCAGGGGGTGGGAGGAGAGAGGTGGCAGTGGGCAGGGGTGAGAGGAGAGAGGTGGCAGCTGGCAGGGGTGGGGTGAGAGAGGTTGAAGTGGGCAAGAGTAGGAGGAGAGAGGTGGCAGCTGGCAGGGGGTGAGAGGAGAGAGGTGGTAGCCCTGAGGGGTGGGAGGAGAGAGGTGGCAGCTGGCAGGGGTGGGAGGAGAGAGGTGGCAGCTGGCAGTGGGTGGGAGGAGAGAGGTGGTAGTTGGCAGGTGGTGAGAGAGAGGTGGAAGTGGGCAGGGGGTGAGAGGAGAGAGGTGGAAGTGGGCGGGGGTGAGAGAAGAGAGGTGGAAGTGGGCAGGGGGTGTGAGGAGAGAGGTGGAAGTGGGCAGGGGGTGAGGGGAGAGAGGTGGAAGTGGGTAGGGGGGTGAGAGGAGAGAGAAGTGGGCAGGGGGTGAGAGGAGAGAGATGGAAATGGGTAGGGGGAGAGGAGAGAGGTGCTGGCTGGCAGGGGGTGATACAAGAGAGGTGGAAGTGTGCAGGGGGTGGGAGGAGAGAGGTGGCAGCTGTCAGGGCGTGGGAGTAGAGAGGTGGCAGCTGGCAGGGATGGGAGGAGAGAGGTTGGAAATGGGCAGGGGGTGAGAGGAGAGAGGTGGAAGTGGGCAGGGGGAGAGAGGTGGAAGCTGGCAGGGGGTGGGAGGAGAGAGGTGGCAGTGGGCAGGGGTGAGAGGAGAGAGGTGGCAGCTGGCAGGGGTGGGGTGAGAGAGGTGGAAGTGGGCAAGAGTAGGAGGAGAGAGGTGGCAGCTGGCAGGGGGTGAGAGGAGAGAGGTGGTAGCCCTGAGGGGTGGGAGGAGAGAGGTGGCAGCTGGCAGGGGTGGGAGGAGAGAGGTGGCAGCTGGCAGTGGGCGGGAGGAGAGAGGTGGTAGTTGGCAGGTGGTGAGAGAGAGGTGGAAGTGGGCAGGGGGTGAGAGGAGAGAGGTGGAAGTGGGCGGGGGTGAGAGAAGAGAGGTGGAAGTGGGCATGGGGTGTGAGGAGAGAGGTGGAAGTGGGCAGGGGGTGAGGGGAGAGAGGTGGAAGTGGGTAGGGGGTGAGAGGAGAGAGAAGTGGGCAGGGGGTGAGAGGAGAGAGATGGAAATGGGTAGGGGGGAGAGGAGAGAGGTGCTGGCTGGCAGGGGGTGATACAAGAAAGGTGGAAGTGTGCAGGGGGTGGGAGGAGAGAGGTGGCAGCTGTCAGGGCGTGGGAGTAGAGAGGTGGCAGCTGGCAGGGATGGGAGGAGAGAGGTTGGAAATGGGCAGGGGGTGAGAGGAGAGAGGTGGAAGTGGGCAGCGGGAGAGAGGTGGAAGCTGGCAGGGGATGGGAGTAGAGATTTGGCAGTGGGCAGGGGTGAGAGGAGAGAGGTGGCAGCTGGCAGGGGTGGGGTAAGAGAGGTTGAAGTGGGCAAGGGTGGGAGGAGAGGTAGCAGTGGGCAGGGGTTGGGAGGAGAGAGGTGGAAGTGGGCAGGGGGTGAGAGGGAAGGTGGAAGTGGGCAGGGGGTGAGAGGGGAGGTGGAAGTGGGCAGGGGGTGAGAGAGAGAGGTGGAAGTGGGCACGGTGTGGGAGGAGAGAGGTGATAGCTGGCAGGGGGTGAGAGGAGAGAGGTGGTAGCTCTGATGGGGTGAGTGGACAGAGGTGGCAGCTGGCAGGGGGTGGGAGGAGAGAGGTGGTAGCTGGCAGGGGGTGAGAGAAGAGAGGTGGAAGTGGGCAGGGGTGTGAGGAGAGAGGTGGCAGCTGGCAGGGGGTGAGAAAGGAGAGGTGGAAGTGGGCAGGGAGGTGAGAGGAGAGAGGTGGCAGCTGGCAGGGGTGGGAGGACAGAGGTTGAAGTGCGCAGGGGTGAGAGGAGAGAGCTGGTAGCTGGCAGGGGTGAGAGAGGAGGTGGGAGTGGGCAGGGGGCCAGAGGAGATAGGAGGAAGTGGGCAGGGGTGAGATAGGAGAGGTGGAAGTGGGCAGGGGGTGAGAGGAGAGAGGTGGAAGTGGGCAGGGGGTGAGATAGGAGAGGTGGAAGTCGGCAGGGGGTGGGAGGAGAGAGGTGGAAGTGGGCAGGGGGTGAGATAGGAGAGGTGGAAGTGGGCAGGGGGTGAGTGGAGAGAGGTGGAAGTGGGCAGGGGGTGAGAGGAGAGAGGTGGAAGTGTGTAGGGGGTGAGAGGAGAGGTGGAAGTTGGCAGGGGTGAGAGAAGAGAGGTGGAAGTGGGCACGGGGTGAGAGGAGAGAAGTGGAAGTGGGTAGGGGGTGAGAGGAGAGGTGTAAGTGGGCAGGGGGTGAGAGGGGAGGTGGAAGTGGGCAGGGGGTGCGAGGGGAGAGGTAGAAGTGGGCAGGGGGTGGGAGGAGAGAGGTGGAAGTGTGTAGGGGGTGAGAGGAGAAGTGGAAGTTGGCAGGGGGTGAGAGAAGAGAGGTGGAAGTGGGCACGGGGTGAGAGGAGAGAAGTGGAAGTGGGTAGGGGGTGAGAGGAGAGGTGCAAGTGGGCAGGGGGTGAGAGGGGAGGTGGAAGTGGGCAGGGGGTGCGAGGAGAGAGGTGGAAGTGGGCAGGGGGTGGGAGGAGAGAGGTGGAAGTGTGTAGGGGGTGAGAGGAGAGGTGGAAGTTGGCAGGGGTGAGAGAAGAGAGTGGAAGTGGGCACGGGGTGAGAGGAGAGAAGTGGAAGTGGGTAGGGGGGTGAGAGGAGAGGTGTAAGTGGGCAGGGGGTGAGAGGGGAGGTGGAAGTGGGCAGGGGGTGCGAGGAGAGAGGTGGAAGTGGGCAGGGGGTGAGAGGAGAGAGGTGGAAGTGGGTAGGGGGTGAGAGGAGAGGTGGAAGTTGGCAGGGGTGAGAGAAGAGAGGTGGAAGTGGGCAGGGGGTGAGAAGAGAGAGGTGGAAGTGGGCAGGGGGTGAGACAAGAGAGGCGGAAGTGGGCAGAGGGTGAGAGGAGAGAGGTGGAAGTGGGCAGGGGTGAGGGGAGAGAGGTGGAAGTGGGCAGGGGGTGAGAGTAGAGAGAAGTGGGCGGGGGTGAGAGGAGAGAGGTGGAAGTTGGCAGGGGGTGAGGAGAGAGAGGTGGAAGTGGGCAGGGCGTGAGACAAGAGAGGTGGAAGTGGGCAGGGGGTGAGACAAGAGAGGTGGAAGTGGGCAGGGGGTGAGAGGAGAGAGGTGGAAGTGGGCAGGGGGTGAGAGGAGAAAAAAGTGGGCAGGGTTTGAGAGGAGTGAGGTGGAAGTGGGCAGGGGTTGGGAGGAGAGAGGTGGAAGTGGGCAGGGGGTGAGAGGAGAGAGGTGGAAGTGGGCAGGGGGTGAGAGGAGAGAGGTGGAAGTGGGCAGGGGGTGAGGAGAGTGAGGTGGAAGTGGGCAGAGGGTGAGAGGGAAGGTGGAAGTGGGCAGGGGGTTAGAGGAGAGAGGTGGAAGTGGGCAGGGGGTGAGAGGAGAGAGGTGGCAGCTGTCAGGGCGTGGGAGGAGCGAGGTGGCAGCTGGCAGGGGTGGGAGGAGAGACGTTGGAAATGGGCAGGGGGTTGGATGAGAGAGGTGGAAGTGGGCAGGGGGAGAGAGGTGGAAGCTGGCAGGGGGTGGGAGAAGAGAGGTGGCAGTGGGCAGGGTTGAGAGGAGAGAGGTGGCAGCTGGCAGGGGTGGGGTGAGAGAGGTTGAAGTGTGCAAGGGTGGGAGGAGAGAGGTGGTAGCTGGCAGGGGGTGAGACGAGAGAGGTGGTAGCTCTGAGGGGGTGTGAGGAGAGAGGTGGCAGCTGGCAGGGATAGGAGGAGAGAGGTGGCAGCTGGCAGTGGGTGGGAGGAGAAAGGTGGCAGCTGGTAGCGGGTGGGAGGAGAGAGGTGGTAGTTGGCAGGGGGTGAGAGAGAGGTGGAAGTGGGCAGGGGGTGAGAGGAGAGAGGTGGAAGTGGGCTGGGGTTGGGTGTAGAGAGGTGGAAGTGGGCAGGGGGTGAGGAGAGTGAGGTGGAAGTGGGCAGAGGGTGAGAGGGAAGGTGGAAGTGGGCAGGGGGTTAGAGGAGAGAGGTGGAAGTGGGCAGAGGGTGAGAGGAGAGAGGTGGCAGCTGGCAGGGGTGAGACAAGAGAGGTGGAAGTGGGCAGGGGGTGGGAGGAGAGAGGTGGAAGTGGCAGGGGGTTAGAGGAGAGAGGTGGAAGTGGGCAAGGGGTGAGAAAAGAGAGGTGGCAGCTGTCAGGGTGTGGGAGGAGCGAGGTGGCAGCTGGCAGGGGTGGGAGGAGAGAGGTTGGAAATGGGCAGGGGGTGAGAGGAGAGAGGTGGAAGTGGGCAGGGGGAGAGAGGTGGAAGCTGGCAGGGTGTGGGAGGAGAGAGGTGGCAGTGGGCAGGGGTGAGAGGAGAGAGGTGGCAGCTGGCAGGGGTGGGGTGAGAGAGGTTGAAGTGGGCAAGGGTGGGAGGAGAGAGGTGGTAGTGGGCAGGGGGTGGGAGGAGAGAGGTGGCAGTGGGCAGGGGTGGGAGGAGAGAGGTGGCAGCTGGCAGGGCCAGGAGGAGAGAGGTGATAGCTGGCAGGGGGTGAGAGGAGAGAGGTGGTAGCCCTGAGGGGTGGGAAGAGAGAGGTGGCAGCTGGCAGGGGTGGGAGGAGAGAGGTGGCAGCTGGCAGTGGGAGAGAGGTGGTAGTTGGCAGGGGGTGAGAGAGAGGTGGAAGTGGGCAGGGGGTGAGAGAGAGGTGGAAGTGGGCAGAGGGTGAGAGGAGAGATGTGGAAGTGGGCAGGGGGTGAGAGGAGAGATGTGGAAGTGGGCAGGGCGTGAGTGGAGAGATGTTGAAGTGGGCAGGGGGTGGGAGGAGAGAGGTGGAAGTGGGCAGGGGTGAGAGGAGAGATGTGGAAGTGGGCAGGGCGTGAGAGGAGAGATGTTGAAGTGGGCAGGGGTGGGAGGAGAGAGGTGGAAGTGGGCAGGGGTGAGACAAGAGAGTTGGAAGTGGGCAGGGGTGAGAGAAGAGAGGTGGAAGTGGGCAGGGGTGAGACAAGAGAGGTGGAAGTGGGCAGGGGTGAGACAAGAGAGTTGGAAGTGGACAGGGGTGAGAGAAGAGAGGTGGAAGTGGGCAGGGGTGTGAGGAGAGAGGTGGAAGTGGGCAGGGGGTGAGGCGAGAGAGATGGAAGTGGGCAGGGGGTGAGAGGAGAGAGAAGTGGGCAGGGGGTGAGAGGAGAGTGATGGAAGTGGGCAGTGGGGAGAGGAGAGAGGTGGCAGCTGGCAGGGGGTGAGACAAGAGAGGTGGAAGTGTGCAGGGGGTGGGAGGAGAGAGGTGGAAGTGGCAGGGGGTTAGAGGAGAGAGGTGGAAGTGGGCAAGGGGTGAGAGGAGAGAGGTGGCAGCTGCCAGGGGGTGAGACAAGAGAGGTGGAAGTGGGCAGGGGGTTAGAGGAGAGAGGTGGAAGTGGCAGGGGGTTAGAGGAGAGAGGTGGAAGTGGGCAAGGGGTGAGAGGAGAGAGGTGGCAGCTGTCAGGGCGTGGGAGGAGAGAGGTGGCAGCTGGCAGGGATGGGAGGAGAGAGGTTGGAAATGGGCATGGGTGAGAGGAGAGAGGTGGAAGTGAGCAGCAGGAGAGAGGTGGAAGCTGGCAGGGGGTGGGAGTAGAGATGTGGCAGTGGGCAGGGGTGAGAGGTGAGAGGTGGCAATAGGCAGGGGTGGGAGGAGAGAGGTGGCAGCTGGCAGGGGTGGGAGGAGAGAGGTGGTAGCTAGCAGGGGGTGAGAGGAGAGAGGTGGTAGCTCTGAGGGGGTGGGAGGAGAGAGGTGGCAGCTGGCAGGGGTAGGAGGAGAGAAGTGTCAGCTGGCAGTGGGTAGGAGGAGAGGTGGCAGCTGGCAGTGGATGGGAGGAGAGAGGTGGTAGTTGGCAGGGGGTGAGAGAGGTGGAAGTGGGCAGGGGGTGAGAGGAGAGAGGTTGAAGTGGGCAAGGGTGGGAGGAGAGTTGGCAGTGGGCAGGGGTTGGGAGGAGAGAGGTGGCAATAGGCAGGGGTGGGAGGAGAGAGGTGGCAGCTGGCAGGGGTGGGAGGAGAGAGGTGGTAGCTAGCAGGGGGTGAGAGGAGAGAGGTGGTAGCTCTGAGGGGGTGGGAGGAGAGAGGTGGCAGCTGGCAGGGGTAGGAGGAGGAGGAGAGAAGTGTCAGATGGCAGTGGGTGGGAGGAGAGGTGGCAGCTGGCAGTGGATGGGAGGAGAGAGGTGGTAGTTGGCAGGGGGTGAGAGAGGTGGAAGTGGGCAGGGGGTGAGAGGAGAGAGGTGGAAGTGGGCAGGGGGTGGGAGTAGAGATGTGGCAGTGGGCAGGGGTGAGAGGTGAGAGGTGGCAATAGGCAGGGGTGGGAGGAGAGAGGTGGCAGCTGGCAGGGGTGGGAGGAGAGAGGTGGTAGCTAGCAGGGGGTGAGAGGAGAGAGGTGGTAGCTCTGAGGGGGTGGGAGGAGAGAGGTGGCAGCTGGCAGGGGTAGGAGGAGAGAAGTGTCAACTGGCAGTGGGTGGGAGGAGAGGTGGCAGCTGGCAGTGGATGGGAGGAGAGAGGTGGTAGTTGGCAGGGGGTGAGAGAGGTGGAAGTGGGCAGGGGGTGAGAGGAGAGAGGTTGAAGTGGGCAAGGGTGGGAGGAGAGTTGGCAGTGGGCAGGGGTTGGGAGGAGATAGGTGGAAGTGGGCAGGGGGTGAGAGGGAAGGTGGAAGTGGGCAGGGGGTGAGAGGGGAGGTGGAAGTGGGCAGGGGGTGAGAGGAGAGAGGTGGAAGTGGGCACGGTGTGGGAGGAGAGAGGTGATAGCTGGCAGGGGGTGAGAGGAGAGAGGTGGTAGCTCTGATGGGGTGAGTGGACAGAGGTGGCAGCTGGCAGGGGGTGGGAGGAGAGAGGTGGTAGCTGGCAGGGGGTGAGAGAAGAGAGGTGGAAGTGGGCAGGGGTGTGAGGAGAGAGGTGGCAGCTGGCAGGGGGTGAGAAAGGAGAGGTGGAAGTGGGCAGGGAGGTGAGAGGAGAGAGGTGGCAGCTGGCAGGGGGTGGGAGGACAGAGGTTGAAGTGCGCAGGGGGTGAGAGGAGAGAGCTGGTAGCTGGCAGGGGTGAGAGAGGAGGTGGGAGTGGGCAGGGGGCCAGAGGAGATAGGAGGAAGTGGGCAGGGGTGAGATAGGAGAGGTGGAAGTGGGCAGGGGGTGAGAGGAGAGAGGTGGAAGTGGGCAGGGGGTGAGATAGGAGAGGTGGAAGTCGGCAGGGGGTGGGAGGAGAGAGGTGGAAGTGGGCAGGGGGTGAGATAGGAGAGGTGGAAGTGGGCAGGGGGTGAGTGGAGAGAGGTGGAAGTGGGCAGGGGGTGAGAGGAGAGAGGTGGAAGTGTGTAGGGGGTGAGAGGAGAGGTGGAAGTTGGCAGGGGGTGAGAGAAGAGAGGTGGAAGTGGGCACGGGGTGAGAGGAGAGAAGTGGAAGTGGGTAGGGGGTGAGAGGAGAGGTGTAAGTGGGCAGGGGGTGAGAGGGAGGTGGAAGTGGGCAGGGGGTGCGAGGGGAGAGGTAGAAGTGGGCAGGGGGTGGGAGGAGAGAGGTGGAAGTGTGTAGGGGGTGAGAGGAGAAGTGGAAGTTGGCAGGGGGTGAGAGAAGAGAGCTGGAAGTGGGCACGGGGTGAGAGGAGAGAAGTGGAAGTGGGTAGGGGGTGAGAGGAGAGGTGTAAGTGGGCAGGGGGTGAGAGGGGAGGTGGAAGTGGGCAGGGGGTGCGAGGAGAGAGGTGGAAGTGGGCAGGGGGTGGGAGGAGAGAGGTGGAAGTGTGTAGGGGGTGAGAGGAGAGGTGGAAGTTGGCAGGGGTGAGAGAAGAGAGGTGGAAGTGGGCACGGGGTGAGAGGAGAGAAGTGGAAGTGGGTAGGGGGTGAGAGGAGAGGTGTAAGTGGGCAGGGGGTGAGAGGGGAGGTGGAAGTGGGCAGGGGGTGCGAGGAGAGAGGTGGAAGTGGGCAGGGGGTGAGAGGAGAGAGGTGGAAGTGGGTAGGGGGTGAGAGGAGAGGTGGAAGTTGGCAGGGGTGAGAGAAGAGAGGTGGAAGTGGGCAGGGGGTGAGAAGAGAGAGGTGGAAGTGGGCAGGGGGTGAGACAAGAGAGGCGGAAGTGGGCAGAGGGTGAGAGGAGAGAGGTGGAAGTGGGCAGGGGGTGAGGGAGAGAGGTGGAAGTGGGCAGGGGGTGAGAGTAGAGAGAAGTGGGCGGGGGTGAGAGGAGAGAGGTGGAAGTTGGCAGGGGGTGAGGAGAGAGAGGTGGAAGTGGGCAGGGCGTGAGACAAGAGAGGTGGAAGTGGGCAGGGGGTGAGACAAGAGAGGTGGAAGTGGGCAGGGGGTGAGAGGAGAGAGGTGGAAGTGGGCAGGGGGTGAGAGGAGAAAAAGTGGGCAGGGTTTGAGAGGAGTGAGGTGGAAGTGGGCAGGGGTTGGGAGGAGAGAGGTGGAAGTGGGCAGGGGGTGAGAGGAGAGAGGTGGAAGTGGGCAGGGGGTGAGAGGAGAGAGGTGGAAGTGGGCAGGGGGTGAGGAGAGTGAGGTGGAAGTGGGCAGAGGGTGAGAGGGAAGGTGGAAGTGGGCAGGGGGTTAGAGGAGAGAGGTGGAAGTGGGCAGGGGGTGAGAGGAGAGAGGTGGCAGCTGTCAGGGCGTGGGAGGAGCGAGGTGGCAGCCGGCAGGGGTGGGAGGAGAGAGGTTGGAAATGGGCAGGGGGTTGGATGAGAGAGGTGGAAGTGGGCAGGGGGAGAGAGGTGGAAGCTGGCAGGGGGTGGGAGAAGAGAGGTGGCAGTGGGCAGGGTTGAGAGGAGAGAGGTGGCAGCTGGCAGGGGTGGGGTGAGAGAGGTTGAAGTGTGCAAGGGTGGGAGGAGAGAGGTGGTAGCTGGCAGGGGGTGAGACGAGAGAGGTGGTAGCTCTGAGGGGGTGTGAGGAGAGAGGTGGCAGCTGGCAGGGATAGGAGGAGAGAGGTGGCAGCTGGCAGTGGGTGGGAGGAGAAAGGTGGCAGCTGGTAGCGGGTGGGAGGAGAGAGGTGGTAGTTGGCAGGGGGTGAGAGAGAGGTGGAAGTGGGCAGGGGGTGAGAGGAGAGAGGTGGAAGTGGGCAGGGGTTGGGTGTAGAGAGGTGGAAGTGGGCAGGGGGTGAGGAGAGTGAGGTGGAAGTGGGCAGAGGGTGAGAGGGAAGGTGGAAGTGGGCAGGGGGTTAGAGGAGAGAGGTGGAAGTGGGCAGAGGGTGAGAGGAGAGAGGTGGCAGCTGGCAGGGGTGAGACAAGAGAGGTGGAAGTGGGCAGGGGGTGGGAGGAGAGAGGTGGAAGTGGCAGGGGGTTAGAGGAGAGAGGTGGAAGTGGGCAAGGGGTGAGAAAAGAGAGGTGGCAGCTGTCAGGGTGTGGGAGGAGCGAGGTGGCAGCTGGCAGGGGTGGGAGGAGAGAGGTTGGAAATGGGCAGGGGGTGAGAGGAGAGAGGTGGAAGTGGGCAGGGGGAGAGAGGTGGAAGCTGGCAGGGTGTGGGAGGAGAGAGGTGGCAGTGGGCAGGGGTGAGAGGAGAGAGGTGGCAGCTGGCAGGGGTGGGGTGAGAGAGGTTGAAGTGGGCAAGGGTGGGAGGAGAGAGGTGGTAGTGGGCAGGGGGTGAGAGGAGAGAGGTGGCAGTGGGCAGGGGTGGGAGGAGAGAGGTGGCAGCTGGCAGGGCCAGGAGGAGAGAGGTGATAGCTGGCAGGGGGTGAGAGGAGAGAGGTGGTAGCCCTGAGGGGTGGGAAGAGAGAGGTGGCAGCTGGCAGGGGTGGGAGGAGAGAGGTGGCAGCTGGCAGTGGGAGAGAGGTGGTAGTTGGCAGGGGGTGAGAGAGAGGTGGAAGTGGGCAGGGGGTGAGTGGAGAGAGGTGGAAGTGGGCAGGAGGTGAGAGGTGGAAGTGGGCAGGTCGTGAGAGGAGAGAGGTGGAAGTGGGCAGAGGGTGAGAGGAGAGATGTGGAAGTGGGCAGGGGGTGAGAGGAGAGATGTGGAAGTGGGCAGGGCGTGAGTGGAGAGATGTTGAAGTGGGCAGGGGGTGGGAGGAGAGAGGTGGAAGTGGGCAGGGGGTGAGAGGAGAGATGTGGAAGTGGGCAGGGCGTGAGAGGAGAGATGTTGAAGTGGGCAGGGGGTGGGAGGAGAGAGGTGGAAGTGGGCAGGGGTGAGACAAGAGAGTTGGAAGTGGGCAGGGGTGAGAGAAGAGAGGTGGAAGTGGGCAGGGGTGAGACAAGAGAGGTGGAAGTGGGCAGGGGTGAGACAAGAGAGTTGGAAGTGGGCAGGGGTGAGAGAAGAGAGGTGGAAGTGGGCAGGGGTGTGAGGAGAGAGGTGGAAGTGGGCAGGGGGTGAGGCGAGAGAGATAGAAGTGGGCAGGGGGTGAGAGGAGAGAGAAGTGGGCAGGGGGTGAGAGGAGAGTGATGGAAGTGGGCAGTGGGGAGAGGAGAGAGGTGGCAGCTGGCAGGGGGTGAGACAAGAGAGGTGGAAGTGTGCAGGGGGTGGGAGGAGAGAGGTGGAAGTGGCAGGGGGTTAGAGGAGAGAGGTGGAAGTGGGCAAGGGGTGAGAGGAGAGAGGTGGCAGCTGCCAGGGGGTGAGACAAGAGAGGTGGAAGTGGGCAGGGGGTTAGAGGAGAGAGGTGGAAGTGGCAGGGGGTTAGAGGAGAGAGGTGGAAGTGGGCAAGGGGTGAGAGGAGAGAGGTGGCAGCTGTCAGGGCGTGGGAGGAGAGAGGTGGCAGCTGGCAGGGATGGGAGGAGAGAGGTTGGAAATGGGCATGGGTGAGAGGAGAGAGGTGGAAGTGAGCAGCAGGAGAGAGGTGGAAGCTGGCAGGGGGTGGGAGTAGAGATGTGGCAGTGGGCAGGGGTGAGAGGTGAGAGGTGGCAATAGGCAGGGGTGGGAGGAGAGAGGTGGCAGCTGGCAGGGGTGGGAGGAGAGAGGTGGTAGCTAGCAGGGGGTGAGAGGAGAGAGGTGGTAGCTCTGAGGGGGTGGGAGGAGAGAGGTGGCAGCTGGCAGGGGTAGGAGGAGAGAAGTGTCAGCTGGCAGTTGGTGGGAGGAGAGGTGGCAGGTGGCAGTGGATGGGAGGAGAGAGGTGGTAGTTGGCAGGGGGTGAGAGAGGTGGAAGTGGGCAGGGGGTGAGAGGAGAGAGGTTGAAGTGGGCAAGGGTGGGAGGAGAGTTGGCAGTGGGCAGGGGTTGGGAGGAGAGAGGTGGCAATAGGCAGGGGTGGGAGGAGAGAGGTGGCAGCTGGCAGGGGTGGGAGGAGAGAGGTGGTAGCTAGCAGGGGGTGAGAGGAGAGAGGTGGTAGCTCTGAGGGGGTGGGAGGAGAGAGGTGGCAGCTGGCAGGGGTAGGAGGAGAGAAGTGTCAGCTGGCAGTGGGTGGGAGGAGAGGTGGCAGCTGGCAGTGGATGGGAGGAGAGAGGTGGTAGTTGGCAGGGGGTGAGAGAGGTGGAAGTGGGCAGGGGGTGAGAGGAGAGAGGTGGAAGTGGGCAGGGGGTGGGTGTAGAGAGGTGGAAGTGGGCAGGGGGTGAGGAGAGTGAGGTGGAAGTGGGCAGAGGGTGAGAGGGAAGTGGGCAGGGGGTTAGAGAAGAGAGGTGGAAGTGGGCAGGGGGTGAGACAAGAGAGGTGGAAGTGGGCAGGGGGAGAGAGGTGGTAGCTCTGAGGGGGTGGGAGGAGAGAGGTGGAAGTGGCAGGGGGTTAGAGGAGAGAGGTGGCAGCTGGCAGGGGGGGTGAGACAAGAGAGGTGGAAGTGGCAGGGGGTTAGAGGAGAGAGGTGGAAGTGGGCAAGGGGTGAGAAAAGAGAGGTGGCAGCTGTCAGGGCGTGGGAGGAGCGAGGTGGCAGCTGGCAGGGTTGGGAGGAGAGAGGTTGGAAATGGGCAGGGGGTGAGAGGAGAGAGGTGGAAGCGGGCAGGGGGAGAGAGGTGGAAGCTGGCAGGGGGTGGGAGGAGAGAGGTGGCAGTGGGCAGGGGTGAGAGGAGAGAGGTGGCAGCTGGCACGGGTGGGGTGAGAGAGGTTGAAGTGGGCAAGGGTAGGAGGAGAGAGGTGGCAGTGGGCAGGGGGTGGGAGCAGAGAGGTGACAGCTGGCAGGGCCGGGAGGAGAGAGGTGGCAGCTGGCAGGGCCGGGAGGAGAGAGGTGATAGCTGGCAGGGGGTGAGAGGAGAGAGGTGGTAGCCCTGAGGGGTGGGAGTAGAGAGGTGGCAGCTGGCAGGGTTGGGAGGAGAGAGGTGGCAGCTGGCAGTGGGTGGGAGGAGAGAGGTGGTAGTTGGCAGGGGGTGAGAGGGGAGGTGGAAGTGGGCAGGGGGTGTGAGGAGAGAGGTGGAAGTGGGCAGGGGGTGAGGGGAGAGAGGTGGAAGTGGGCAGGGGGTGAGACAAGAGAGGTGGAAGTGGGCAGGTGGTGGGAGGAGAGAGATGGAAGTGGGCAGGGGTGAGAGGAGAGAGAAGTGGGCAGGGGTTGAGAGGAGAGAGATGGAAGTGGGCAGGGGGGGAGGAGAGAGGTGGCAGCTGGCAGGGGGTGAGACAAGAGAGGTGGAAGTGGGCAGGTGGTGGGAGGAGAGAGGTGGAAGTGGCAGGGGGTTAGAGGAGAGAGGTGGAAGTGGCAGAGGGTGGGAGGAGAGAGGTGGCAGCTGGCAGGGGGTGAGAGGAGAGAGGTGGCAGCTGTCAGGGTGTGGGAGGAGAGAGGTGGCAGCTGGCAGGGATGGGAGGAGAGAGGTTGGAAATGGGCAGGGGGTGAGAGGAGAGAGGTGGAAGTGGGCAGCGGGAGAGAGGTGGAAGCTGGCAGGGGGTGGGAGTAGAGATGTGGCAGTGAGCAGGGGTGAGAGGAGAGAGGTGGCAGCTGGCAGGGGTGGGGTGTGAGAGGTTGAAGTGGGCAAGGGTGGGAGGAGAGGTGGCAGTGGGCAGGGGTTGGGAGGAGAGAGGTGGCAATGGGCAGGGGTGGGAGGAGAGAGGTGGCAGCTGGCAGGGGCGGGAGGAGAGAGGTGGTAGCTGGCAGGGGGTGAGAGGAGAGAGGTGGTAGCTCTGAGGGGGTGTGAGGAGAGAGGTGGCAGCTGGCAGGGATAGGAGGAGAGAGGTGGCAGCTGGCAGTGGGTGGGAGGAGAAAGGTGGTAGTTGGCAGGGGGTGAGAGAGAGGTGGAAGTGGGCAGGGGGTGAGAGGAGAGAGGTGGAAGTGGGCAGGGGGTGGGTGTAGAGAGGTGGAAGTGGGCAGGGGGTAAGGAGAGTGAGGTGGATGTGGGCAGAGGGTGAGAGGGAAGGTGGAAGTGAGCAGGGGGTTAGAGGAGAGAGGTGGGAGTGGGCAGAGGGTGAGAGGAGAGAGGTGGCAGCTGGCAGGGGGTGAGACAAGAGAGGTGGAAGTGGGCAGGGGGTGGGAGGAGAGAGGTGGAAGTGGCAGGTCGTGAGAGGAGAGAGGTGGAAGTGGGCAGGGCGTGAGAGGAGAGAGGTGGAAGTGGGCAGGGCGTGAGAGGAGAGATGTGGAAGTGGGCAGGGGGTGAGAAAAGAGAGGTGGCAACTGTCAGGGCGTGGGAGGAGCGAGGTGGCAGCTGGCAGGGGTGGGAGGAGAGAGGTTGGAAATGGGCAGGGGGTGAGAGGAGAGAGGTGGAAGTGGGCAGGGGGAGAGAGGTGGAAGCTGGCAGGGGGTGGGAGGAGAGAGGTGGCAGTGGGCAGGGGTGAGAGGAGAGAGGTGGCAGCTGGCAGGGGTGGGGTGAGAGAGGTTGAAGTGGGCAAGGGTGGGAGGAGAGAGGTGGCAGTGGGCAGGGGGTGGGAGGAGAGAGGTGGCAGTGGGCAGGGGTGGGAGGAGAGAGGTGGCAGCTGGCAGGGCCGGGAGGAGAGAGGTGATAGCTGGCAGGGGGTGAGAGGAGAGAGGTGGTAGCCCTGAGGGGTGGGAAGAGAGAGGTGGCAGCTGGCAGGGGTGGGCGGAGAGAGGTGGCAGCTGACAGTGGGTGGGAGGAGAGAGGTGGTAGTTGGCAGGGGGTGAGAGAGAGGTGGAAGTGGGCAGGGGGTGAGAGGAGAGAGGTGGAAGTGGGCAGGGGTGGGTGGAGAGAGGTGGAAGTGGGTAGGGGGTGAGAGGAGAGAGGTGGAAGTGGGCAGGGGGTGGGAGGAGAGAGGTGTAAGGTGGGCAGGGGTGGGTGGAGAGAGGTGGAAGTGGGCAGGGGTGAGGAGAGAGGTGGAAGTGGGCAGGGCGTGGGAGGAGCGAGGTGGCAGCTGGCAGGGGTGGGAGGAGAGAGGTTGGAAATGGGCAGGGGTGAGAGGAGAGAGGTGGAAGTGGGCAGGGGGAGGGAGGTGGAAGCTGGCAGGGGGTGGGAGGAGAGAGGTGGCAGTGGGCATGGGTGAGAGGAGAGAGGTGGCAGCTGGCAGGGGTGGGGTGAGAGAGGTTGAAGTGGGCAAGAGTAGGAGGAGAGAGGTGGTAGCTGGCAGGGCCGGGAGGAGAGAGATGATAGCTGGCAGGGGGTGAGAGGAGAGAGGTGGTAGCCCTGAGGGGTGGGAGGAGAGAGGTGGCAGCTGGCAGGGGTGGGAGGAGAGAGGTGGCAGCTGGCAGTGGGTGGGAGGAGAGAGGTGGTAGTTGGCAGGTGGTGAGAGAGAGGTGGAAGTGGGCAGGGGTGAGAGAAGAGAGGTGGAAGTGGGCAGGGGGTGAGGGGAGAGAGGTGGAAGTGGGCAGGGGGGTGTGGAGAGAGGTGCTGGCAGGCAGGGGGTGATACAAGAGAGGTGGAAGTGGCAGGGGGTGGGAGGAGAGAGGTGGCAGCTGTCAGGGCATGGGAGTAGAGAGGTGGCAGCTGGCAGGGATGGGAGGAGAGAGGTTGGAAATGGGCAGGGGGTGAGAGGAGAGAGGTGGAAGTGGGCAGCGGGAGAGAGGTGGAAGCTGGCAGGGGATGGGAGTAGAGATTTGGCAGTGGGCAGGGGTGAGAGGAGAGAGGTGGCAGCTGGCAGGGGTGGGGTAAGAGAGGTAGAAGTGGGCAAGGGTGGGAGGAGAGAGGTGGAAATGGGCAGGGGTGGGAGGAGAGAGGTGGAAGTGGGCAGGGGTTGGGAGGAGAGAGGTGGAAATGGGCAGGGGTGGGAGGAGAGAGGTGGAAGTGGGCAGGGGGTGAGAGGGGAGGTGGGAGTGGGCAGGGGGTGGGAGGAGAGAGGTTGAAGTGCGCAGGGGGTGAGAGGAGAGAGGTGGAAGTGTGTAGGGGGTGAGAGGAGAGGTGGAAGTTGGCAGGGGTGAGAGAAGAGAGGTGGAAGTGGGCACGGGGTGAGAGGAGAGAGGTGGCAGCTGGCAGGGGTGAGAGGGGAGGTGGAAGTGGGCAGGGGGTGCGAGGAGAGAGGTGGAAGTGGGCAGGGGGTGAGAGAAGAGGTGGAAGTGGGCAGGGGGTGCGAGGAGAGAGGTGGAAGTGGGCAGGGGGTGCGAGGAGAGAGGTGGAAGGTGGCAGGGGGTGGGAGGAGAGAGGTGGAAGTGGGTAGCAGGTGAGGTGAGAGGTGGAAGTTGGCAGGGGTGAGAGGAGAGAGGTGGAAGTGGGCAGGGGGTGAGAAGAGAGAGGTGGAAGTGGGCAGGGGGTGAGACAAGAGAGGCGGAAGTGGGCAGAGGGTGAGAGGAGAGAGGTGGAAGTGGGCAGGGGGTGAGGGGAGAGAGGTGGAAGTGGGCAGGGGGTGAGAGGAGAGAGAAGTGGGCGGGGGTGAGAGGAGAGAGGTGGAAGTTGGCAGGGGGTGAGGAGAGAGAGGTGGAAGTGGGCAGGGCGTGAGACAAGAGAGGTGGAAGTGGGCAGGGGGTGAGACAAGAGAGGTGGAAGTGGGCAGGGGTGAGAGGAGAGAGGTGGAAGTGGGCAGGGGGTGAGAGGAGAAAAAAGTGGGCGGGGGTGAGAGGAGAGAGGTGGAAGTTGGCAGGGGGTGAGGAGAGAGAGGTGGAAGTGGGCAGGGCGTGAGACAAGAGAGGTGGAAGTGGGCAGGGGGTGAGACAAGAGAGGTGGAAGTGGGCAGGGGGTGAGACAAGAGAGGTGGAAGTGGGCAGGGGGTGAGAGGAGAGAGGTGGAAGTGAGCAGGGGTGAGAGGAGAGAGGTGGAAGTGGGCAGGGGGTGAGGAGAGTGAGGTGGAAGTGGGCAGAGGGTGAGAGGGAAGGTGGAAGTGGGCAGGGGGTTAGAGGAGAGAGGTGGAAGTGGGCAGGGGGTGAGAGGAGAGAGGTGGCAGCTGGCAGGGGGTGAGACAAGAGAGGTGGAAGTGGGCAGGGTGTGGGAGGAGAGAGGTGGAAGTGGCAGGGGGTTAGAGGAGAGAGGTGGCAGCTGGCAGGGGGTGAGACAAGAGAGGTGGAAATGGGCAGGGGGTGGGAGGAGAGAGGTGGAAGTGGGCAGGGGGTGGGAGGAGAGAGGTGGAAGTGGGCAAGGGGTGAGAAAAGAGAGGTGGCAGCTGTCAGGGCGTGGGAGGAGCGAGGTGGCAGCTGGCAGGGATGGGAGGAGAGAGGTTGGAAATGGGCAGGGGGTGAGAGGAGAGAGGTGGAAGTGGGCGGGGGAGAGAGGTTGAAGTGGGCAAGGGTGGGAGGAGAGAGGTGGCAGTGGGTAGGGGATGGGAGGAGATAGGTAGTAGTGGGCAGGGGTGGGAGGAGAGAGGTGGCAGCTGGCAGGGGTGGGAGGAGAGAGGTGATGGCTGGCAGGGGGTGAGAGGAGAGAGGTGGTAGCTCTGAGGGGGTGGGAGGAGAGAGGTGGCAGCTGGCAGGGGTGGGAGGAGAGAGGTGGTAGTTGGCAGGGGGTGAGAGGGGTGGTAGTGGGCAGGGGTGGGAGGAGAGAGGTGGCAGCTGGCAGGGGGTGAGGGGAGAGAGGTGGAAGTGGGCAGGGGGTGAGAGGAGAGAGAAGTGGGCGGGGGTGAGAGGAGAGAGGTGGAAGTTGGCAGGGGGTGAGGAGAGAGAGGTGGAAGTGGGCAGGGCGTGAGACAAGAGAGGTGGAAGTGGGCAGGGGGTGAGACAAGAGAGGTGGAAGTGGGCAGGGGGTGAGAGGAGAGAGGTGGAAGTGGGCAGGGGGTGAGAGGAGAAAAAAGTGGGCGGGGGAGAGAGGAGAGAGGTGGAAGTTGGCAGGGGGTGAGGAGAGAGAGGTGGAAGTGGGCAGGGCGTGAGACAAGAGAGGTGGAAGTGGGCAGGGGGTGAGACAAGAGAGGTGGAAGTGGGCAGGGGGTGAGACAAGAGAGGTGGAAGTGGGCAGGGGGTGAGAGGAGAGAGGTGGAAGTGAGCAGGGGTGAGAGGAGAGAGGTGGAAGTGGGCAGGGGGTGAGGAGAGTGAGGTGGAAGTGGGCAGAGGGTGAGAGGGAAGGTGGAAGTGGGCAGGGGGTTAGAGGAGAGAGGTGGAAGTGGGCCGGGGGTGAGAGGAGAGAGGTGGCAGCTGGCAGGGGGTGAGACAAGAGAGGTGGAAGTGGGCAGGGTGTGGGAGGAGAGAGGTGGAAGTGGGCAGGGGGTGGGAGGAGAGAGGTGGAAGTGGGCAAGGGGTGATAAAAGAGAGGTGGCAGCTGTCAGGGCGTGGGAGGAGCGAGGTGGCAGCTGGCAGGGATGGGAGGAGAGAGGTTGGAAATGGGCAGGGGGTGAGAGGAGAGAGGTGGAAGTGGGCGGGGGAGAGAGGTTGAAGTGGGCAAGGGTGGGAGGAGAGAGGTGGCAGTGGGTAGGGATGGGAGGAGAGAGGTAGTAGTGGGCAGGGGTGGGAGGAGAGAGGTGGCAGCTGGCAGGGGTGGGAGGAGAGAGGTGATGGCTGGCAGGGGGTGAGAGGAGAGAGGTGGTAGCTCTGAGGGGGTGGGAGGAGAGAGGTGGCAGCTGGCAGGGGTGGGAGGAGAGAGGTGGTAGTTGGCAGGGGGTGAGAGGGGTGGTAGTGGGCAGGGGTGGGAGGAGAGAGGTGGCAGCTGGCAGGGTTGGGAGGAGAGAAGTGATAGCTGGCAGGGGGTGAGAGGAGAGAGGTGGTAGCTCTGAGGGGGTGGGAGGAGAGAGGTGGCAGCTGGCAGGGGTGGGAGGAGAGAGGTGGCAGCTGGAAGTGGTGGGAGGAGAGAGGTGGTAGTTGGCAGGGGGTGAGAGAGGTGGAAGTGGGCAGGGGGTGAGAGGAGAGAGATGGAAGTGGGCAGGGTTGGGTGGAGAGAGGTGGAAGTGGGCAGGGGGTGAGAGGTGGAAGTGGGCAGGGGGTGGGAGGAGAGAGGTGGAAGTGGGTAAGGGGTGAGAGGAGAGAGAGGTAGGGAGAGGGTTAGAGGAGAGGTGGGAGTGGGTGAGAGGATAGAGGTAGGGAGGGGGTGAGAGGAGAGGTGGTAGCTCTGATGGGGTGAGTGGACAGAGGTGGCAGCTGGCAGGGGGTGGGAGGAGAGAGGTGGTAGCTGGCAGGGGGTGAGAGGAGAGAGGTGGTAGTTGTGAGGGGGTGTGGGAGGAGAGAGGTGGCAGCTGGCAGGGGGTGGGAGGAGAGAGGTGGAAGTGGGCAGGGGGTGAGGAGAGAGGTTGAAGTGCGCAGGGGGTGAGAGGAGAGAGCTGGTAGCTGGCAGGGGTGAGAGGGGAGGTGGAAGTGGGCAGGGGGTGAGACAAGAGAGGTGGAAGTTGGCAGGGGGTGAGACAAGAGAGGTGGAAGTTGGCAGGGGTGAAAGAAGAGAGGTGGAAGTGGGCAGGGGGTGAGAGGAGAGAGGTGGAAGTGGGCATGGGGTGAGAGGAGAGAGGTGGCAGCTGGCAGGGGGTGAGAGGAGAGAGGTTGAAGTGCGCAGGGGGTGAGAGGAGAGAGCTGGTAGCTGGCAGGGGTGAGAGGGGAGGTGGAAGTGGGCAGGGGGCCAGAGGAGATAGGAGGAAGTGGGCAGGGGGTGAGAGGAGAGAGGTGGAAGTGTGCAGGGGGTGGGAGGAGAGAGGTGGCAGTGGGCAGGGGTGAGAGGAGAGAGGTGGCAGCTGGCAGGGGTGGGGTGAGAGAGGTTGAAGTGGGCAAGGGTGGGAGGAGAGGTGGCAGTGGGCAGGGGTTGGGAGGAGAGAGGTGGCAATGGGCAGGGGTGGGAGGAGAGAGGTGGCAGCTGGCAGGGGTGGGAGGAGAGAGGTGGTAGCTAGCAGGGTGTGAGAGGAGAGAGGTGGTAGCTCTGAGGGGGTGGGAGGAGAGAGGTGGAAGTGGGCAAGGGGTGAGAAAAGAGAGGTGGCAGCTGTCAGGGCGTGGGAGGAGCGAGGTGGCAGCTGGCAGGGTTGGGAGGAGAGAGGTTGGAAATGGGCAGGGGGTGAGAGGAGAGAGGTGGAAGCGGGCAGGGGGAGAGAGGTGGAAGCTGGCAGGGGGTGGGAGGAGAGAGGTGGCAGTGGGCAGGGGTGAGAGGAGAGAGGTGGCAGCTGGCACGGGTGGGGTGAGAGAGGTTGAAGTGGGCAAGGGTAGGAGGAGAGAGGTGGCAGTGGGCAGGGGGTGGGAGCAGAGAGGTGGCAGCTGGCAGGGCCGGGAGGAGAGAGGTGATAGCTGGCAGGGGGTGAGAGGAGAGAGGTGGTAGCCCTGAGGGGTGGGAGGAGAGAGGTGGCAGCTGGCAGGGTTGGGAGGAGAGAGGTGGCAGCTGGCAGTGGGTGGGAGGAGAGAGGTGGTAGTTGGCAGGGGGTGAGAAAGAGGTGGAAGTGGGCAGGGGGTGAGAGGAGAGAGAAGTGGGCAGGGGTTGAGAGGAGAGAGATGGAAGTGGGCAGGGGTGGGAGGAGAGAGGTGGCAGCTGGCAGGGGTGGGAGGAGAGAGGTGGTAGCTAGCAGGGGGTGAGAGGAGAGAGGTGGTAGCTCTGAGGGGGTGGGAGGAGAGAGGTGGCAGCTGGCAGGGGTAGGAGGAGAGAAGTGTCAGCTGGCAGTGGGTGGGAGGAGAGAGGTGGTAGTTGGCAGGGGGTGAGAGAGGTGGAAGTGGGCAGGGAGTGAGAGGAGAGAGGTGGAAGTGGGCAGGGGGTGGGTGTAGAGAGGTGGAAGTGGGCAGGGGTGAGGAGAGTGAGGTGGAAGTGGGCAGAGGGTGAGAGGGAAGTGGGCAGGGGGTTAGAGAAGAGAGGTGGAAGTGGGCAGGGGGTGAGACAAGAGAGGTGGAAGTGGGCAGGGGCTGGGAGGAGAGAGGTGGCAGCTGGCAGTGGGTGGGAGGAGAGAGGTGGTAGTTGGCAGGGGGTGAGAGAGGTGGAAGTGGGCAGGGGGTGAGAGGAGAGAGGTGGAAGTGGGCAGGGGGTGGGTGTAGAGAGGTGGAAGTGGGCAGGGGTGAGGAGAGTGAGGTGGAAGTGGGCAGAGGGTGAGAGGGAAGTGGGCAGGGGGTTAGAGAAGAGAGGTGGAAGTGGGCAGGGGGAGAGAGGTGGAAGTGGGCAGGGGTGAGGAGAGTGAGGTGGAAGTGGGCAGAGGGTGAGAGGTGGAAGTGGGCAGGGGGTGAGACAAGAGAGGTGGAAGTGGGCAGGGGGTGGGAGGAGAGAGGTGGTAGCTAGCAGGGGGTGAAAGGAGAGAGGTGGTAGCTCTGAGGGGGTGGGAGGAGAGAGGTGGAAGTGGCAGGGGGTTAGAGGAGAGAAGTGGCAGTGGGCAGGGGTGAGAGGAGAGAGGTGGCAGCTGGCACGGGTGGGGTGAGAGAGGTTGAAGTGGGCAAGGGTAGGAGGAGAGAGGTGGCAGTGGGCAGGGGGTGGGAGCAGAGAGGTGGCAGCTGGCAGGGCCGGGATGAGAGAGGTGATAGCTGGCAGGGGGTGAGAGGAGAGAGGTGGTAGCCCTGAGGGGTGGGAGGAGAGAGGTGGCAGCTGGCAGGGTTGGGAGGAGAGAGGTGGCAGCTGGCAGTGGGTGGGAGGAGAGAGGTGGTAGTTGGCAAGGGGTGAGAGGAGAGAGGTTGGAAATGGGCAGCGGGAGAGAGGTGGAAGCTGGCAGGGGGTGGGAGTAGAGATGTGGCAGTGGGCAGGGGTGAGAGGAGAGAGGTGGCAGCTGGCAGGGGTGGGGTGTGAGAGGTTGAAGTGGGCAAGGGTGGGAGGAGAGGTGGCAGTGGGCAGGGTTTGGGAGGAGAGAGGTGGCAATGGGCAGGGGTGGGAGGAGAGAGGTGGTAGCTGGCAGGGGGTGAGAGGAGAGAGGTGGTAGCTCTGAGGGGGTGTGAGGAGAGAGGTGGCAGCTGGCAGGGATAGGAGGAGAGAGGTGGCAGCTGGCAGTGGGTGGGAGGAGAAAGGTGGCAGCTGGTAGTGGGTGGGAGGAGAGAGGTGGTAGTTGGCAGGGGGTGAGAGAGAGGTGGAAGTGGGCAGGGGGTGAGAGGAGAGAGGTGGAAGTGGGCAGGGGGTGGGTGTAGAGAGGTGGAAGTGGCCAGGGGGTGAGGAGAGTGAGGTGGAAGTGGGCAGAGGGTGAGCGGGAAGGTGGAAGTGGGCAGGGGGTTAGAGGAGAGAGGTGGCAGCTGGCAGGGGATGATACAAGAGAGGTGGAAGTGGGCATGGGGTGGGAGGAGAGAGGTGGCAGCTGGCAGGGGTGGGAGGAGAGAGTTGGTAGCTGGCAGGGGGTGAGAGGAGAGAGGTGGTAGCTCTGAGGGGGTGTGAGGAGAGAGGTGGCACCTGGCAGGGATAGGAGGAGAGAGGTGGCAGCTGGCAGTGGGTGGGAGGAGAAAGGTGGCAGCTGGTAGTGGGTGGGAGGAGAGAGGTGGTAGTTGGCAGGGGGTGAGAGAGAGGTGGAAGTGGGCAGTGGGTGGGAGGAGAGAGGTGGAAGTGGCAGGGGGTTAGAGGAGAGAGGTGGAAGTGGGCAAGGGGTGAGAAAAGAGAGGTGGCAGCTGTCAGGGCGTGGGAGGAGCGAGGTGGCAGCTGGCAGGGGTGGGAGGAGAGAGGTTGGAAATGGGCAGGGGCTGAGAGGAGAGAGGTGGAAGTGGGCAGGGGGAGAGAGGTGGAAGCTGGCAGGGGGTGGGAGGAGAGAGGTGGCAGTGGGCAGGGGGTGGGAGCAGAGAGGTGACAGCTGGCAGGGGTGGGAGGAGAGAGGTGGCAGCTGGCAGGGCCGGGAGGAGAGAGGTGATAGCTGGCAGGGGGTGAGAGGAGAGAGGTGGTAGCCCTAAGGGGTGGGAAGAGAGAGGTGGCAGCTGGCAGGGGTGGGAGGAGAGAGGTGGTAGCTGGCAGTGGGTGGGAGGAGATAGGTGGTAGTTGGCAGGGGGTGAGAGAGAGTGAGGTGGAAGTGGGCAGAGGGTGAGAGGGAAGGTGGAAGTGGGCAGGGGGTTAGAGGAGAGAGGTGGAAGTGGGCAGGGGGTGAGAGGAGAGAGGTGGCAGCTGGCAGGGGGTGAGACAAGAGAGGTGGAAGTGGGCAGGGTGTGGGAGGAGAGAGGTGGAAGTGGCAGGGGGTTAGAGGAGAGAGGTGGCAGCTGGCAGGGGGTGAGACAAGAGAGGTGGAAATGGGCAGGGGGTGGGAGGAGAGAGGTGGAAGTGGGCAGGGGGTGGGAGGAGAGAGGTGGAAGTGGGCAAGGGGTGAGAAAAGAGAGGTGGCAGCTGTCAGGGCGTGGGAGGAGCGAGGTGGCAGCTGGCAGGGATGGGAGGAGAGAGGTTGGAAATGGGCAGGGGGTGAGAGGAGAGAGGTGGAAGTGGGCGGGGGAGAGAGGTTGAAGTGGGCAAGGGTGGGAGGAGAGAGGTGGCAGTGGGTAGGGGATGGGAGGAGAGAGGTAGTAGTGGGCAGGGGTGGGAGGAGAGAGGTGGCAGCTGGCAGGGGTGGGAGGAGAGAGGTGATGGCTGGCAGGGGGTGAGAGGAGAGAGGTGGTAGCTCTGAGGGGGTGGGAGGAGAGAGGTGGCAGCTGGCAGGGGTGGGAGGAGAGAGGTGGTAGTTGGCAGGGGGTGAGAGGGGTGGTAGTGGGCAGGGGTGGGAGGAGAGAGGTGGCAGCTGGCAGGGTTGGGAGGAGAGAAGTGATAGCTGGCAGGGGGTGAGAGGAGAGAGGTGGTAGCTCTGAGGGGGTGGGAGGAGAGAGGTGGCAGCTGGAAGTGGTGGGAGGAGAGAGGTGGTAGTTGGCAGGGGGTGAGAGAGGTGGAAGTGGGCAGGGGTGAGAGGAGAGAGATGGAAGTGGGCACGGTTGGGTGGAGAGAGGTGGAAGTGGGCAGGGGGTGAGAGGTGGAAGTGGGTAGGGGGTGGGAGGAGAGAGGTGGAAGTGGGTAGGGGGTGAGAGGAGAGAGAGGTAGGGAGAGGGTTAGAGGAGAGGTGGGAGTGGGTGAGAGGATAGAGGTAGGGAGGGGGTGAGAGGAGAGGTGGTAGCTCTGATGGGGTGAGTGGACAGAGGTGGCAGCTGGCAGGGGGTGGGAGGAGAGAGGTGGTAGCTGGCAGGGGGTGAGAGGAGAGAGGTGGTAGTTGTGAGGGGGTGTGGGAGGAGAGAGGTGGCAGCTGGCAGGGGGTGGGAGGAGAGAGGTGGAAGTGGGCAGGGGGTGAGGAGAGAGGTTGAAGTGCGCAGGGGGTGAGAGGAGAGAGCTGGTAGCTGGCAGGGGTGAGAGGGGAGGTGGAAGTGGGCAGGGGGTGAGACAAGAGAGGTGGAAGTTGGCAGGGGGTGAGACAAGAGAGGTGGAAGTTGGCAGGGGTGAAAGAAGAGAGGTGGAAGTGGGCAGGGGGTGAGAGGAGAGAGGTGGAAGTGGGCATCGGGTGAGAGGAGAGAGGTGGCAGCTGGCAGGGGGTGAGAGGAGAGAGGTTGAAGTGCGCAGGGGGTGAGAGGAGAGAGCTGGTAGCTGGCAGGGGTGAGAGGGGAGGTGGAAGTGGGCAGGGGGTGAGAGGAGAGAGAAGTGGGCAGGGGTTGAGAGGAGAGAGATGGAAGTGGGCAGGGGTGGGAGGAGAGAGGTGGCAGCTGGCAGGGGTGGGAGGAGAGAGGTGGTAGCTAGCAGGGGGTGAGAGGAGAGAGGTGGTAGCTCTGAGGGGGTGGGAGGAGAGAGGTGGCAGCTGGCAGGGGTAGGAGGAGAGAAGTGTCAGCTGGCAGTGGGTGGGAGGAGAGAGGTGGTAGTTGGCAGGGGGTGAGAGAGGTGGAAGTGGGCAGGGAGTGAGAGGAGAGAGGTGGAAGTGGGCAGGGGGTGGGTGTAGAGAGGTGGAAGTGGGCAGGGGTGAGGAGAGTGAGGTGGAAGTGGGCAGAGGGTGAGAGGGAAGTGGGCAGGGGGTTAGAGAAGAGAGGTGGAAGTGGGCAGAGGGTGAGACAAGAGAGGTGGAAGTGGGCAGGGGCTGGGAGGAGAGAGGTGGCAGCTGGCAGTGGGTGGGAGGAGAGAGGTGGTAGTTGGCAGGGGGTGAGAGAGGTGGAAGTTGGCAGGGGGTGAGAGGAGAGAGGTGGAAGTGGGCAGGGGGTGGGTGTAGAGAGGTGGAAGTGGGCAGGGGTGAGGAGAGTGAGGTGGAAGTGGGCAGAGGGTGAGAGGGAAGTGGGCAGGGGGTTAGAGAAGAGAGGTGGAAGTGGGCAGGGGGAGAGAGGTGGAAGTGGGCAGGGGTGAGGAGAGTGAGGTGGAAGTGGGCAGAGGGTGAGAGGTGGAAGTGGGCAGGGGGTGAGACAAGAGAGGTGGAAGTGGGCAGGGGGTGGGAGGAGAGAGGTGGTAGCTAGCAGGGGGTGAGAGGAGAGAGGTGGTAGCTCTGAGGGGGTGGGAGGAGAGAGGTGGAAGTGGCAGGGGGTTAGAGGAGAGAGGTGGCAGTGGGCAGGGGTGAGAGGAGAGAGGTGGCAGCTGGCACGGGTGGGGTGAGAGAGGTTGAAGTGGGCAAGGGTAGGAGGAGAGAGGTGGCAGTGGGCAGGGGGTGGGAGCAGAGAGGTGGCAGCTGGCAGGGCCGGGATGAGAGAGGTGATAGCTGGCAGGGGGTGAAAGGAGAGAGGTGGTAGCCCTGAGGGGTGGGAGGAGAGAGGTGGCAGCTGGCAGGGTTGGGAGGAGAGAGGTGGCAGCTGGCAGTGGGTGGGAGGAGAGAGGTGGTAGTTGGCAAGGGGTGAGAGGAGAGAGGTTGGAAATGGGCAGCGGGAGAGAGGTGGAAGCTGGCAGGGGGTGGGAGTAGAGATGTGGCAGTGGGCAGGGGTGAGAGGAGAGAGGTGGCAGCAAGCAGGGGTGGGGTGTGAGAGGTTGAAGTGGGCAAGGGTGGGAGGAGAGGTGGCAGTGGGCAGGGTTTGGGAGGAGAGAGGTGGCAATGGGCAGGGGTGGGAGGAGAGAGGTGGTAGCTGGCAGGGGGTGAAAGGAGAGAGGTAGTAGCTCTGAGGGGGTGTGAGGAGAGAGGTGGCAGCTGGCAGGGATAGGAGGAGAGAGGTGGCAGCTGGCAGTGGGTGGGAGGAGAAAGGTGGCAGCTGGTAGTGGGTGGGAGGAGAGAGGTGGTAGTTGGCAGGGGTGAGAGAGAGGTGGAAGTGGGCAGGGGGTGAGAGGAGAGAGGTGGAAGTGGGCAGGGGGTGGGTGTAGAGAGGTGGAAGTGGCCAGGGGGTGAGGTGAGTGAGGTGGAAGTGGGCAGAGGGTGAGAGGGAAGGTGGAAGTGGGCAGGGGGTTAGAGGAGAGAGGTGGTAGCTGGCAGGGGATGATACAAGAGAGGTGGAAGTGGGCATGGGGTGGGAGGAGAGAGGTGGCAGCTGGCAGGGGTGGAAGGAGAGAGGTGGTAGCTGGCAGGGGGTGAGAGGAGAGAGGTGGTAGCTCTGAGGGGGTGTGAGGAGAGAGGTGGCAGCTGGCAGGGATAGGAGGAGAGAGGTGGCAGCTGGCAGTGGGTGGGAGGAGAAAGGTGGCAGCTGGTAGTGGGTGGGAGGAGAGAGGTGGTAGTTGGCAGGGGGTGAGAGAGAGGTGGAAGTGGGCAGTGGGTGGGAGGAGAGAGGTGGAAGTGGCAGGGGGTTAGAGGAGAGAGGTGGAAGTGGGCAAGGGGTGAGAAAAGAGAGGTGGCAGCTGTCAGGGCGTGGGAGGAGCGAGGTGGCAGCTGGCAGGGGTGGGAGGAGAGAGGTTGGAAATGGGCAGGGGCTGAGAGGAGAGAGGTGGAAGTGGGCAGGGGGAGAGAGGTGGAAGCTGGCAGGTGGTGGGAGGAGAGAGGTGGCAGTGGGCAGGGGGTGGGAGCAGAGAGGTGACAGCTGGCAGGGGTGGGAGGAGAGAGGTGGCAGCTGGCAGGGCCGGGAGGAGAGAGGTGATAGCTGGCAGGGGGTGAGAGGAGAGAGGTGGTAGCCCTAAGGGGTGGGAAGAGAGAGGTGGCAGCTGGCAGGGGTGGGAGGAGAGAGGTGGCAGCTGGCAGTGGGTGGAGGAGAGAGGTGGTAGTTGTTAGGGGGTTAGAGGAGAAAGGTGGAAGTGGGCAGGGATGGGTGGAGAGAGGTGGAAGTGGGCAGGGGGTGAGAGGTGGAAGTGGGCAGGTCGTGAGAGGAGAGAGGTGGAAGTGGGCAGGGGTGAAAGAAGAGAGGTGGAAGTGGGCAGGGGGTGAGAGGAGAGTGGTGGAAGTGGGCATGGGGTGAGAGGAGAGAGGTGGCAGCTGGCAGGGGGTGGGAGGAGAGAGGTTGAAGTGCGCAGGGGGTGAGAGGAGAGAGCTGGTAGCTGGCAGGGGTGAGAGGGGAGGTGGAAGTGGGCAGGGGGCCAGAGGAGATAGGAGGAAGTGGGCAGTGGGTGAGAGGAGAGAGGTGGAAGTGTGCAGGGGGTGGGAGGAGAGAGGTGGCAGTGGGCAGGGGTGAGAGGAGAGAGGTGGCAGCTGGCAGGGGTGGGGTGAGAGAGGTTGAAGTGGGCAAGGGTGGGAGGAGAGGTGGCAGTGGGCAGGGGTTGGGAGGAGAGAGGTGGCAATGGGCAGGGGTGGGAGGAGAGAGGTGGCAGCTGGCAGGGGTGGGAGGAGAGAGGTGGTAGCTAGCAGGGGGTGAGAGGAGAGAGGTGGTAGCTCTGAGGGGGTGGGAGGAGAGAGGTGGAAGTGGGCAAGGGGTGAGAAAAGAGAGGTGGCAGCTGTCAGGGCGTGGGAGGAGCGAGGTGGCAGCTGGCAGGGTTGGGAGGAGAGAGGTTGGAAATGGGCAGGGGGTGAGAGGAGAGAGGTGGAAGCGGGCAGGGGGAGAGAGGTGGAAGCTGGCAGGGGGTGGGAGGAGAGAGGTGGCAGTGGGCAGGGGTGAGAGGAGAGAGGTGGCAGCTGGCACGGGTGGGGTGAGAGAGGTTGAAGTGGGCAAGGGTAGGAGGAGAGAGGTGGCAGTGGGCAGGGGGTGGGAGCAGAGAGGTGGCAGCTGGCAGGGCCGGGAGGAGAGAGGTGATAGCTGGCAGGGGGTGAGAGGAGAGAGGTGGTAGCCCTGAGGGGTGGGAGGAGAGAGGTGGCAGCTGGCAGGGTTGGGAGGAGAGAGGTGGCAGCTGGCAGTGGGTGGGAGGAGAGAGGTGGTAGTTGGCAGGGGGTGAGAAAGAGGTGGAAGTGGGCAGGGGGTGAGAGGAGAGAGAAGTGGGCAGGGGTTGAGAGGAGAGAGATGGAAGTGGGCAGGGGTGGGAGGAGAGAGGTGGCAGCTGGCAGGGGTGGGAGGAGAGAGGTGGTAGCTAGCAGGGGGTGAGAGGAGAGAGGTGGTAGCTCTGAGGGGGTGGGAGGAGAGAGGTGGCAGCTGGCAGGGGTAGGAGGAGAGAAGTGTCAGCTGGCAGTGGGTGGGAGGAGAGAGGTGGTAGTTGGCAGGGGGTGAGAGAGGTGGAAGTGGGCAGGGAGTGAGAGGAGAGAGGTGGAAGTGGGCAGGGGGTGGGTGTAGAGAGGTGGAAGTGGGCAGGGGTGAGGAGAGTGAGGTGGAAGTGGGCAGAGGGTGAGAGGGAAGTGGGCAGGGGGTTAGAGAAGAGAGGTGGAAGTGGGCAGGGGGTGAGACAAGAGAGGTGGAAGTGGGCAGGGGCTGGGAGGAGAGAGGTGGCAGCTGGCAGTGGGTGGGAGGAGAGAGGTGGTAGTTGGCAGGGGGTGAGAGAGGTGGAAGTGGGCAGGGGGTGAGAGGAGAGAGGTGGAAGTGGGCAGGGGGTGGGTGTAGAGAGGTGGAAGTGGGCAGGGGTGAGGAGAGTGAGGTGGAAGTGGGCAGAGGGTGAGAGGGAAGTGGGCAGGGGGTTAGAGAAGAGAGGTGGAAGTGGGCAGGGGGAGAGAGGTGGAAGTGGGCAGGGGTGAGGAGAGTGAGGTGGAAGTGGGCAGAGGGTGAGAGGTGGAAGTGGGCAGGGGGTGAGACAAGAGAGGTGGCAGCTGGCAGGGGTGGGAGGAGAGAGGTGGTAGCTAGCAGGGGGTGAGAGGAGAGAGGTGGTAGCTCTGAGGGGGTGGGAGGAGAGAGGTGGCAGCTGGCAGGGGTAGGAGGAGAGAAGTGTCAGCTGGCAGTGGGTGGGAGGAGAGAGGTGGTAGTTGGCAGGGGGTGAGAGAGGTGGAAGTGGGCAGGGAGTGAGAGGAGAGAGGTGGAAGTGGGCAGGGGGTGGGTGTAGAGAGGTGGAAGTGGGCAGGGGTGAGGAGAGTGAGGTGGAAGTGGGCAGAGGGTGAGAGGGAAGTGGGCAGGGGGTTAGAGAAGAGAGGTGGAAGTGGGCAGGGGGTGAGACAAGAGAGGTGGAAGTGGGCAGGGGCTGGGAGGAGAGAGGTGGCAGCTGGCAGTGGGTGGGAGGAGAGAGGTGGTAGTTGGCAGGGGGTGAGAGAGGTGGAAGTGGGCAGGGGGTGAGAGGAGAGAGGTGGAAGTGGGCAGGGGGTGGGTGTAGAGAGGTGGAAGTGGGCAGGGGTGAGGAGAGTGAGGTGGAAGTGGGCAGAGGGTGAGAGGGAAGTGGGCAGGGGGTTAGAGAAGAGAGGTGGAAGTGGGCAGGGGGAGAGAGGTGGAAGTGGGCAGGGGTGAGGAGAGTGAGGTGGAAGTGGGCAGAGGGTGAGAGGTGGAAGTGGGCAGGGGGTGAGACAAGAGAGGTGGAAGTGGGCAGGGGGTGGGAGGAGAGGGGTGGTAGCTAGCAGGGGGTGAGAGGAGAGAGGTGGTAGCTCTGAGGGGGTGGGAGGAGAGAGGTGGAAGTGGCAGGGGGTTAGAGGAGAGAGGTGGCAGTGGGCAGGGGTGAGAGGAGAGAGGTGGCAGCTGGCACGGGTGGGGTGAGAGAGGTTGAAGTGGGCAAGGGTAGGAGGAGAGAGGTGGCAGTGGGCAGGGGGTGGGAGCAGAGAGGTGGCAGCTGGCAGGGCCGGGATGAGAGAGGCGATAGCTGGCAGGGGGTGAAAGGAGAGAGGTGGTAGCCCTGAGGGGTGGGAGGAGAGAGGTGGCAGCTGGCAGGGTTGGGAGGAGAGAGGTGGCAGCTGGCAGTGGGTGGGAGGAGAGAGGTGGTAGTTGGCAAGGGGTGAGAGGAGAGAGGTTGGAAATGGGCAGCGGGAGAGAGGTGGAAGCTGGCAGGGGGTGGGAGTAGAGATGTGGCAGTGGGCAGGGGTGAGAGGAGAGAGGTGGCAGCAAGCAGGGGTGGGGTGTGAGAGGTTGAAGTGGGCAAGGGTGGGAGGAGAGGTGGCAGTGGGCAGGGTTTGGGAGGAGAGAGGTGGCAATGGGCAGGGGTGGGAGGAGAGAGGTGGTAGCTGGCAGGGGGTGAGAGGAGAGAGGTGGTAGCTCTGAGGGGGTGTGAGGAGAGAGGTGGCAGCTGGCAGGGATAGGAGGAGAGAGGTGGCAGCTGGCAGTGGGTGGGAGGAGAAAGGTGGCAGCTGGTAGTGGGTGGGAGGAGAGAGGTGGTAGTTGGCAGGGGGTGAGAGAGAGGTGGAAGTGGGCAGGGGGTGAGAGGAGAGAGGTGGAAGTGGGCAGGGGGTGGGTGTAGAGAGGTGGAAGTGGCCAGGGGGTGAGGAGAGTGAGGTGGAAGTGGGCAGAGGGTGAGAGGGAAGGTGGAAGTGGGCAGGGGGTTAGAGGAGAGAGGTGGCAGCTGGCAGGGGATGATACAAGAGAGGTGGAAGTGGGCATGGGGTGGGAGGAGAGAGGTGGCAGCTGGCAGGGGTGGAAGGAGAGAGGTGGTAGCTGGCAGGGGGTGAGAGGAGAGAGGTGGTAGCTCTGAGGGGGTGTGAGGAGAGAGGTGGCAGCTGGCAGGGATAGGAGGAGAGAGGTGGCAGCTGGCAGTGGGTGGGAGGAGAAAGGTGGCAGCTGGTAGTGGGTGGGAGGAGAGAGGTGGTAGTTGGCAGGGGGTGAGAGAGAGGTGGAAGTGGGCAGTGGGTGGGAGGAGAGAGGTGGAAGTGGCAGGGGATTAGAGGAGAGAGGTGGAAGTGGGCAAGGGGTGAGAAAAGAGAGGTGGCAGCTGTCAGGGCGTGGGAGGAGCGAGGTGGCAGCTGGCAGGGGTGGGAGGAGAGAGGTTGGAAATGGGCAGGGGCTGAGAGGAGAGAGGTGGAAGTGGGCAGGGGGAGAGAGGTGGAAGCTGGCAGGGGGTGGGAGGAGAGAGGTGGCAGTGGGCAGGGGGTGGGAGCAGAGAGGTGACAGCTGGCAGGGGTGGGAGGAGAGAGGTGGCAGCTGGCAGGGCCGGGAGGAGAGAGGTGATAGCTGGCAGGGGGTGAGAGGAGAGAGGTGGTAGCCCTAAGGGGTGGGAAGAGAGAGGTGGCAGCTGGCAGGGGTGGGAGGAGAGAGGTGGTAGCTGGCAGTGGGTGGGAGGAGAGAGGTGGTAGTTGGCAGGGGGTGAGAGAGAGGTGGAAGTGGGCAGGGGGTGGGAGGAGAGAGGTGGAAGTTGGCAGGTGGTGAGAGAAGAGAGGTGGAAGTGGGCAGGGGGTGAGACAAGAGAGGTGGCAGCTGTCAGGGCGTGGGAGGAGCGAGGTGGCAGCTGCCAGGGGTGGGAGGAGAGAGGTTGGAAATGGGCAGGGGTGAGAGGAGAGAGGTGGGAGTGGGTAGGGGGTGAGAGGAGAGAGGTGGAAGTGGGCAGGGGTGAGACAAGAGAGGTGGCAGCTGTCAGGGCGTGGGAGGAGCGAGGTGGCAGCTGCCAGGGGTGGGAGGAGAGAGGTGGCAGTGGGCAGGGGTGAGAGGAGAGAGGTGGCAGCTGGCAGGGCCGGGAGGAGAGAGGTGATAGCTGGCAGGGGGTGGGAGGAGAGAGGTGGCAGCTGGCAGGGCCGGGAGGAGAGAGGTGATAGCTGGCAGGGGGTGGGAGGAGAGAGGTGGCAGCTGGCAGGGGTGGGAGGAGAGAGGTGGCAGCTGGCAGTGGGTGGGAGGAGAGAGGTGGTAGTTGGCAGGTGGTGAGCGAGAGGTGGAAGTGGGCAGGGGGTGAGAGGAGAGAGGTGGAAGTGGGCAGGGGGTGAGAGGAGAGAGGTGGAAGTTGGCAGGGGGTGAGAGGAGAGAGGTCGCAGCTGGCAGTGGGTGGGAGAGGAGGTGGAAGTGGGCAGGTGGTGAGAGGAGACAGGTGGTAGCTGGCAGGGGTTGGGGGAGAGAGGTGGTAGTGGCATGGGAGGAGAGTGGTTGCAGGTGGCAGGGGTTGCACAGTTGCAAGAGAAGATATTTTACTCATGTGCTTTAAGTCTTTACTCACCATCTGTGCAGGTGGGATCTGCCCAGGCCAGTCCGATGCACAGGATGACAAGTGCCAGGGATAGCAGTTTCCCGTTGAGGCTCTTCATGTTGGCATCAGTGTCGATGTCTGAGTGCCCGGGCTGGGCTTGCATCCCATTTATAGAGCAGGCTGAGGGCTGCTGCCCATATCCGTACCAACAGGTTTGCCCCGGAACTGCTGCCAGCCTTGAGCTCCGAAGGTGTTTATGCAACACATCTCAAGCTGCCATTTTGAATAAACAGAGCTCACATGATCACAGGATGAGTTGAACAAACTGTATTCCCATTAATTCCTATTTACTGCTGCAACTCAGAGCTAGTGCTTCTGTGATTAGTAAAGGGGGATGCTCCTGTGCCCAGGCTAGTTCTAGATGGCATTTCCAATGTGTGTAGCCTTTTTATAGGTATGAAATGATCCGCGATTAAGGAACCCTAAACCGTGTCCTGCAACTACCAACTCATCAGCAAAACCACAGCAACAGCCCCAGAAGCCGACACCCACCGAGCAGACAGCACAGACGAGAGCAACCAACGCCCAACCTTAGATTCCAAGCACCAAATCATGCCTAACACATGTCTACAGAATCCACATCCACAGAGGCCAACACACGGACATACACAGACTAAACACAGTGGTTAACATGAACAAGAGAAAGAGTTTCATAGAAACAGAAAAGGGCATGCCAGTGCCACTGGAGTATTACAAGAAAGCTACTGGCACTCGCACAAGCACTAGAGAAAAACACGCATTGGCAAAGCCAATGGTTTTGCCGTTTACTGCTGTTCTTTGCATTTTACATTTGTAGGGACTGTTGCATGGCACCCCTGCAAGGAGCCATGGTACAGTCCACGGTGTTGTGTGGTCACATGGTTATCCATGTGACCAACCTAATAAAAGGTCCGAGCCGCTTCCGGCTCGGGAGTCACGAGTGAACCTGACTCCGCGTGGTGTGTTGTGTTGGTGCCTGGGGGGGTGCCTCGCCACGTGTGCTGGGCCCAAGGTCGGGGCCCAGCTGGAGGACGGTGCCCCTGCCGGGCAACGCCGTCCGGACGGTGCCCCTGCCGGGCAACGCCGTCCCTGTGGGTCCCCCAACCATGTGAGGCGGGTTGGGGTGCGACCCCGGCCTGGGTGCCCCCAGAGCCGGGGCCGCGGTGGCCAGGTGGACCTGGCCACGTGTGTGGAGCTCCGGTGTCCCGGAGCGGGTGGGATGAACCCCCACCCTTCATCAAGCGGCGTGATCGCCGCACTGCAGCGTGTGTCGTCGGGTGCGGCCCGACCCGAGTACGGGGCTGCCCGGTGATCCGGGACCGCCCCCAACAATGGCGACGAGGGCTGGAGCCCTGCGTGTGAGGCGGCGTCGGCCGCGATGTGGAGGAGCGGAGATTCTTCCCCCCTATCCCCGTGGGGGAAAGAAGTTTCTGCGGCGTCGGCCGCGAGAGGGGGGAGAAGTGTGCGGCCCGCGCCGCAGTGAAGAACGTGGGGGCTGCCTCTTTCCCCGTCGGGAGGGAGGGTGCCCCGGCGTCGGCCGCAGCGAGGAGCGGCTGACATCGCCGCAGGAGGGGGATGCCGGTTCCCCTCCCCAAGGAGCGCTGGTGCGGCTGATATCGCCGCGGGGAAAGAGAAGGAGGCGGGCCCAACACCAGCTGGGCCCGCAAGGAAATCATGGTGGGCGAGCGGCCCGCCCGTCCCCCGAGGGAGACAGAAGAAGCCCGCGGCATCGGCCGCGTGGGTGGCTGTGCCCCTCCCCCATCGTGGACCTCTCCCCGGCATCAGGGAGGAAGGAAACGAGGGGCCGCGGTACTGCGGAGGCGGCCCCGACAGAGGAGCGGCATCGGCCGTGGCACGGAGTTGGGGTAGGGCCGCCCAACAGCTGACGCGGCCCCCAACGGAAGGCGGGCCCATCATCAGCTGGGCCCGGGAGGAAAAAAAAAAAAAAAAATGAAAAAAAAAAGGGATGGTGCAGGCCCGAATCGAATAGGCCTGCAGAGGAAACAAAGGAGGCGGGCCCAGCACCAGCTGGGCTCGCAAGGACAGGGAAGTGCTCGCTCTGAGGAGCGGGCAGAAGAGCTGCCTGCCTTGCCCCTACAGGCAATAGAGCGGCATCCGCCGCCGTGGGGAGGTCAGCTGCCCCTCTGCTGTCCCCACTCCCATCTGAAGGGGGACGGCCCGCGAGGGTGGGTGTGCCCGCTCCGAGGAGCAAGGAAAAGAAAATGAACATGGGGCAATGGAGGCACAACGTCACCCTGCCTCACGCTGCAGCCCCCAAGCGACAGCAACAAAGAAAGGGGCGCAACAGCATCCTGCCACCGGTGTTGTCGTGACACCTCCCCACCAGTGAAAGGAGGTAGGAGGAGGGGCCCGCCGCCAGCAGCTCACCATCGGCACCCCCAGACTATGGACGTGGCCGATGTGGCCCCTGGGCTTCCCCAGGTGCGGCTTTGCCGGCCGTTTTAGACTCTGGTGAATGGAGGGGGCACAGTGTTCTCGATGGCCCCATGAAGACTGGGGGAGCCTGCAGACAGAGGCTTGTTGATAATGGCCCAGGTAGTGGGCAATGTGATGTTGTGCACACTGGCACGCTCGGAAGGCGTCGGGTGGGGCCAGCGCCTCGTAGTTATGTTGTCATAGTAAGACCACTCACCCAGGTTAATAAAGGTGTATTAGTAGAGTGGTCATAGGAGCAATAGTGCGTAGTTAGTGACATATGTTTTGTTTTGGTGTTATGGAAAAGGAGGAGTGTTGCATGGCACCCCTGCAAGGAGCCATGGTACAGTCCACGGTGTTGTGTGGTCACATGGTTATCCATGTGACCAACCTAATAAAAGGTCCGAGCCGCTTCCGGCTCGGGAGTCACGAGTGAACCTGACTCCGCGTGGTGTGTTGTGTTGGTGCCTGGGGGGGTGCCTCGCCACGTGTGCTGGGCCCAAGGTCGGGGCCCAGCTGGAGGACGGTGCCCCTGCCGGGCAACGCCGTCCGGACGGTGCCCCTGCCGGGCAACGCCGTCCCTGTGGGTCCCCCAACCATGTGAGGCGGGTTGGGGTGCGACCCCGGCCTGGGTGCCCCCAGAGCCGGGGCCGCGGTGGCCAGGTGGACCTGGCCACGTGTGTGGAGCTCCGGTGTCCCGGAGCGGGTGGGATGAACCCCCACCCTTCATCAAGCGGCGTGATCGCCGCACTGCAGCGTGTGTCGTCGGGTGCGGCCCGACCCGAGTACGGGGCTGCCCGGTGATCCGGGACCGCCCCCAACAGGGACCAGGGTACAAGGAGGGGGGTGCAATATTTCAAGGGAGGATGCAAGAAGGCACACGTGTGTGTGAGAATGAAAAGGGGACTAGAGCACAGGAGGAAGCCATTGAACGAGGGTGCCATCAATGAGAAGGAGGGAACACGAACGAGAAAGTGTGAGAGTGGAAGGGTAAGAGAAAAAGAGACGGTGTGAGAGGAGGGATGAGAGAAAAAGGGCTGTGACCAAAGGAAAGAGTTGCGGAAGAAGGAATAAGGCTGAGAGAGGAGATTTCGTCAAGGTTGCCAGGGTCAGAGGGCGAGCAAGGGCGTAAGGAGGAAAGGAGACCAAAGAGAGAGAGACAGCGCAGAGAGAGATGGTGACAATGCAGAGAGAGAGACAGCGCAGAGAGACAGCGCAGAGTGAGAGAGAGGCAGCACAGAGAAAGAGAGGCAGCGCGAAGAGACAGCGCAGAGCGAAAGAGAGGCAGCACAGAGAGAGAGGCATCAGAGAGAGAGGCAGCAGAGAGAGACAGATCGACAGCACAGAGCGAGTGACAGTGCAGAGAGAGAAACAGCGCAGAGCGAAAGAGAGGCAGCACAGAGAGAGACAGCGCAGAGAGATGGTGACAATGCAGAGAGAGAGACAGTGCAGAGCGAGAGAGAGGCAGCACAGAGAGAGACAGCGCAGAGAGAGATGGTGACAATGCAGAGAGAGAGACAGCGCAGAGCGAGAGAGAGGCAGCACAGAGAGAGACAGCGCAGAGAGAGGCAGCGCAGAGAGAGAGAAAGAAGGGCAGTGCAGATAGCGAGGCAGTGCAGAGAGAGCGAGGGGCAGCGCAGAGAGAGAGAGAAGCAGCGCAGGGAGTGGCAGCACAGAGAGAGATAGAGGGGCAGTGCAGACAGAGAGGCAGCACAGAGAGAGTGACAGCACAGAGAGAGTGAGTGACAGTGCAGAGAGAGCAAGTGACAATGCAGGGAGAGAAAGCGACAGCGCAGAGAGAGAGGGACAGCACAGAGATGGAGATTGACAGCATAGAGAGAGCGACAGCACAGAGAGTGAGTTGCAGTGCAAAGAGAGCAAGTGACAGTGCAGAGAGAGAGAGAGAGAGGCAGCAGAGAGAGAGAGAGAGAGAGAGAGACAGAGAGAGAGAAGCAGGACAGAGAGAGAGATAGAGGGGCAGTGCAGACAGAGAGGCAGCGCAGAGAGAGTGACAGCACAGAGAGAGTGAGTGACAGTGCAGAGAGAGCAAGTGACAATGCAGGGAGAGAAAGCGACAGCGCAGAGAGAGAGGGACAGCAAAGAGATGGAGATTGACAGCACAGAGAGAGAGCAACAGCACAGAGAGTGAGTTGCAGTGCAAAGAGAGCAAGTGACAGTGCAGAGAGAGAGAGACAGAGAGAGAGAGAGAGAGCGAGAGAGGCAGCAGAGAGAGACAGAGAGAGAGAAGCAGCACAGAGAGAGCGAGAGGGGCAGTGCAGAGAGGCATTGCAGAGAGAGAGAACGACAGTGCAGAGAGTGAGTGACAGTGTAGAGAAAGCAAGTGACAGTGCAGAGAGAGACAGTGCAGAGCGAGTGAGAGGCAGTTCAGATAGAGAGAGAGGGGGGACAGTCAGGCAGCACAGAGAGGCAGCGCAGACAGAGTGAGTGGCAGTGCAGAGGGAGAGAGTGACAGCACAGATATCGTGTGACAGCGAAGTAGGAGAGTGTGACAGCACAGAGAGAGTGACAATGCAGAGAGAGTGTGACAGCACAGAGAGAGAGAATGACAGCACAGAGAGAGTGATAGTGCAGAGAGAATGACAGCGCAGAGAGAAAGAGAGAGCAGAGCGAGAGTCTGGGCTGAGAGACAGACAGCATAGCGAGAGTGTGACAGCACTGTTAGAGAGTGACAGTGCAGAGAGAATGACAGCACAGAGAGAGAGAGACAGCGCAGAGAGAAAGAGAGCGCAGAGTGAAGAGTGCAGAGAGTGAGACAGCGCAGTGAGAGTCCATCAATTTGATATATTTATGTTTGCAAACTTCAATCATTCCTTGTGCGCCAGAGGCAGACACTGCTCTTGTATAGAAGAGGCATCTTTAAGAGGAACATTTGGAATCCAGAGCATGTTACACTTTCTAGATAGTAGTTTCACTAGAGTGGCGACGGGACCAGACCACAGCAAATACCAAGTGGTTACAGATAACGAGATGGGAACTTCTGCAGATGATTAACACTACAATAAAGGGATTCAATACAATCAAGGAAGAGCAGAGAGCCATACGAGCGATGACTTTCCAGAACATATATGTCTATGACATGTTCACAGCTATGGATGGAGGTGTTTGTGCCAAAATTTGAGAATCATGTTGCACATTCATACCTTCTCATGATGACGAGAATGGTACCTTGACAGAGGCCATAACGTTGCTGACAAAACTACACGTCCAGATGATCAACGAAGTGGATGTCATTGTCATGATGCCTACCCCCGGAGCACCAGGCCAGGCCCAGCACCCCCGGGAGCAGGCATCACGCCCCCGGGTAAAAGCCCAGCGGCCCTTTATAGGGGCTCTTTGGACTCTGTCCTGGCGCCGTTGGCGCCAGGCTCATAAAGGGAAGTGTTTGGTGCACTTACCTGAAGCAGACCATGCTGCACACTCACCTGATGCAGATCATGCTGCATGAAGAACCAAGCCAAATGAGGCTTAGGAGGGACTATTTTTCTGAAGGAACTATTTTGTTACTTGGGTGGGGCTGTGGAAGAATACTCACCTGGAACTTCTTCCAAGGCTATTTAAGCCACACCCGGACAGCCACACGTGCTTCGCGTTGTTCTGCATCCCAGCAGCTGTACGCTCACCGTGTCAGCTCCTGCACCTGGACTCCAGCCACGCCCGCCTCGAACCTGGAACACCTGTAAGGGAATAAGAGAAGAGAAAGGTGAAAACCAAGAACTATTTCAACCTTCTTACCTGCATCTGGAATCTTCACACCAGCATTCCTGAAGGAAGACTTCCATTTAAAAGCACCGCGTTGCTCGCTGCAGTGCCGCGCTTCACTCACCTGTTCCCGCGATGCCGTCCGGCTCCATCGCCGCTCTCAGTGCCGGTCGCCACATCCCTGCACCGCACCTAAGGGAGAGAAGAAGAGACAAAAGGTGAGCAAGGGAACACAAGAGGAAAGCCGGATTTTCAGCCATATTACTTAACGGCTATTCTTGGTGAACCATTCCACATCTCGGGTCGGCGCCACATCTCTGGCAGGTACCGCACCCCGGCCCCTATGGGGAAAGGACAAAAGACATTACTGGGGAATTATAAAGACATTTAGAGGGGTCACCCTCATCACTGACTCACCTGATTTACCCAGGCGATTTAACCCCTCAACGCATCGCCTTTGTTCTGCACCTGAAATAAAGGACAGAAAAAGACAGCATAAGAGGAGGCTCACACTTGAACTTTTGCATCTTCATACTTTTGCGTATCGCTCAGTAAAGTCAAGTGGATTTGCAATGCTATTCTAAAACCAGTGAAGTAACTGGACAAACGCGCGCCCCTGCACCAGAAGCAGGATGGAGAGTTCATCCTTCCAAACCATAAGGTGAGCTTAAACCGGGGGTTTTGGAGGAAGTCAGAGGAGAACGAAGGGGGAAAGGAGGGAGCAAGCACATTATTCAGCAGATAGTTAATCCCCTTTCTCATCTGCAGAAGGATATTCCTACGGGCCAGACAAGCAAGATTTGGGGGTCCAGTTCAATCGGTGGTCCGAATTCTGCGCATCACGCTTTAAGAGGCCACAGCAACCCAGACCAGCGCCTCCGTGGGAGCCAGGTGAGCGTTACAGACATTGCTGATGACAGTTGTTTTGGATCGATCTTTTCATGTGTTCCACAATGGATGGTGGACATTTTCAAATTCCTTAGAGCCCTGATAGTGATGGTGTTGCTTGGATTTTGTGTGATCAGGATAATAATCGCACAGTGCAAGGAGACTGCAAAGAAAGCTGTAGGAATGAAGATCATAATTATCATAATTGATGTTGAATCAGGATGGAAAACTAAAGAGCTGACAGATGAAGAAATCAGAGACTACGTGAAGGCCAGCATCCATGCACCTGAAGGAACAAAGTTCCTATACCCGATGAACCACAAGAAGTATGTGGGGAAATGGATCTACTGCAGTCCTAACAGACAATGCATGCTTATGTCCTGGAGTAAGGATGAGCATGTGGAATCAGCAGGATTGCCTAAAAGGAGTAATAAAGATATGGGACCCGAAGAAGCATTTCTTCAGATGAGGATGTCTAGATGTGAAGGTTAATGAGAGAGTAGTCAATTAAACACCCAGAGGGGGGAGTGTAGAGGTGGAGCCAAGTACCCCCACCCAAAGCTCCTCCCCCATGCTGCCTATTTGTTGGGAGCCAGAGTGTAAGACACATGCACTACCAGTGAAAATACATAGCCCGCAAAGCATAATGAAGTAAGGTTCCCATTGAGAAAACCATATATGCACTCACAAATATATGATGGCCATTTGAATGAAATCCCAGAGAAAGTGGGAAAAGGAAGCAAGAAAGGAGATTGGTGATGTCATACAGAGCAGAGCTGACACACTCAAAAGAAGAGGATGAAGAGTTTAGACAATCTATAGAAGCAAAGGAGGATGTTTTAAAGATGAGCAACATTTCAGGAATTTAGATGAAGATGCTCATGCTACAGAAATAATTAAGAAGATATTGAGTCATTTTACAATTGTACAGATGCAGCAACGCAAGCATACAAAGTATTCTTAAGGCTGGCTACATAGCGAATAGATTGCGGCGATGTGCCAATATATATGCATAAGAATGTATGGACTATGGATAATTCCACAACGCACTTTAGCAGAGTGTGGCCCCATGGACAGAAAGGCTTTTTCACTGTGGCGCAGTATGAAATTAGCTGACAACGAAGGTGAATCCATTAAGGGCTTGGCTGGCCCAGCACCAAGAAGTCAAGGCCACTGTGGGTCTGGATTTTCATGCAGAACCTACAAAACATGTGAAAAGAACAAACTTTTTTCTGAGGTGAGGTGAGAGAACATTGAAGACATCAGAGGTTCTTCATTTAATAGATGGAAATAGATACTGGGGTGAGCTACATCAAAATCAAGAAGACAAAGTATGCATATACTCCATGTTATTCTTAGGCACAGAGAACATTTCCAAGGCCATTGTTCAAAGGGCTAATTGACTGGCAGATGCCAAGAGTGATGATTGATGGTAGGCTAATTAGGTGGGAAGCTATGGTCATGACCAGCCCACCAGCACCTGGGTGCCAGCCTGTGTGCTGTTAGCATGTGTGGAATATTACAGAGGGGTGCCAACCAATTATAAAGGGCCACATAATAGAGAGCCCTATAGTTTGTATAACCAATGGGACGTCATGTATTTGATGACGTTCTGTAGTGACCTGCACTAGAGGAGGGCTTAGTTGCCCACCTGATCTTAAAAACCCAATCACCTTCCCTGATTAGTATGGAACGTAGACCTAGATGTTCCCTGTAAGCCTATCACTCTCCCACATAGGTTTTTGTAGTTTGCCACGCAGATTGACGTCAATGATGACACGGTTTTAGTATATAAGCTATTCCTAAAACAGGAGCTGTGCTAATAGCTTTTTTCAACTCTTCAAATCCTCCCTCCATTTCCTCAGTACATTCATTTGTAACTTTGTCCACCTGTGCCTTCTTTAAAGCCTGCAAAAGGGGTCTAGTGTATGAACTGTAACCCCCAAAGTATCCTTTTATAATTATTTACATCTTATTTATTTTCATGTTGTGAACTGCTGTTCTTCCTGCATGGGGAGACATGAATATGGTTTTCCATGTTTTGCAACCCCTGCAAGTCCCTGCACCAGTCCTTGTGGGGTGTAAATTCAGCCCCAGAATGACATGAACTGAAAGGCCAAGCAAGGCCTCTAACCTTGATCCAACACTGAGGCCTAGTGAATGTGAAAAGTGGGCCTCACTGAAGGGGCTTGGTTTGCCAGATAGACAACACTAAAGGCGGGGCTAACACCCCTTTGGTATGCAATGTGTCAACTTGAAGCTAGATCCCACTCCTCTGTATGAAAGGCAGTGACATGCACTATCAAACCCCTGCAGACATGACCCCTTCAGAGGGGACAAGTATGTGATTTAGGGGAGACAGGAAGTCTGCTCCCGGCACAAACTTCAAGGGAGGCCTGCACTTTAATCAAGAGTAACCGAGGACGCAGTTAAAAAGAGAGACACTTTGATCTACAACAGACAGGAATATGGGTGGGACTTAGGTATATGGTGTCACCTCTTGTCTGTCCTGTTGCAGAACACTCTGGTCCTGACCTTATGTATAGCAGAAGATTGTTGGTACAGACCCAGGATTGGTTTGTTAAGGTAGGCTTAGCCTGCACCAATCACTGGGGCCCATTTGTCTTTAAAAGAGGGCTGAACCCCTCACTTAGCAGATAATCAGAAAACTTCGAAAGGAGTAAGAAGAAGGACTCATTTGGACCCAGTCTGAAGGCACAGTCTACCTTACATCTTCCGCCAGTAAAGGAAGGCCAGGAGTTCCAAGAGGGAAGCAAGATCCCTCCCCTAAACATCTGCCAGGGAGCAGAGGGAGATACCAGATTCAGAGGACCTGTCCCGCAGCTCCAGAACCAGTACCCAGACAGCACACAGCATGCCCTACTAGGTTCTGCCAGCAAGCTTCCTAGGTGGGAAGTGCCGGAGAGTATCTGAACCAAGGACTAGGCCGTTGCCCTCAATCACTCTCCTGAGCTTTGGGCTGTCCACCTTGAAAGGATGAAACAAGCCTTGTGAAGAAGCTAGGAGGAGTGCGACACAAGCATCATCCAGCGTCCATCTTTTAAAGGACATTTTCGAGACAGTCGAGTCCTCGAACAGCATCCGGCTGCACCGCTGACTGTTGTCACCCCGCAGTCACCAGAGCCATCCGAGACGCCTCAACTAGCATTCCAGATCCGCCAACCAGCAAAGAGACACATATTCTTGGCCCGAGCCGCGCTGGACAGTCTGCAGACGTCCGTCCAGCCTCGCTTGCTGAGCGGCCTGCCGCCGGGTACCCACAGCTGTCTCCAACCACTAACTCTGTCTCAAGGGCTGCGAAGGAACCGCCTCAACGCTGTTGAGCACCAAGAACTTCTTTAGCACCAGGTACATTGTGGTTCTGCCCCCCTGGTCCTTCTTTGAAGACCCCTAGAGACCATTGGTGCTGGAATTGTGTAACCTTGAACAGTAAGACTAATTACTTTATTAACTACCTGTCTGTCAGTATCCATAGTGCATCACTCTCCTTCGTGAAACTGTCTGTCCTCTGTGTTCCTTTACAGTGTGGGTTGTATTTTGCAGTGCTAGAACTGTCTATTGTAGTAATAATAAAGTAGATATTTTTATACAATCTTGACTGGACAGTCCCTTTTATCATTGGGTAATAACTGTATTTTCGCTGTGTTGCAACTAACCAATGATCCCCAACCTTGCAGAGATAAGCCTGCCGTTCCGTCCACGTTACCAAAATTGGACAAGGAAGTCTTATAATTCACTTATATTCCAATCTTATCAGATCCCTTCTGGTGTGGGGTTGATTGATGGTTTAGAAACCGATATTAATCCCTGGACCACTGGTGCCCCGGAAGTTGATTCATCACAATATTCCTGCTGCCTAAACTTTGCCTTTAAACCAAGGGGTGTCACATATAACTGATGCCTGGGTTGGGTGCTGGGAGAAAAGAGTATTTTGCCAAATAAATTAAACCTAGGGTGATTCTCCAGTTGAAGGATATACACTCTCTAGCAGACAGGTTTGAGACTGCTTTGGGATATAGAAGGAACGAGGGTGCTGCATACAGGGTGCATTCTGATTGACTGTGTGTTAATGTGCAGAAAAACCCCACGTGTACAGCCCTGGAAATGCAATGTGTGATTTGATTTAAATACAAACCTGTGTTTGTTGCAATTGAAATACCTGCTAGTTCATTATCACAAGAAAGCTACCTATGTGCTGCAGCTATTGAGTTGTGCCACAGGGTTGGTGGCGTGTGTTATTTTCAGTGTAATGTTTATTAATCCCACAATTTAAATACATCTATAAATAGATACATTCCACACACCGGCCTGGTTCCTGGCTCGTTGGTGGTACAGGGGTAGGGCCCTGGGTGGCATCATACATGTAGGAAATTGACCCAAATAAGAATCCGTTCAGCGGCTTGTTGAGCGACACCTTGGCTGGGGAGTGAAGGAACTCTGTGTTGAGGGTGGTCATCCAATAAATCATTACAACCTTGTTTACATACACAAACAGCGGCTCACAGCTCCCCTCTTCTCATTCCTCCTGAGTTCTTCTTGCAGCCAGGATCCTGTAATGGGATTCCAGAGGTAAGGTTTCTGGGCACGCATGAGTTGCCTTTACCCGGAACAACTCTTTTTTAAAAATATTCTTTCCCCTAGAAGGACCGCTCAATAAATGAAACATGTCATCATCCATTTCCTATAGCTCTTTAAGGATACCAGAGGCATTTTCTGTCAATCTTGAAGACAATAATATTCTAATGAACATTTTAGTATAAAACAATACATGTGCCCTAGAAGTCAGTAGTTCCCCCTACTTCTACAGTGCACAATTTATGTCACTTGTGAGGAGAGGTTTCTATTCTTTTTTAAACACAGAGGCAAACTTTTCTCTTAAACTCTTTTATTGTCCTAGCAGCAAAAAGATTATTTAGAATGATATTACCATATAAAAGTTGAAATTGTAACCAGACAAAACACCCTCAAATAATAAGAGTCACGACTTTCTGACATAGACATGACGCTCCTCAATACATCCTGAAGCTGAACTCCTCCTCTTATGGCGACGCTCACAGAACCTTGGCTTGTTCAAATTGAGGAAGCAACCATCTTGAGAATGAGGCAGCAAATGCCAGCTTATTGGCCTGTGAATGATAAAGAGAACGTGTGTTAAGGGAGCATTGGGAGGGATAATACTCACCTCTGTGTGTTCAAAAGAATTGAAACATCCACTACAATGAATGTGAGGTAGATAATGAATCGCATAGAAGACATTGAGGCTTCTTCTTATGCAGGTTTGAAGTTGCTGTAAAGTATCCAATACTTTGAAAGCTGTATGAGGGATTGCCTGGTTCACACGATCAAGCAGCCGCCTTTATGGCACCCTTCAGCCTGCAACCGCAAAGATGCTTTCTTTCAGTAATTGCAGAACATAGAAATAGCTACACCTGCTTCTTCAATAATGCGTCTGACCCATCTAACTATCATAGTGAAAGGAACAGAGCTATGGAGTGCCTTCAAAGTCATTAAAGTGGAGAGTCTAAAATAGGACTGAACTTGCTGGATTTGCATTTCATAGGATTTGAGACAGGAAACAACACACAGCTTTTTTTATTTAATTAAGTGGTTTGGTTCAGACAAAAAAGTATAAATCTTTCACTTCATTCAAAAATCAAACAACAATAAAAAGAAAAAGGAAAGAAACGATGAAATCAACATTTCTCATACAAAAAGTAAAATTTGTCTTTTTAAATAAAATTTCATAGAAAAATCACGTCACAAGAGGGGGTTAAATGCTCAATGTCCGCCATCATAAGTTCTAAATTGTTTGTCAATATCAGGCCAAGGAAACCAGTTAGAGCCAATATCGGGGTCTGCTCCTCGCCAACCATCAAGCTGGACCATAGAAGTTTATTGCCATTTTCCATTCCCAAGGGAATTCCCCTTTCTTTCAGCTACTAGATGCTTAATAGTTTCTTTGGTAGCCAAGTTCTTACAAGATCTACAGCTCTGACTGCTCGTGCCCAGCCCCTACTCACTCGTCCTTTCCAAACGCTGGATTTTATTAAGCCTAAAACATAGATAATTTGTCCTACATTTAGGACAAGGGAATATATGAACATACTTGGGGAGCTCCTCTCTTTAAGTGAGAAATCTACTGTATTCAACATATGTATTGTATGTCCCCACCTGTTCTGAGGAGATCCCCCAATCTTATGTATTTAGCGTGTTCTTTACAGTGGCCGTGTTGTAGGAAAGCTCTTCTTTTGATGACCCTATCAAGGTAAGTTTTTCACTCATTTGTTCCTTGAATTTTGGAAGGAAGGCCCCAGATGCTCTGGTCTGCTCCACCCCCAAACTTTGATAGAGAAATAGCTGGCAGATTTAATAATTTTGCATATTGTGCCATTTTCCTCCATTTGGCTCTAGTCCCCAATTAGATCAGCCCGAACTCTTGCCTTATCATAGCATTCGGGATGGAAGTGGACAGCCCCAGTGTTTTCATAAACAACATTCCCTGGATGGTGTTAAGGAACTCCCCCAACTCAAAAAGACAAAGATCCAAACCATAAAGTAAGGTGACTTCCACAGTGGAAAAGTAGTATTGGAGGAGAGGGTTAAGGGAGAAGTGGCACAGTTGCGTATATACCCTCTTCATTTTTGCCTGCAGAGGCAGGCTCTTACTCCTAATCAGGAGTTTCCAGCTCTCCTTGGAATATGTGTTAAAAGATTCCACTTTTTCAAGGGCGTAGCCACCAACCCTCCATGTCATGATTTTAGGGCTTGTCTTGTTCGTGAAAAGAATGACCTTTGACTTCTGGCCATTAACTCTGAGGTTATTCTCAACTGCATAGTTGAAAAACAGTGTCAATTTCCTCTGGAGCCCCACCGGTGTCAGGTCAAACAAGGCCACATCGTCAGCAAAGACAATGCAGTCTAATGACACTGAGCCCAGCTTCGCAGAATTAGCAGTGCCACCATCTCAGACACAATATAAGTCAACAAGGTAGAGGTTGAAAAGGGTGGAGGTCACCACGCACCCCTGCCGCAGACCTACATGCATAGCTATGGAGACCGTCATGGCTCCCTCCCCCATCAACCTCACTCTGAGAGTTGTGTCTGTGTGCAGCAAGGCCAGCAGCTGCACCAAAGTTAAAGTGAGATTCATACCCAGCAATTTCTTCCAAAGCCTTGCTCTGCATACTGTGTCAAAGGCACTGGACAAATCTATAGATGCCATATAGACAGTCCCTCCCTTGTTTTCTTTTACTGCTGCTAAGAGATTTGACATGACAAAGGCGTTCAAGGAAGTTCCCATTCCAGTACGGAACCCAATCTGAAACTGTGAGTACAGACCATTCAATGTTATAAGTCCTTTGAGCTCCTTTAACAGAAGAGTTCCAAAGATCTTGCTGGAAGAATCCAGCAAGGTTATTGGTCTAAAATGTTTAGGTTCTTCTCTATCTCCCTGTTTGTGTTTAGGGATAATTACGAATTCTCTCCATGTGTCCGGGACTATACAGGTTTTACTCACATAATTAAACAGATCTCTCAAAGGGCCAGCCCAGATTTCTGGATTAGATTTAATTAATGCTGACGGTATGTTGTCTGGACCCGGAGCTCTTATTGGTTCGGCCCTATCGATTGCTCATAAGATGTCTTCAGTCTGCCACTGAGGAACCCCTTCTATCAGGTCCATCATACTTGGGTTGAATACATTCTCCTTGTCAGGAGGCCTAGCGTATTTCTTGGTAAAATACCCTACCCATTCCTGGGCAGTGATATTACACTCCAGGGAATTATGCACACCATTCGTAACACCCGCCCAGAATTTTCCAGAAGTTGGCAGTGTCCTTCTGGATATGGGTCTTGATCAATCAACCTTTCCCAGCCAATTTTTCTTAATGTTGTTTTATACGGGCCCAATATTCTTTTCTTGTTAACCTAAAGGTGGAAATATCAGGAATTGTTTTAAGTAGAGTTCTAATGGCTACCCTCTTTGCCTGATTCGCCATTTTTACTTTTACATCGAAGGGATGATTATGTTGTTTCCCTGCGGTGATTTAACCCCTCTTAGTAAGAGACTTTAAATAATTCAATAAGGTGAAGGTACAGTTATTAACTGTTAAACTCTGTCCTCCAAGCTCCATTTTTGATGTCTCCTTCGCCCACAAAGCACTAAAGGTCCTGTAGGCTCTGGCGTTCCACTTTACCGTCCACTTCCCTCTTTGTTGGGAGGTCCGCTGTTGGGTCTCTGAGGAACTTGTCACCAACTGGCATGCCCTCGCCCCTAGCACCCAATTCCCCAGAGTCCAAGTCAGTTAACGTTGAATCAATTCTCCTTAAGAGTGCATTGCTATGCACCATAAGAAGGGCAGTATTGTCATTGCCAATTAAGCATGCATATCTCTGGGTCTATCTACCCAATGGTGGACTATTTATCGGACCTTTTGATGCAGAAGCGTGTTCTGTTAGTTGTAAATTCCAAGTTAACATCAAGATGCTTCTAAGAGAACTGATGTTATCCTTTTTTGCATGCATGGCAGGCAGCATTTAATTGTAATTGTAAACACTGCCTACAAATCGAGCATGGTAGGCAGCGTTTATCAATTTTCACCGTGCAGTGCAAATGTGCAGGTCAAAAGGTGGTGTACACACGTTTACGCCACCTTTGCATTGCACATTTGGATTCTGCCGTACAAATGACGTAAAGGTGGTGGTGGGGTAAGATAAAATAAGAGTACAATATTTTTAGGGAGTAAAAAAGTAATTCCCATTCACAATGGGGGTATTTTTCTATGCAAGTAAAAATATATTGTAAGTCTAAAATTATATTTTTCAGTTGTTTGCACCTTGTAATTCATGCAAATTACTAAAAATGAATTTTATGTTAAGGTTATTTTTTAGATTAGGCAGTAATATTATTACAGCTCTTCCCTGTGGCACTGCTTTGCTTGCAGCGCTGATCCAAGCATGTCCATGGAGCCTTGGGGATGGATGCATGGTATCCAGCGATATTACCAAAGTAGTTTTATTGAAAAATGTTTTACCGAAGAACTATTAGTGAATCATTTTTTGGGAATTAAAAAAAAAAAGATTGCGGTGGCATACAGGGTTAACCAGATGCATGGGCAGGCTCCAGAATGTCAAATGTTTTCTCTATTTTGTTTAGAATTTTTGTTCTCCATTTTATTTTTTGTTAGGCGCGCACCAAGGAGTGCACCAACAAGTGCTGTTTGGCTGACACCCAGTGCTCGTGTTTGCCGGTATAATTCTGAACAACTAGTCTACCGCTCACCAGAGACTGGAAAGAGAGTTATATGGACGGAAATCAGTTTTCTTTATTTCTTAGAGTCACGTCGCTTTTTGGAAAATTTTTGAAGTGAGCTTCATTAACTATCGTTGGCCATGCCCGCCAAAATCCTACAAAAGCTACAGGTTGCGCGCACCAAGGAGTACAGCTACCCGCGGCCCAAAACTGCGAAGACCCTGTGAAACCAGCCCTACTGTGACAAGTCCAAACAGACCGAGAAGAATCAAAACCTGCGACTACACACTCAACCCGAGAAGATGGAGTAATGAGGCTCAAGCCTCGGTATCCAAAAATCACTGCAGATGGATGATGAAGACGAGCGCACCAAGGAGTGCACCAACAAGTGCTGTTTAGCTGTTTGGCGGTGTTTGGCGTATGTGTTTCGATTTGTCTTAATTATATTAGATATGGCGCAGAGTTTCTGAACAGAACCTGGATGAAGAACGTATAGTGTCTGAATGCTGAGTGGTGATGGTGGCGGCTCGGTAGAGAGACGCTCGATAAATGCATTAAGCAAAGCTCCATGAATGAGCTGCGCTTAAACTTTATATACGCTATAGAAACTGGTTATCAGGGACCACTTTTGTTTCTATGCTGGATTTGATCATTTTCTTGATAATATCAAATAATTGACACAGTAAGGGCACAATTTATGTGACATTTGTTATATGCTATGAGAGCATTTAGGTGCATTTGAGTGCCTGAGTGGGTCATCATTTATATGTTGGTTTATTCAAAACTAGAAATTTCGGGTGATGTCTGAAATTTGTTAATAATATCAGCTTAGAAGTGCTGTCAAAACTGCCTGCAGGCTTAATCGTGGCAGAGTTGGAGAGAAAAGAAGAAAAACCATTAAAAAAAATATAATCTGCCCCAAAATAAAGATGAAAGGGGCTGAGCTGGGAGTTATTGAGGTGGTGTGGAAGAAAAGAGGTGACCCTATTATGGGCGCAAAGAAATTACCATATTTCTAAAACTGGTCAATAATCTTACCCCCTCCAAAAACCATGCTCCAGGGTACAACCTCTAATGTCCACCAAATAGTAGGGTACAATGAAAGTGCTGACCCTCAGCCAGGCCCTGGGAATCCACACCTTATCCAAGTCCTGTACCTAAGTGGAGCATATCCCCAGTCCTGTCCTTTCCGAAATCTGTTGGGAGGCCCTGCAGAGTTGGACGATGACACCCCATCCCCATCTGACAGCACCCGATTCTCCTAGACCTGACCCAAATAAATTAGATGGAAAAGGAAAAGGATTCATCTGCAATTTCCCATGCTAGCCGGCATGTAGATGACGCTCTACCATTCCTTCAATGACTTCTGGAACCCAAGGTGAACTTTACGGGATCGCTGAAACAGTGTGTCAAGTTTATGGCTACCTGATCTCTGACAGCTCAATGCAAAAAGGAAATCTTCAGCGCCAGTGTACCACGGAGCAAGATTCTCCTGCTCGGGATACAATGTTAACCATTCCCCGCATGCTCAGTGAAACGGAACACCCCCAAAACTTATCTGGGGTATCCACAGACAGTAAGATAAATGCTGGGATTGCTGCAGAGTGTATAGAGCCCTAACAGCATCTGGGAGGGTAAGGCGGTAGGAAGTAAAATTCAAGAAGGCAGGTAGATCAACTGTAGACTGGGCCCAATCACCGGAACCTAAATCCAACACAGGTGAGCAAAGAGTCCAGCCAATCATGGCCCTCACCAAATGATCAGCATCATGTGTAGACCGTCAGTGTCAGAGTTGGCCAAGTGGTTGAAGGTGCGCACTATAAAAATCCCAAGTTCAAGTCAAGCAATGGGGAAGAAGCAGAGGCTGGAGAGACAGAGGAGAGTGAGGGGGTGGAAGCACTGGAGAACACGAAGAGGTGATGACGGCTAAGAGCGCCAAGGAGGAGGTGATAACATCAAGTGGTGAGTGTAAACAACAGGTGCTGATGGGAGCTGCAAGACTCCGCAGGAGGTGATAACATCAAGTGGTGAGTGTAAACAACAGGAGCTGATGGGAGCTACAAAACTCCAGAGGAGGTGATAGCATCAAGTGGTGTGTGTAAACAACAGGAGGTGGTGGGAGCTGTAAGACTCCGCAGGAGGTGATAACATCAAGTGGTGAGTCTAAACAACAGGAGCTGATGGGAGCTACAAAACTCCAGAGGAGGTGATAGCATCAAGTGGTGTGTGTAAACAACAGGAGCTGGTGGGAGCTGTAAGGCCCACGAGGGGTAATAACATCAAGTGGTGAGTGTAAACAACAGGAGCTGATGGGAGCTGCAAGACTCCGCAGGAGGTGATAACATCAAGTGGTGAGTGTAAACAACAGGTGCTGATGGGAGCTGCAAGACTCCGCAGGAGGTGATAACATCAAGTGGTGAGTGTAAACAACAGGTGCTGATGAGAGCTGCAAGACTCCGCAGGAGGTGATAACATCAAGTGGTGAGTGTAAACAACAGGAGCTGATGGGAGCTACAAAACTCCAGAGGAGGTGATAGCATCAAGTGGTGTGTGTAAACAACAGGAGGTGGTGGGAGCTGTAAGACTCCGGAGGAGGTGAAAAAATCAAGTGGTGAGTCTAAACAACAGGAGCTGGTGGGAGCTGTAAGGCCCACAAGGGGGTAATAACATCAAGTGGTGAGTGTAAACTACAGGAGCTGGTGGGAGATGTAAGACCCTGGAGGAGTTGATAACATCAGAGGGTGAGATTGAAGAGAATTGTTTGGTGGAAGCCAAGTAGGTGCAGCAGGAGACAACAGCTTCTGAGGGTAAGAATTTGCAGGATGAGATGCTAACTTGAGAGGGAGTAATAACAGAGGGAGAAAGAGAGAAAGGGAGGTGGTAAGTATTAAGGTAGGAGACGAGGTGGTAACATCAGGGGGGATGCTGGAGGGAAGAGGAGGCAACTTTAGGCCTAGAGCCTGAAAGTCAGGAGAAGGTACTAAGAGGAGGAAGGGAAATTTATCAAGAAAGAGGAGGCAGGACCATCAAAGGCTGTTAGGGATAAAGAGAAGGTAACATTAGTGGGCGAAACATACAGTGAGAAATTTGAGAAATCACCATGCAGAGGTGGTGAAACAGTAGTATAGGTGGCTCTGAGGAGATAGGAGTAATATCATTAGGAGGGAATGTCGCAGATGTCCTCAAGAACACACCAACTCTCAAATAAACTTCAGGGGGTTTTATTCATTTTGTAGTCACAGGGTTCTCTTAGGGACATCTCTTTCTCTCTCGCTCTCTCTCTCATCCAGCGACAGGCATTCTCTCCCTAACTCAGGTGTCCCTCAACTCCGGGATGGTTGCCAGAGATTGTTGTCCCATTATATCTAAGATATGGTTTGTCTAACGTAGATGGTCTAATGGCAGAACGCCTTATCTACCCAAGTCTCCCTCAGGGAACAATCTAGCTGGACCATATGCTAAATTCCCCATGATAACTCAGGCTGTGGATTTGGGGTGACTTTCTGGCACTGATGCCCCACCTTGTAATACCCTTACATACCCTACTATTCCTCTCCCTAGAAACCTGCTATCACTATCCCTTGCCTCCTCCTACTCTCCTCCCTCATTTTCCACCCACCGTCTTTTCTCTCTCTCCCAGACACTTCCTCTTCTGTCCCTCTGATGTCCCTGCCTCAACTGCCTACCTGCACACTCCAATCTCACTCCTTACTACTCTCTCCTCTCCTCGTACTATTACAACTCTTCGCTCTACACAAATACAATGCCATTTTCACTACTACTCCCTCCTCACTAATACTTCTCCCATCTCTAAACTACTCCTATGCCATCCTCACTACTACTCCTGCTGCACTACTACTCCCTCCTCACTACTACTAGTCCGTCCTCACTACTTCTACTCCGTCCTCAATACTACTTCTCTGTCCTCGTGACTATTACTCCAACCACCACACCCCAACTACTCCACCCCCACCTCCCTCAATCACTCTCCTTTCTCTTCCCCAAACACCCTTCTTTTAGTCTCTACTCTCCCACTTATCTCCTCACTCACACACCAGTCATGCCCACTCAAACTCCAGTACCACTCTTTCCCACCAACAAATATCTCACCTTGCACATGCTTCTAGCAAATCCTCACCATGCTTCACTACTCCGTCCTTCCTCTGCTTCTGGTCTCTTGGCCCTCACACTTTTCCTGTGACCTTTATCTGAACACTCCACAACTTCATGTTTCCGATTCCTCCCTCTTATACACTCTCCATCGCCTTTATTGATAGCTCAGGGGCAACATGCTCACCTTGGAAGCAAGATGGCGCAGAGCAACACAGGTTCCATCCCCGGGTCGCGCTTAGAAACCATATTATTACTAGACCAGCCTCTACTGGTTCCCTAGGCCAACCACTGACTGCTCTGTACATGAGTCCACGTCCCCTCCTGTGTGAGGCTCTCCCGGCTGGGAAAAGCCACTTCACTGAGAATGCGTGTTCCAGCTGCCCTATAGTTGAGCAAAATGTTCTAGTGCAGGGGAATCATGCTGGGTGCTCTGCACCCAATCTCATGCAGGCATTGTTTTGGTGCTACCTGCTCCTCTGCCTGGGATGATTCAGCTGCCTCTAGCCACACTGCTTTTCTGGCTGAATTGGGTTTGTAGCTTCTGGCTATTGTGGTGTTTTGCCTGACTCTTGTCACGTGAGTGAGGGGGAGCACACCTCCCGAGACTAGAGGAAGGGGAGGAGATAGTAGAAATAAAGAAGGGGCGCACCGGAAATGGCGCAGAGCCGATCAAACACCACTTGTGACTGGCGGTTTGTTGCTGATTGCCCCTAAGACCCTTACCACCTGGTCGGAGAGACGGAGGCTGGGAAGCTCATCATAGATATGTTCAGGCTGATCGTCTGTTACCTTTGGCTCTTGTTTGTTCGTGTTTCCTCTATGTGTCTATCTGATGCATCAAGGCTGATGACCTTGTAGTTTCTAGGAGGGAAACCGACTGGCTATAATGAGCCTGGGCAAGCATGGGGTGATAGACAGTGGTACAACCAGGCTCAGGCGGTAGCGGGTAATTGGGGCCATCCCAAATCCCACACCCCACCTTTGGGGAAGGGCTGGCTCTGGCGGCATAGGTGGTATGGGGTAACTCGGGCCCTCCCAAATCCCACACCCCACCTTTGGGGAAGGGCTGGCTCTGGCATTGGCGGTGACCCACCCCAGTCTGATAGGGGTCCCTACCCCCACCTGACAGGACAGATACATGGTCCTTTCACAGGGAGTAAACATCCAGACAGCAACATCAGGCAACTGGATAGATAGGGCCCACGGGGCCGCAGACGGCTTCCAGTAGTCGGGTGAGTGTAGAGAAATGGGGAAATGGAGACCAAGGGAAAGGCTAGACCAACACTAGGAACACATCCCTACCTCACCCTGCTGCCCCATCTACTAATTTGCCTGCTCAAAAGGAAATACACTGAGTCTGAGCTGAGAAGCACGACTCAGAGAAAGCCCACATGTATATCAGATCAAGAGGCAAAGGGTTTGCATCACCCTAAAGCTGGCAACAAAATGGGGGGATGAGGTAACACTGCTTGAATCCTGTGGGAGGGCCTAGTTACCCATATCCGTCAGAAGAGACATGGGTCCCTCAGGATGAAAGGTGTATTATTAAGGTTAAAACCAGCCAGACACCTAGTTTTGTTTGAGAAGATCGTATTGTATTTGAGTTGGACAACTTTGTGCCAGAATCCATAATAAAATACAGTGAGCACTGACCCCTGGGTCTGGCATTCTTCCCGATTTCAAGGGGAAGTCTGTGACAGGCGTATCCTACAGCAATTCCACCACTACGAGGAGAGTAATGGACAGATTATAGTGTCTACGCCTTGGAGCCATGTCACCACATAGCTGTGTCACCACATTTCTGTGCACCACAGGGAGCCATCAAAGGGGATGTACAACTCTTTAAAAATGGAAGAGAACTTGTGGAAAAAGCTTGTACTGCTTTTACAGAAACAACTACACATTTCTCTACAATTGAATTCCACTGAGGGGCCTTAGAAGCACACAGGTTGGATCCCCAGGTCGGCACTTAGAAACCTCTGCCTGGTAAATAATCAATTACAATTATGAGGACTAAGGACTTTATTGAGTTCGAAGTTAAAGCAACAGTAACTGAGCTTGTAGACCTTTCTGGCTGTTCACAGCTGGAGATCAACTTAAAGGCCCGGAGCAAAGCTATTATCGCCACAGCATAATATCCTGGGTACTGAGGGCTTTGGATTTTATAGGAGGAAAAGGGTATTGAGAGATGGCAAAGCTCTCACGTAAAACATCTCAAATCAAAGATGGCCGCCATGAAAATGTTTAAAGGAATTCCTGGAGGGTGCCTGTATTCGAAAAGTGGTGAAGTTAAAGGGCGTGTAGGGCAGTATGGAAGATTATTTTTAATTTGTGTGGGAGGAGTATGGATGTGGTGTGTGCATGGCAGAATGGAAGCCGCAGACGATGAGGGAGCGACATGCAGTGAGTGGAATGACACAAACGTAGCTATGTCATTGGCCGAAGCGACCCGCGGTGCTATATGCACACACAAAAACGACTTCATAATAAACGGAAAAGTATCCTTTATAAGTGCTCCACAGCTGAAATTGTTATTCGATATTTTATATTGAATTGAAAACCAAATTGGAAAAAAAAGAAAGGAAACAAAATGGGCAAAGGAAACGTAACAGCTAAATCACATTGGTTTGTTGATTCTATGGCACGACAAGGAGGCTCATATTATGCTTTCAATCTTTACTACTGACAAAATAGCAGCAAAGAAAAAACTTTGTTTAAACAGTAACTTTTTTTTTTTAAAATTGAAAAAATGCATTAACCATAGCACATTGTGCAGGAACCCAGTCCAAGATGGAGGCTCAGAACCAGCCCCTCAACCAATGAGGATGAACCCACCCCCATAAATGTCCTTTATCTAACAGCAACTCCTCTTTCTTTGCTGCTGACGCATGAGATAAGTCCTTTTGTTTCACACTCGTCCTTTCTTCGGTGAAGGGGTTTAGTGATACATTGTTTCTATGTTTAATTATATCTTGTGATAATTTAACATTACGTTCGCTCGTTTGAACGTTGAAGTCTTTAATTGTTATTCTGCCGCTCGGCGTTCTCTCCGCCTCTGTCACGCCCTGAGGCCCCTTTCTCCTGCCTTCCCGCCCTCTGCCTTTCCTTTCCTGTGTCTATTTTTGCTTCGCCTGCTCGGCGAGGGACTTTTAGTATAATAGCGCTGCTTGTGCTCTCACGCCTTTGTTCTTCGCGTCTGCTCGACGCGTGTGCCCATTTATAAAATTACTTTACCTCGGCCAGTGGCGGAGCGGCCTAAGTGTGTGACGTAGTAACGCCTCATGCCAAAGAGGCCTTTTATCTTGATTTAACGCTCGCCTGCTCGGCGTTACAAAGGAGGAACTTCCTCAGGCAATATTAATATAGCAAACTCTGTGTTGTCCCGCCTTGGCCCTGGGGCGTTTCTTGCCTAGTTTCTTTATTTATTTATGTGTTTTTATTACATATACATACATTTCCACATACTTTTAGTGGAGTTTTGTTAGGCCTGCTAGGCCTTTATTTGGTCTGTGTTCACTTTGTGCGCGTGTTTTCCCATTGCTTTTTATTTTCAAGTGTGATTAATATGCAGTCGGTTGATGCCAGTACCCAGGTTAGGGCGGCTTCTAAGAAAAGTGACAGGCCCAGTGAGGATTTAGGAATGAGGGTGTTGGGGGAGGCTTCCCTGGTCCCACCCCCGTCGGTCTCCAGGGCCATAAAGGATTCCATGGATTTGGCGCTGTTGAATATAAATTCAACCTTAGCCTCAGCTTTTGATAGGCTAATTAATAGAATTGCTGACTTCCATCCTAGTCCTAAAGTCCCACCCAGAAAGTGCACAAATAAAACAAAGCATTTGCAAGGGCAACTCAGCCCAGTTCAGAGTGCTCCCTCTTCTCCCGATTCCCTGGTTAGAGCATTAAAACGTAAATTTTGTGAGGACGTTACTCAGTCTTCAGTCCCAATTAGGTTGACCTCTACGCCTTTGTCATCCCCTGAGTCTTCTGAAGATTCAGACTCCCCGCCCAAGAGCAGAAAAAGAAAGGTTTCATCTGTGGGGGTGTCCCAGGCTCCTAAGGAGCAATTTGTAGACGACAGTGGGGCTCTGTTTTTTGATCCCTCCCTCATTCAGCACCCTAGATCAGCTGAATGGCGCTCTTCGGAGGCAGTCTCCTCTTTCCTCCACCATTGGGTTAGGAAGGCTCTTCCTAGTGAGGACAGGAATAAACTTTGTTCAAAATGTCCACGTCCGGTTATTCCTGACAAGGTGGCAATGACTCCCGTTATTGATCAATCCATGGTGGCTTGCTTTTTTGTCCCAGAGGGGTAAAGACCCAAAGAAGGGAGTTGATGGTGTGCTTAAGAGGTGTAAAGCTAGACTTTTGGATATGTTGGGGCCCTTAACCCAAATATTTGAACTGGCAGAGGAAGCAGCCATGAATGAATCGCAAGTGGATGTAGAAGCGCTCAGGGGCTGGGTGCAGCGATTTGTTTGCCTTCTCGGCAACGCTAATTCCAGTATTGCTAAGGAAAGGCACAAGGCGCTTCTTAGACGCATAGATCCCAAATTGCAGGATATGGCGGATGCAGAGGCCGGTCCCAAAGCTCAAGGAAATCTTTTTGGGGATAAATTCATCAAGGAGCTTTCTGCTTATGTCCATACCTTTATGGCATTGGACAAGGCACAGACAAACATCAGAAAGGTTTTTGCACCTCGAATTTTTGATAAGGCCGGACGAGGAAGAGCCTGCACTTCTGGCCGCTCCTATTTCAGGGGCTCTACCCGACCACAACAATACGCCTCTAGAGGGGCCCATCATTCTTCCTCTGCTCGAGGAGCACAGACAACCTTCTACCCCCAGAGAGGAACTCAATGTAGAGGTTGGAATGGCAGAGATGCAGGTAGAGCGAGATCTGCTCCATGCATTGTCTCATCTCGTAAATCTTTCTTTCCACAAAGGTTTGGGGGGCAGGTTGGTACGATTTCTTCATCATTGGGAGAGGCTCACTTCAGATCCTTGGGTGTTACAGACTATGCAGGGATTTCAGATAGATTCCTACTCCCCTCCATTTCAAGTGTCGCTTCTCAATTCCTCAGCACAATTTTTCTGGTTCTGAAACCAGAAGAGGGGTTTCGTCCCGTGATAAATCTCAGAGCCCTCAACTCATTTGTAGTTTACCATCATTTCAAACTGGAGGGCATTCATCTTCTGAGGGATACACTGCTTCCAGGGGATTGGATGGTCAAGTTAGATCTCAAAGATGCTTATCTGGTAGTCCCTGTTTTCCCCCTCATCAGGAGATTCTTCAGTTCCTTTGGAAGGGGCGTCTTTGGCAGTTTGCTTCTCTCCCGTTTGGCCTATCATCAGCCCCATGGTGTTTCACCAAATTGATGAAGCCAGTTATGGCGTTCCTCAGGTCAAACGGGATCAGGAGTATAATTTACCTTGACAACATTCTTCTCCCAGCCCAGGATCTCCGGGTTCTACAAGTTCAATTGGATCTGACAATCCCCCTTTTACAGGATCTAAGATTTGTTCTAAATACCAAAAAGTCCATATTTTGCCCTACTCAATGTATCCAATTTCTGGGCTTCAATATTGATTCAAAGCAGTGCATCCTTCTTCTCCCAGACTCCAGGCTCTTGAGAATTCGGAAAGAAATTCACCTCATCCTGAGGCGGGGAATTGTGCACATCCGGCAGTTAGCGAGGGTAGTGGGAATGTTGTCCTCCTCCATTCAGGCTATATTTCCGGCGCCCCTTAATTACAGGACTCTTCAACGTCTCAAGGGAAGACATCTGTGCAAGAGTCTGTCTTGTGCTCAGAAGGTGAGACTGGACCCGGAGGCCCGATTGGAGCTTCTTTGGTGACTCAAACATATGAACGTCTGGAATGGCAGAGCGATCCTTGGGCCCACTCCGGATGTAGTTCTTGAGTCAGATGCCAGCAGAGCAGGTTGGGGGCCAGGATAGGTCAGATTTCCACGGGAGGGAAATGGTCAGAACAAGAGAGGCTTCTTCACATAAATTGCCTGGAATTCTCACAGGTTCCTTCGCGGTCAAGAGCCTTCTCAAAGACCAGGAGAATTGTTGTGTCCTCCTCGGATGGACAATATTTCAGCGGTTCGTTAAATCAATCACCTGGTGGGGACCCGCTCGAAGGCCCTAGCGGACTTGGCAAGAAAATTCTGGCATTTTTGCCTGGACAGAAACATTCTGCTTCAAGCAGAGTATCTTCCGGGGATAAGCAATTCAGTGGCAGACTGGTACTCCCGTTACCTTCAGGACAGCAGCGATTGCATGCTGGACAAGAATATATTCGCATTGATTCAGTCTCTTTGGGGTCCCATTCACATAGACCTTTTTTTTAGTCTCAACTGCCAGGTCCCTCGGTTTTACAGCTGGAGACCGGACCCCCAAGCTTTAGTGACCAATGCGTTCCTCCAGGACTGGTCAGATCCTCTCCCATATGCTTTTCCTCCTTTTTCCATGATAGCCAGGACTCTGGTACAGCTGCGCAGACAGTGCGCTACTTTGATAATAGTGACCCCGTTCTGTCCTTCTCAGGTTTGGTTTCCCGCTTTTCTAGAGTTGGCCGTGGACTTTCCTCGCCTCCTTCCTCTTCTTCTCCAGAACCTGACGGACCCGACGGGTCTTCCTCACAGCCTGGTTCTTCAGGGACATCTTTCCCTTATGGTCTGGAAGAATTCAGCACTTCCTGGTGCTTCCGAGGTCTTTCGCAGGACTCTTTAGAATCATCAAGGATTCCTGGGCAGCATCCACCAAGACAGGGTATTCCTCAGCATGGGGCCGCTGGGTTAGCTGGTGTTTGGCTGGACACTTCAATCCCAGTTTTGCTCCTCCAGCAGACATAGTAAACTTTTTAGTGGAATTGTTTAAAGAAGGCAAAGCCTATCAAACAATTAATGGGTTTAGATCAGCTATATCGGCTGGCCATGTTCTGGTTAAGGGGGAGACAGTTGGTAAACATTTCCTGGTCAGGAAAGATCTGAAGTCAATTAGGGTCAAGTTCCCTCCTAAAGCCAGATATTCTGTTCTCTGAGATGTTAATAAGGTTTTGAGTTTATTTATAGCGTGGCCTCATAATCAGGAATTGTCCCTTCAACAACTTTTTTCAAAGTTATCAATGTTGTTATGTCTTGTCTCCATTAAACGATTTTCTGATATTAAGGCTCTTGATTTGGACAAAAAGATCTTCTCTCCTCAGGGAGTGACCTTCTTTGTGACTAAGAGAACTAAATCTATGATTTCCTCTGTTTCTTATCCGGTGTTTCCTGAGAATAGTAAATTATGTGTGGTTGAATGTTTGAAAGCTAGAACTGTGGGTTTTCGTCCCCCAGGTACCTCTCAGCTGCTTATTTCATACCGTAAGTCTTATAAGTCAGTGTCCTCAGTTACTCTGGCTTGGTGGGTTAAATGGGTGATGGAAGAAGCTGGTATTGACATTTCTTCCTTTGGAGCTCACTCAGTTAGCAGTGCCATGGCGTCTAAGGCGGCTCTCCTTGGGGGAGGGTTGGAGCAGATCCTAAAAGCAGCTGATTGGTCCAGGGAGTCTACGTTTAAGACGTTTTATCATAAACGGATTGATCATGTGGTTTGTCATGCAAGGGCTTTAAACGTACATAATATGAGCCTCCTTGTCGTGCCATAGACTACCTAATCCTCCGCACTATCGTGAGTGGGGGTTTAGATTCTATTAAAGACAAGGAGGCGAGTATTATCCCGTCCTCCCGCCCAGTGTTAACATTTGTCTCCTTTTTCAGCTTCGGATTAATCTCCTAGGAGTGCTGGATCAGTGGTCGATCTTCGGAGTCTACGCCCTGAGGAGTTGGCTGGACTGTTCTTTATTTGGACTATGGACCTTTTATGTTTTGCTGTTTAAAGCGTCATTTGCAGTTTCAGAAGAGGAGTTGCTGTTAGAGTAAAGGACATTTACGGGGGTGGGTTCATCCTCATTGGTTGAGGGGCTGGTTCTGAGCCTCCATCTTGGACTGGGTTCCTGCACTATGTGCTTCTCCAGCATTGGATCTTTCATGGATTCACATGCCTAGAATATTCCCCGTCGTCAGACTGGGACTCCTCGGTACACATATATAGCCTTTTCCTATAGGAAAACTTCCGACACTTTTGTGTCCTATCCTCGTCCTTTTAGGACCCGCCTACGCATGCTCCGCAGGCCGTCCCAGTAAAAGAGGCTCGCCCCCGCGGTTCCCCTTCAGATTTCAACCATCTCCAAAGTAGTGGGATCTCCTCGTGTTGTCTTACTATTTTGTACTAGGTTGCCTCATTGGATTTCGAGTACGATATGTCCTCTGTATCAGGAAAAGCGCTGTTCCGTCCATGCGCGACGTGCGGCTTGAAAAAGGTTTACGAGGGGGACGGACATATGGATTGTATATATTGCCTCCACCCTCACCATTCGGCGGATGCCTGCGACATATGCAAGGGTTTGTCTAAAAAAACCCTCAAAGACCGGAACCGACACCTGGTGGCATGGCTCAATGAGGGTGCGGGGGCATACCCCCCTCGGAGGTAGGCTCCACACAGTCGGTGAAAACATCACGCCGCGCGGCCTCGTCGGAACCACCGGCGAAGAAATCTAGACCGTCGGAAAAAGAGTCGTCTGGCACTCACTCCACTACAGACTCCTCGTCAAAGAAATCATCCTCATCAAAGAAGCATGAGAAGGAAAGGAAATCCTCCTCTGGCGATCATCACAGATCGACCACGAGTCGAGAGTCGAGTAAAAGCGGGCACAGTGTGGAGAAGGCGGGACCGCCAAAACCACCTGCGAAGCCTGCGTCGTCGACGGCGATCCAGTCACCGGCCGCCTTCCCGCCACTAGCGCAAGGGGCATCCTCCGTCCCGTCGACAATGGCGTCGAAGAGAGCCTCGTCGACGGGGGTCCTACAGGAGGCCTGGAGGCCTGAAGTCTTCGACCCTACCCCCCAGAGGCTTTGCTACAAGAGCAAGCTATGTTGCTGTCCTCGGAGGACGAGAGCGAGAGAGTGGCTGGCCCAGCAGACCTAGGGCTACGAGCGGCTGCCAAGTCGTCGACGAGGGCATCCGTTACACCGGTATCTGCCCCTCTCCTCAATCCTCAATCGATTTTGTCGTTGGATATTCTGTCCTCGCTTCAGTTCTTGCTACGGTCGTTGGACCAGCGACTTTCCCAGGCCAGCCACAGTCACCCGTCGACGAGCTGGGCCCGTCCCGTCAACCGCCGCACCCACGCACGCCAATCTCAACACTGGCGCAGGAGGAAGGTGAGCTGCCAGATTCAGAGTCGGACAGGGGAGCCATGTCAGAGGTCTCTTTATCCCCCTCCAGGGATCCTACCTGGGAGTCAGAGGCGGAGTTGGAAAACCCCAGAAGCCCAGCTCACCCGTCCCCTCCGGACGACATTGCGTCATTCCATTCGATGATGGAGAAGGCATGCAAAGAATTTGGTCTGTCCCAGGAAGAACAGAAAAAGGACTGTTTTTCGTTCGACCACATGGGCAAGAGAAGGAGGTCGGTGTTCTCAATACCTATACTTGACCATGTATGGAAAGAGGGGTTGCAGACAATGAGACACCCATTCTCAGAAGCAGCAGTGAAAGGACGCCTAGAAAAAAAGTTTAAGGTTCCAGAGTCTACACCCAAGTGTCTATCCTCTCAACCAACACCAGACTCGGTGGTGTCGGCAGCGGCAGCGAGGAAGGCAAAGGCACAGCACAAGTGCACGACTCCACCCGAGAATGAAGCGAGACGCCAAGATGCCTTTGGCAAGAAAGTGCTCTCCGTGGGAGCGACCACAGTAAAGCCAGCAAACTCTCTGGCAATTGTAGCCAGATACGATAGGGAGATGTGGCACAGGCTGGCTCCGCTGCTTGACCATCTTCCGGAACAACAGAAGAAGGCGGTGATGCTACTGGTCCGAGAGGGAGAGGAAGCCTCAAATCACGTAATAAACATCGCGGTGGATCTTGCTGAGTCTGGCTTCAAGCAAGTCAATAATGGGGTCGTATTACGTTGACAGTCATGGCTGAAGTGTACCTACTTCAGACCAGAAGTACAATACAAGGTCTTAGATATGCCCTTTGAGGGAGACCTTCTTTTCGGTGAGAAGGTGGACGAGGCCCTAAAAGGAATGAAAGAAGATTCGGACACGGCACGTTCTTCGGGTGCCCTCCAGAGTGGCAGAAGCTACAAGTCTTTTCGCCCCTTTAGAGGGGCTTCAGGTAATTCAAGATTCTCTTCTGGAGACAGATCCTTTGCCAGATCGGCTTACCCCTCCCAGGGATACCGACGTGCCTCACAATCGGCTAACCGTCGACGAAACTTACAGTCTTCCAGAAAACGACCATCATACCCATCGTCGGCGAGAGACAAGCAAACTAAAGATCAGCAGTGACGTTCCACAACCCGTTCTGGGGGGAAGAGTTTCAGCGTATGTCGACGAATGGGAAAGGATAACGACGGACCAATGGGTGTTAGACACTATAAGACACGGACACTCTCTTCAATTCAAACACAGCCCTCAGCAAATTCCACCTGCGTTCACCGCTCAGTCCCATATGAAGGCACTGCAACAAGAGGTTACACTCATGTTAGTGAAGGGAGTGATAGAATTAGTTCCAACATCACAGAGAGGCCAAGGAGTCTACTCAAGATACTTTGTCGTAAAAAAGCCGAACGGCAAATGCCGTCCCATTCTGGACTTACGCAAGCTCAACAAGTCCTTAAAGAGCCTGAAATTCAAGATGCTCACTCTGCAGGAAGTGATCCGCGCAGTTCAAAAGAGAGATTTCCTGGCGTCCCTGGATTTACAGGACGCGTATTTCCATATTCCAATGTGTCGGAAGCACAGGAAATTCCTACGTTTTGTAATAGGGCGAACCCATTACCAATTCACGGTTCTTCCTTTCGGGCTCAAAACCTCCCCCAGAACGTTCACAAAATGCCTGGCTCCAGTGGCGGCCTGGCTAAGGAAGCAAAGCCACCATGTATACCCATACCTCGACGACTGGCTGGTAAGGGGATCCTCCCCAGCATCGACCAACACAAGTCTGCAAGCCACCATGCAGCTTCTACAACGGCTAGGATTCGCCATAAACTTCGAGAAATCCTCTCTGCGGCCATCGAGAACGCTGGTATTCTTGGGGGCACAGTTCCAGACTCAGCTAGGGCTGGTGAAACCTTCTCTCGACAGGACCTCGAGACTCATTCAACAGGCGGCCCGGCTACGGCGAAACACCAGGATCTCAATGAGAAAGTATGTTTCGGTCCTAGGGGCCATGGCATCCTGCATCCATCTGGTGAGAAACTGTCGACTTTTCATGAGGCCAGTCCAAGAATTCCTCGCAGACCGATGGACACAGGCTCAGGGATCGTGGTCGGACAGGATAACCGTCGACGACGACAAGCTACTTCGGACCCTTCAGTGGTGGCAGAGCTCCCACAATCTGAACAAAGGTGTGCCCCTACAGGAGCCGGAGTTCCAGAGCACCATAGTTATGGACGCGTCCCTGACCGGATGGGGAGCGCACATGGGTGCTCTCCAAACGCAAGGTCGCTGGTCTCCAACGGAGTCACTCCTACACATAAACGTACTGGAACTCAGAGCGGTACGATGGGCCTTGAAGGCGTTCCTACCACACATCAAGAGGTCGCGGGTGCGGATACTGACCGACAATACAACAGCCATGTTTTATCTGAGGAAACAAGGAGGGACACGATCAAGGACTCTCTCCATAGAAGCCCAGAAAACATGGCATTGGGCATCGAAGCACGATATCTCCCTCGTGGCTCATCACCTTCCAGGAGTGAGGAACTGCCAAGCCGACTCCCTCAGCAGAAACATGGCCCAGATACACGAGTGGGAAATGGACACGGGTCACTTGAAGAAAGTGTTCGAGAAATGGGGCCACCCCCCTCTGGACGCCTTCGCGACCAAAGAAAACAAGAAATGCGAGAAATTTGCAAGCAGGTGGCCCCAAGAGGGTTCGGTGGGGGAGGCGTTCTCCTTCCCATGGACGGACATGTTCCTCTATGCTTTTCCCCCATTTCCCCTCATACGGAAAACAATACAGTGGATACGCAGATACAATTGCCGGGTGATTCTAGTGACACCATGCTGGCCGAGGCAACCGTGGTTCTCAGACCTCCTCCATCTATCGCTGGAACATCCCATAGCGTTTCTGAAAGTCCCGTACCTTCTATCCCGGGTCAGAGGCACGGTGTGGCATCACGACCCGGACAGTCTCAACCTTACGTCCTGGCTCCTGACTTCTCGGAGTTCGGGGCTTTAGACATTTCAGAGGAGTGCCAAGAAATTCTGCAGGCGGCTAGAGCCCCTTCCACTAACAAATCCTAATCCTATATGTGGCGGAGATTCTGTGAATGGTGTAGTAAACAGCGGGACCTACAACCATTGTTGGTGACGCCGGAACAAGTTCTACCTTACCTGCTCCTCTTAGCAAAAAAGGGATTGTCCCCCTCATCGATAAAGGTACACCTGGCAGCCATCTCGAGGTTCACAAGGAAGAGGCAGTCGTCTCCTCTATTCAGTGACAGACTGGTGAAACACTTCATGCGGGGTTTATTTCGAGCCTTTCCCCCGGTGAAAAGTTTTCCCCCGGCGTGGAGCCTCAACACAGTGTTGGCAGGTTTGATGAAACCGCCTTTCGAGCCTATGGCCACGTCCGACATGAAATTCATTTTGTGGAAGTTGGCATTCCTGATAGCTATCATATCAGCCAGACGTATCTCGGAACTACAAGCGCTGGTCGTGAACCCGCCCTACCTAAGATTCTTTAAGGACAAGGTAGTCCTGGCGACTAACCCTACGTTCGTCCCTAAGGTTCCGACGGTATATCACAAACACTCATCCGTGGTTCTGCCTACTTTCTTTGCCACTCCATCGTCGGCAGCAGAAAAAACTCTTCATACCCTGGACGTTAAGAGGGCTCTGAAATTCTACCTACATCGCACACAAGACATCAGGGCTACTCGGCAACTGTTCGTCGCAAATGGTCCGTCGACGAAAGGTAAAGCCATCTCGAAACAGGGATTGGCCAGATGGGTCTCGTCGACGATTGTTTTTTGTCACTCTAAGGCCGGAAGGCCACTGCAAAGACATCCTAGAGCCCATTCTACAAGGTCGATGTCATCCTCAACAGCGTTATGGGCCGGAATTCCGCTGACGGACATATGCCAAGCTGCGGCATGGTCAGTGCCCCACACGTTTACCCGCCACTACTGCCTTGCCAGGCAGCATGCGGATGAGGTGCAGATGGGAAGAGCTGTCCTGCGCCATCTGTTTCAGTAAGATAAGCTCCACGTTGTGGAGAGTGTGTATTCTACCTTTGATGACAGTATACTTTCGGTGGGAAAGGTTATATGAGTAAACTTATTACTGCTGCGCATATGTGTTGAGTAGTAGGGTGAGGGTGCGTTACATTGCATTCTCACCACCGTCTCAAGTGTTACTGCTATACAATCTATTCTAAGCATGTGAATCCATGAAAGATCCAATGCTGGAGAAGGGAATAGTTTCTTACCTGTAACTCCATTTCTCCAGCATTTTTTCTGTTTTAAAAAGAAAAAAGTTACTGTTTAAATGAAGTTTTTTCTTTGCTGCTATTTTGTCAGTAGTAAAGATTGAAAGCATAACACTCGCCTCCTTGTCTTTAATAGAATCTAAACCCCCACTCACGATCGTGCGGGGGATTAGGTACTGGCTGCTGGTTTACTGGAATTCACTCTCTGTTTTATTTGCATTTGTGGTAGCAGCTTCAGGGTGGATGATTAAAAAGCCGCATTTCTGAAAGTTAATTAAAGAACTCCTCATTCATTTGGTGCCCAGGCCCTGACCATTCCAAGTCCATAGAATAATTAATTGCACAAGTGTCCCAAACTCTGCTAAGCAATTTTCCTTTTTTCCATTTCATTGTCATGCTGTTATGCTGGCTGACGGCTGCTTCCTGTTCTGAAATTAATATCTTTTTTTTAAAAGTTCAGAAAAAAATGAATAACCATTTGAAGGTCCCAGTTCAATAGTGTGGTCTCACCT